>NC_083358.1:9134690-9447417 GCF_030254825.1 Meriones unguiculatus | reverse complement strand
GATTGCCAGCAAGGATGCAAAACAGTGTAAACTCTCTGGCTCCTGGTGCGAATGCAAAATAGCACAGCCACTCTGAAAAACAGTTTGGCAGTCTCTTCGAAAGCTAAACAGAATCTTACCATATGATCCAGAAATTGTGCTCCTGGGTATTTACCCAACAGATCTGAAAACTTACCTCCACACAAACTCTTGTATGTGAATGCTTATAGCAAGCTTTAGTCATAATCAGCAAAAGCTGGGAGTGAGAAGGGTCCCCCTCTGCAGGCACACGGGAAAACAAGCAGGTGCGTGCGGCACACGGTGTGGGAAGAAGGAAAGCACCAGGGAAGGCAATGAATGACTATTAAACGCGTTCTCTGTGTGAAAGAAGGGAGTCTCCAAAGCCTCCCCACGCCCCACTGTGTAAGCCCCTGTCTCTGGCACTCTGGGTAGCAACACTGTGAGGACAGTGGGGTCTGTGATTGTAGGAAGCTTGGGAGAGGGGTGGGGTGGGGAGGGGGTGGAGGAACGACTCCATATGATTCTTTGGTGGTGGCTTAGCATGCATTTACAGCACAGAGACATAAATGTTTAACATCTTTACTTTGAGAAACTCATTTCCGGCTGGTAGATGGCAGAATCATAAAGTTCTTGCCTAGTCTGAACTCTAGGACCCAGGTTAGAGAAGTCAGATATGGTGGCTCATGCTTGCTATCCCAGCAATGGGCAGGGCAGAGAAGTGGATTTCTGGTTGGCCAGCCCATGTAATGATTTCCAGGCCAATGAGAGACAATAGCAACTGAGGAACAACTCTCAAGGCTGGCTGGAGAGCTAACTCCCTCCCCCTCCCTCTGTTTCTCTCTTCTCTGTTTCTGTCTCTGTGTGTCTGTCTCTCTGTGTGTCTCTCTCTCTTACACACACACACACACACACACACACACACACACCTGTACTTAGGAAGTTGGGCAATCCCAAGATGGGATTAATAATGTCATATTTTAAAAAAAGAAATGTTATTTGACAGTATTACGAGTACAGGAAACAGTGTCACAGATAGAAGTCAGGGGAAGAATGTTGAATTAAACAAGCTTTGAAATGAGCCGAGTCCCTAAGACTGAGTGCACACAACAGCACAGAGGCAATGTCTCTCATTACTGGAGTTCTTTCCCACGCGTGGACAGGTAAAAGGTTCTGAAGCGAGCACATGCACATGCTACAATGCAGCGATTCGGAAAAGAGAGAGATGCAAGGTCAGGTTCCAGTTAAGGACAAAGTTCCAGACCAGCAAGGCAGGGTTGGTGGACTGACCCGTGGGGTTCAGGAGCAGTGTTGAAGACTCAGGGGTCAACCTCTCCAGATGTCTTGCTACTGTGCACGAAAGTCTTAGTAACTTGTGCACAGGAACAAATATTTTCATTCTTCTCTTGACCTACAAATGATGCGAGCATCCTGCTTCGCACAGCCATGTTAGTGTAGATGCTGCCCCAGGTGCTTTGCAGGAGACCGTCTCTTCCATTACCTTCACCCTCTTCCTACAGGACCCCTACCACTCAAGTTCCTTCGACTCTGTAGGGACTGGACCTAGATTTTGAAGTCCTTCTTTCACTTCTGGTTCCTCTCGGTTCTCTTAACTAGGCTTGCCATGTCTCCAAAGGTCCCATTTCCTGATCCCCAGATCATGAACCTGCCTCTTTCATAACATATCTTAGACACATAAAATGCAGAATCAAGCAGAAACTAAAGATAGGCCATGCATGGACTCAGTGGTCACCATGGTTATTCTCTACCTGGAAAACAAAATGTTTTTAGAGATGAGCAGGAGGAGGACAAAAAGGAGTTGAGTACATCAAAAGGTTTGCTCAACCAACATGGCGAGGAATTGCATTGTTGTTCAAAACTCTTTACCCTTTCTCTTCTCCCAGCCCCATACCAAGGACTCCTGTCGGGCTGAAGTCTTGATCGTGTGGCCAGCTATAACATATAAAATGTTAGCGGGCTGCCTCAAAACAGTAACAATAAAAGCCATGGAAGGCTTTCGTCACTGTAACTCCGTGGGGTGAAATCAGTTTCTATAGCCGGATAGATGCCGTGGATGGAAATGCCTAAGAGCATAGCTTAAGCTGACTTGTAGTGAGCCTGAGACGTGGGAGAGGAGAGGGTCTTTGCAAGTTGTGATTCACTGAGAGCCTGTGCTCATTTGTTACTCCAGCAGGATTGAGCTGACACTGACGCTGAGGATGAAACCACAAATCAGGCTTCCATCCTGCCAGGGAAACATCGCAATTAAATAGCAGTTGATAAGGGCGGTGGAGAGAGGGCTCAGAGGTTAAGAGCACTAGCTGCTCTTCTAGAAGACCCAGCACACACTTTGGGTGCTTCACAACCACCCAACTCCAGTTCCAAAGTGTCTTTTCCTAGCCTCCTGGGGTGGCCCTACTCATGCACGCAAATAAAAATAGAAACAAGCCTTTAAAAAACAAATTGCAGATGATTTGCCTTCACAATATGGAGAAATTTAGTTGCAGGTGTGCCTTGTTTTTCCAGCACCTGCAAGTAACTGTTGGAGGTTATTTCAGGTGCCTTTTCTACGGTAAAAGTCTTTAAAAGCCCTCGCATTAAAGTAGTTCTTGGAGTCTTGAACGAAATTTCTGGTTATAAAGTTTGGCAATTAAAACCATATGATTTAGGGAGGAAACCTTGTTCTGAAAAATAAACCTAAGTCAGTTATTGAGTTATTTAATTCTCATTTGGAAAATGAGATGTTCCAGCACTATTAAGTTATACTTAAGGGGGGGAGGCTCATCTGTGGAAAGAGTCAAATTTATTTCACTTACTGTGAGCTAATACTAACTGCAAGGAACAAGATACGAAAGCAGCCAGACTTGTGAAAGGCACGTGGGTCCACCCTGAGATGGATGTTGGATGAAGGAAGGACAGCAGGAGATGCCTCTCAAGTGGAGGTCAGGATGGAGAGCAGTCATAGATGCCTCACAAGTGAAGATCAGAACGGAGGGAGAGGGGTCATGTCCTGGAGCCTGCATTTAAAGCCAAAATTGCATGGTGTCAAAATTATCCTTGAGAGTCCCTTAAATGGTCCTCAAACTGTCTGGACCTGGGCCTTTACAAGTTCAAAAGGCAGGAATTATTGTCTTTTATCTCTCCCAAGCAATGAAGGCTAAGTTCTCATTCAAGAGAGCAAAGAAAGGACAGCAGAGAGTATGAAGGTCTTTCTATTTCCCATCCATGTCCCAGCTGCCCGTTCTCTGGGCAGCTCTCCTCATTCTCTCCCCACGCGGCACATGCAGCCAAAGTGAAGGAAGTAGACATGCAAAAGGTCGCCCTAGTCCTTGGAAAATGTCCCTGGAAATCCATTCAAGGTTACTAGTCTGCCCGTCATGGGCTACACAGTGGAAGGCTGCCAAAGCAGAGTGAAAGACAGGACAACAAATGCAGTGATCAAATTCAGGACTAAGGTGTGTCTTGATGTTGCTAGTGCATTTCCCAAGCCTTGGCTACCCCTCAGAATCTCAGGAGCATGCAGCATATTTTAATATCCAGTGTACACCCAAGATCATGCCATTTGCCAGTGACATAAGAAACCTTGATAGGGAGCCAGGTAGCAGCATGACTTTAACTGCATGGGCGTGTCCACCTACAGCCAAGGTTGGAAGCAGGGATGGCGGGTTAAAAAGCATGTTGATGTGAATGTAAAAGCCTCAGAGGAATTACACTGGGTCCCAGTGTTGTAGCTTGTGTGCCTAGTGGCTTCATCTGCACTTTGAACACAGCACCAAGATACTTTTTTCAGTTTTTTTAAATTTATTACAATTTATTCGCTTTGTATCCCAGCTGTAGCTCCCTCCCTCATCCCTTCCCAAACCTGCCCTCCCTCCCTCCTCTCATCCCATGCCCCTCCCCCAGTCCGCCTACAGGGGAGGTCCTCCTCCCCTTCCATCTGATCCTAGCCTATCAGGTCTCATTAGGACTGGCTGCATTTTCTTCCTCTGTGGCCTGCTAAGACTGCCCTCCCCCAGGATCAAAGAGCCAGCCACCGAGTTCATGTTAGAGACAGCCCCTGTTCCCCTTACTAGGGAACCCACTTGGAGACTGAGCTGCCATGGGCTAATCTGTGCAGGGGTTCTAGTTTATCTCCATGAAGAAGGAGGACCCTGAGTAAGATGCTCAATCCTCATTCAGAAAGGCAAATGGGATAGACATCAGAAGAGGGAGAAAACAGGGAACAGGACAGGAGCCTACCACAGAGGGCCTCTGAAAGACTCTACCCTGCAGGGTATTAAAGTGGATGCTGAGACTCATAGCCAAACTTTGGGCAGAGTGAAGGGAATCTTATGAAAGAAGGGGGAGATATTAAGACCTGTAGGGAACAGGAGAGCAACAGAACCCAAAAATCTGGGCCCAGGGGTCTTTTCTGAGACTGATACTCCAAGATCCTTTTTATAAAGTCCTCGAGTCAAATCAATATTAATCACCGCACATGAGCTCATATGAATGTATCCATGTCATTTTATCTCCATGGTCTCTTTCTTTCTTTTTAAGCACAGGCATGAATGTCTTCTACCTCATGATGAGCTGTGCTGTGTCCCCACCATGCATTTATGGCTAAACTAATCAAAGCATTTTCTTTTCAAGGGTCTAATCTTTGCATCTTGAAGCATGCACAAGACCACAAGATGCAGATGCTCTACAAAGGTGCCATGCACTCTGTGGCACAAAGGGCCTCCTTTAGGGAGTGGTTGCTGCAAGTCCACATTGATAAAGGGCGCTCTCTCTTTTAAGTTGGAAGAAATTGATTTTGCTCTGGTTGTTCACAAAGGTTGTTGTTTTCAAAGACTCCAGATAAGAGGCGCAGCAGGCAGCTAACAATCTCTTAATAGGACTAGATCAAGTTCCCTCACCTCTGTGCAGGCCTTGACTTGTGCTAATCAATGACATGAAACCAGGCTTCAACAGCATTTTTGCTGGAGGAGCACCTCCAAGCCTCCATCCATAAATCCTCAGCTACCTTATTCCTAATTCATTTAACATGGATGTTTTTACAGCTAGAATATATTTACAATAACTCAGTGCCTTGCCACCAAATAGAAAGACAAAGCTCTGAGCTGTGATGCAACAGAGCCCCTGCTTCTGGTGGGGCACATGAGAAAGGCAGCTTTTTTCCCCTGACAGTGCTCTTCAGAGGAGCATTTTTTTTTCTAAAATTCAAATGAAGATGACATAGTTACAAGATGGGGTTCCCCCTTCTTTTCCTAATCCTATTTTTCAAATCAAAGTGTTTGGGTGTGAGAAAAGGCAACACCGGGCCCTGAGGTTTCTTCAAAATATCCCTCAATTGGGTTTCCGTGTGTGTGCATGCGTACGTGTATACGTGCATGCGTGCGTGTGTGTGTGTGTGTGTGTGTGTGTGTGTGTGTGCGCACGTGCATGTGTGTGTGTGTTTACATGCTCACACCAGAGTAGGCCAACAAGCATCCCGTTCCATCACCCTCTGTGTTGTCCTCTTGAGACAGGGTCTCTCACTGAACTTAAGCTGGCACTTGGACAGCACCAGCAAGCCCCCTGTCTCCACCCCTACAACTCTGGGGTCATGGGTGTTTTTCCAGAATTCTTATGTACCATTCTTAGGGAGATTCTGGGGCTCAAGCTCAGGTCCTCCTGAACATAAACGGAGCACTCTTGCCACTGAGCCATCTCCTCAGCTCCTCCCCCATCAGGTTCCTTATTCTCAGATCCTGGATCCCCTGATTGTCACAGAACTGACTTTTTATGGTTAATTTGAGTCTTTTTTTCCCTCTCACTTTTCAATAGTTAATTGCAGCTCGGTCCATATATTGTGATTCTGGCCTGCCATTTCAGTAACAGACGGTGATGGACCCACCTTTCATGTCCAGCTGTCTCCTGTAAGGAAGCTGTACTCACACTATGAACCACACCACATCCCACCACCGAGGCAGGAGTGGATGGCTGTGGGAGACAGTGGATGCTACAATCTGAGTTCACTTCCCATCTTGGCTGGCTGGATGACTCAGAGGTTCTGGAAGCATCTTCAGGCTAACCCAATTTCCATCATACTTACTTTTTAATTGCATTTTAAAGTCTAAATGCGGTTGATTGTAGAAAGTGTGTCACTGCATTTAAGGGAACTAGAGCTTTCTTTTTTTGGGAATGCAAAAGGGTCCAGCAGGATAGCATCACTTTGCTTGAGCAGAGGAGGAGAGAAGCCTGGCTTGGAGGCTCTCTCAGTTTGTCCAGGGAAATATCATTCACTGTTCCCCTGGGAACACTAACAGTGGGCTCACGGCAGGTGCCATGGCCCCTCTGCTTATTTTGTTCCTGGGATCTCTGCTCCCACTGAGCCAGTTGGTTCCTGGACCTACTGGGAAGAAGCTTCTTCAGGAGCTTCCCTCTCCTGAAGATCAAGGGCGGAGAAGATGCCACGCCTGCTTCTTCCTCATCTTGTAGCCAAAGAAAATATCTTTCTTCACATTCTTTGCTGTCTGCCTCTTCACCAAGTGTTTCTCCGAGCGTGTACCACTCCCTCGTTACTTCAAATGTTCTTTCTTCTCATCTGGCTTTGCGGGAGGTGCTGTGGTCCTGGATTAACTAATACGGGGCTCCCTTAAAGTGGCTCTTCTGTAGTACCTCCCCAACTTCTCTCACTTTTTCTAGGGATCTCTTGTTCTCGGGTCTGCTATTACCAGAGACGTATTAATAATTCACCAATGTGATGCACTCATTGCCTCTCACTAGAGCTTAGAGCCTGTTTTCACCCTCAATCCCTAGATAGTCAGCCCACCTTGAATTTGATGCATTCCTGCTTTGATTCTTCATCTTCATTTCCAAGACTAATCCTCCCATTTTCCCAAAGTAGATGACTGAAAATAATATAGGTTTTAGAAAATCCCAAGTGTGTGTGTGTGTGTGTGTGTGTGTGTGTGTGTGTGTGCGTAGACCATAGACCATTCATCAGTTTGCTAATTCCATATCTCTGAGCAGCACTGTGAATCCCCGTGACTCTAGTGGAGTTAAATTTATTCCAAGCTTTTAAAAAAAGCCAGTGAAGAGCAGGGAGATGATGATGAAGCCTGCTTTCCCAGGAAACTGCTCAATCTGTAACTTTATTTTGGCAAGATTATACTTTCATGTTTCCGAAATACCTCCCAAACAACTCATGGGCTCAGCACTGTCAGTCTTATGGAGTTTATGTGTTTATAATGATGAACTTGGGTCTCCAGGAGAAAGATATGTAAGTTGAAGGGAGAACCCGGCTGGTCAGAGAGTTGCACCTTGATGCCTGAATCTCTCCAGTGAAATTTGGAGCCAATATCCACATAAAAAGAGCCGTAATAGAAAAACGAAACAGCCATTTCAAATGTCAGGACACAGTGGACAGTAAAAGGAATATAACTATAATTTCTTATTTGAACAGGCATGACATGGATTTAGTCAATTTATTAGCAGTACGGGCTGTCTATCAAGCTCATAAAACTGCATGGGGTTAGGCGAGAATGGTTTTAAACTTTTTACATAATATCCCTTGCTGGGTGATCTTTGATGTGCTGTCATTCAAATTACAGATTCAGATTCAAATAGTGGGAAAACTCTGTCTTTAAAAAATGTCAGTTTTGAGTTCCTGGGATTTTATCAATGTCCCACTCTGGTGGGGCTTTGTCAATGGAGAAGATGCTGGGTGGAGCAGAACTGAGAGAGAGCTCTCCTCTGTTTTCCTGTGAACCTCAGGGTGGTCTTTAAAAATAAGTTTGATTAGGGTGGTGTATAATTTCCAAACAGATAGCAATTAATATCAGAGTTGTCATAGGGATAGATCTGTGACAATGGAGACGGAGCTTTGCCTACTAAAATGGCAATTCTTGCTTTTGGTGAATGTCAACAAATGAATATGACCCCAGAAATATGGGCTTAGATCAAAGGCTGTGTTTAGCATATGGCCATTGTGGCACTTCTATGGCCTTTCAAAAGGCCAGTCCCACAACTGCACAATTATAACAGCCACTAATACTCTTAAAAACCTCTCTCTACCTTGTGAGATGTGACTTCTGATCTAAAGAGAGGGGGAAAAAGAGAGCTGATATTTTCAAAAATATCAATTTTCAAAAATCTCCGATTCAGTGGCATTAACTGATGAGCTCAGGGCTGCTTGGAAACTCCCTCCCTGCACAACAATTGTAACCATGGCAACTTGCCTTTTAAAGGATGTCCAAGATGTTTCTAAACACAAGGTGAGCAAAACAGTTTCTACACAAATCTTTGCCTGAGAACCCCTGTCTGATCCCACCAGGACACTTGTTTTTGTCTTCCTGGGGTTGGATGTCATGCTAGAAGATTTCTTGTTGTGGGAGAAATGGCCAACTCCAGAATGTCACAAATCTGAGGTCACAGCTGCAGCTCTGCAAACAAGGCTTGCCCCTTACACCAAGGCTTGCTGTCAGCCCGCCTCACAGTCTCCTGTAGCATATGCTAGAAAGGTTGGCAACTCTCTGAAAGCTTTGAATCTTTGATTTTGTTTGTTTATATGGTGCTCAGAGGCTTCATACGTTCTTAAAAAAAAAAAAAAAAAAAAAAACATCAACTGCAACCTCGGGTTTCCAGGGTAATATGCTAATATCTCCCCAAAGTGCTGGATTGGAGTAGAAGACAGAGAGCGATAATCAAATAGTTGAATATTGGGTTTCTGTGTTTAAGTCATCAAGCGTATACAAATACATCAATTTTTTTTTTTGATCTGTCAAGTGTTTGCTACTGTCGTTTTTCAATGAGTCATGCTAATCCTGTTTAATCTGAGTGTTGAGAAAAGACATTTTGAGTTTCTTGTTAGTGATTTGGAGCTAAGAGTGGCTCCAAACAGCATAGCATTCAAACAGTAGGATAAGGAATCTGTGAACTTGAGTGTCTTGGCACCTTCATCCACGAATCTTAGCATGGCATCCTCATTTTTCCTGCCCACCCCACTCCTCTACCCACTTGACTCTGCACGTTGTATCTTTGGGAAAGTTGAAGGGTCAAGCACTAATTACCTTGACTCCCTTCCTTATCCACATTCTTCCTTCTTTACTGGACCATCTCCGTCACTCCCCACACTTAGCTCTCATGACATTACCAAAATCAAACACAAACTTGGAAAGTCTCCTGAAGCCAGAGTGTTAGAAGCCTGGGACGCTAGGTCAAGAAGCCATCACGGTCATGTGGAACCCTCATAACTCAGAATGAGCTGTCAACTGTGCCAAGGAACAATCCGACCATTATCTGCTGATGCTCTTCTGTTCTTGGCAATCCGAATTTTTCTCTGCTGTGGCCAATTTCTCTCTCCATTTTTAATTTTAATTCAGAAGTGAAGTCATATAGCCTCCATTGTTGTTGGTACTCAAGGATTAGGCCTGTTTTAGAAAGAAAGAAATAAAAGCAGGTTGAACCTGAACCACATCTCCAACCCAATTGCAAGTTATTGAATAAAAATAAGAAAACTTGAACAACATACTAGACATAGCAATATGCCCTGGGCTTTATTTCCTGTAAGCTTCACTTTGCAGATAACGAAACATGATCTGTGTTCCATTTCTGCATGTATGAGGGCTGGGCACTTAGAAGAAGCTCGTTATCACTCCAGTGAAATTCACCATGAGCATGTTATTTTTCATCATCACCATCATCATCCTTCTCACTATCACCATCATCACAGTCATCATAATCATCATCGTTCTCACTATCACAGTCATCATCATCACCATTATCATCATTGTTCTTACTATCACCATCGTCATTGTCGTTATCATTATCATCATCATCATCATCATCATGGTCTTAATGCATCAAATCATTAAGTCTTTCCAACAAAATGCAAAGTCGTTTTCTTGTGCACAATTTACAGACCTGAGTTCTTTAGCTTCTGTTCAGGATTCAGCCACCACTGCCCACCCTCAATCCACAGCATGGGAAAGAAGCTAGACAAATCTTATTTCTGCTAACCCATGAGCCTCATCTTTGTCTGATCTTTTTTAAAAAAAAAAATTCCATCCTAGCCTAACAAAAACGTCTTCTTCCTGCCATTATCACCACAATCATCACACTTCACAACTGTGACTTTTGAAAGCTTACCATGCGCTGAACACAATACAAAGCACTCTGCAGACTTTAACAATACAGAAATTTCACCACCACTTTATGGGACAGTGAGGCATCATGGGTATCCTGCAGCCACACAGCCAGAAGCTGATGGAACAGAAGTGAAAACCCAGCAGCTTCTCCCAAAGCCCATGTGTTTAACAAAGTAACTGCAACAAGGCAGACTGCTGAAGGGCTGGGTTGGCGACTACATCCTTATAATAGGTGATGCTCTGTTGACTGGACAGGCAGGCATCCTTAGCTTTTCTTTCTAATGTGAAAACAAAGGGTTGGAGAGATCATACTCCTGGTTGAAGGACACACACATCAAGTCCCACTGACTTGATTGAAGCATCATTACACCCAACACCAGAACAGTGATCTTGATTTCACCAACTCCATTTCAGAACCATGTAAACGGCCCTTAGCATTTATATTATAATAGAGTATTTAGTACAGGGACCCAAGATCACAGGAACCTGAGTCAAAGATGCAAAGTTTAAGTGGTAACTCCGCTTCTGCACCACTGTGTGGGGTTGGTAAGTACCTTAACCCCTTTCAAATGGATTGAATAAGACAGTTTTGGGAAAGTAGGTAAATTAGGACCTGCTCACAAAGCTGCTAACTAATACTAGCAATGACAAGGGAGTGTTATGACAGGAGGGTGGATAGATAGCCCTTCCCCAGTAGGCCAAAAATGAATCCCCAAAGCTTCTACCCACAGCTACCTGCCTCCTGTTAGGCAAGCCCTCTGATGCCTTTCTCCTGTGAAATGAGGTACCAGGGAGGGAGCATATAGTACAAGGTTTTTGTTTGCTGTGAACTCCTCTGCCAGGGGTTAGGGTTGCTTCTGTCAAGAGGTGTGGGCTGGGACTGTAGCTGGAAGAGTCATTCCTATCACTCTGGGCGAAGTGAACATCCATTGTATTTTGCCTGTGGGTTTCCTGGAATAGACTAGGTGATGTCCTACCTCCTGTAGGTTTGGTAGACCTGTGCTGCTAACATAGCTAGGAAGGACCATGTACCTCTCTCTCAGTGATGGAGACCACCTATACCCACTGCTCCTTAGCTAAATCCCACACAAGTCTTACGTACAGATTGAATTTAGTTTTGTTTGGAAGTGGCTCTCACTATTATTTTCAGGTTACAGGTGAATGAATTAAAGCTCATGGTGTTTAAGGTTCTTCCCAGAAGGTAGTAGGTAAAAATGTGGCTGAGCAGGAAGTATGGTTCCAGAGCCCTGGGGTTGCCTGCATATCTATATGTCTCGGTGCTGAACTGGTAGATCCGGAGGGCTTTGATAGAGGGTGGAGAGTCCTGTGGACAGAAACTGGGAAGGAGAAGACCAAAGAGTGAGTTCAGACATGGCCTGAGAAATTTGGGAAGGCCTTAAGAAGTCCAGAGCCAAGAACAATAGACAACACCCAGAAAGGCACCACAAATAGCAGCTGGGTTGCCTCGGTTTACTTGAAGGAGCTAGACTAGGCCCTAGACATCCAAGGCCCCCTTCATAGAGAGGCTTCTGTTGGCAAAAGCAGTGATGAGAGATGCTTGCACATGCGGCATATGAAGACACAGATCTTGAAAATGAAGTATGTCCTACGGATAACAAGAGCTCCACAGTGAAGAAAAGGGTCTGTGTGCATAACGCTCCATTCCCAATTTGCTTTTGACCACAGCACCCTCGTATTGGGCAAACCCTGTGGCTAGCTATGGAGAGACACTTGGCAGCTTTTGAGGGAGGTTTTTGAAGGGCTGTGGAGCTCCTTGCTAAGGGACACAGTTGCCTGCAGGAGCAGACGGGGGTGGGTAGTAACAGGCCAGGGTGAGAATGAGGAGACCTTAGATTGACCCTTTAGTTCAAGAAAGAAAGACTGGACAGGAGGCAGATACCAGGAAATTTGCCTAAGTCCTAAAGGGAGGTGGATCAAGCTTAAAGGATGCTCATAGCAAATGTGCATGCCAGTCTGACCCTAAATTATAATTAGATACCTAGAGGTTAGAGGAGAAGGCAGAATTAGAAGCAGGGGTCTATAGATTACTGACTTCACTGCTTCCCAGAGGATGCTGCAGAGAGGACTGTTGTAGAAAGCTCTCCCCACATGATGCA
Organism: Meriones unguiculatus; assembly: GCF_030254825.1. NCBI lineage: Eukaryota > Metazoa > Chordata > Mammalia > Rodentia > Muridae > Meriones > Meriones unguiculatus. The sequence continues at coordinate 9,435,191 of NC_083358.1, read as the reverse complement.
GAAGAAAGAGCATAACCAGAGAGGCAGCTCTGGAAAAGGACATGGCCTTGTGACACCTCAGCCAAGAGCATGATGAGCTCAAAAGATCTTTTTTTTTTTTTTTAATTTTTTTTTCCTCTCAAGGTGAAAAATGGTCATTGGCCTCTGCATTGTTTGCAAAAAAACAAGCAAGGTTCTCAGCCAGGGAGTATTTGCCAAGAGCAGTAGGTAAACAGGCTGCCAGTGCATGTTTCACTGGCTCCGAGGCTGTATCCTGGGCAAGAAAGGGCTTCCAAAGAGCCTGCTCACAGCAGCTCATGCCTGGCCTTAATAGAGGAAGCGCCCGACCAACCCTATGAGACAGCAGCCAGGTACCACCCAGGTATGCTGGGGAGGGGAATACTAGAAGCTGGGGATTTTATGTAAATCTCTAATGTGGCATTTAAGCAGGATTGATTTGGAGGGAGCCAGGACCTACACAGAAATGCGTTTTGCAAACCTGTCAGCTTCCACCGCAAGAGTAATTGGGCCAAGATGAGAGAGGAGTAAAGCTAAGCACATATCTAAAGCCACCGGAGTCAATCGATAATTAACCTCTTGACTCCTCCCTTCCCTCTGTCCACGATCAGATTTCTATTATCTCAGAAACAGTTACACTTCAAGAAACCTGAGGAACGCAGACTCCAAGCCAGCTCAAATGCCATTTGATTAATTTATGTGCTTGGGAAAGTGTTTCAGAGAGACGACAGCCAATGCCCTCACCTGCCTCGTTTCCGTGTTTAATGTATTCGGGCACAGTTGTGGTGGCTTGTCCCACGTTTACAGCTAACTTGGTGTCTTTTGAAGTTCATATTTAACTTTGTGTTAATGCAGCACTATTTTCCTATTCAGTTAAAAAAAAAAAACACCCATTGGGCATCAAGTAGCTTTTACAAAATGAGCTGTTTTCTAGTTGAACTGTGAAGGAAAAGCAAACATGCATTACTGCCATTCATGGAAACCTATTTACGGTACCATAAAGTTCCCAAATTAAAAAAAAAAAAAAAATCTGAGCAATTGCCTCCTGAACCCTCTAATTAAGCTTCCTAAGATTTCAAAACTGAAGCAGTTGGATTTTCATATTTGAAAATGGCTGTATTTGCTGTGGTTACAATTCAAACATGAGAAAGGACATGAAAATGAGTGCAGCTATAAGGTAAGGTAAAAGACATCATCTAGACCTTAACAAGCCTATAAAGCTGATGAGTACCTTAACTCTGTTATTGGCAAATGTGTTTACAATGGCAGTTCCCTGCTATTTGAACCTGGGCTTTGATTTGGGATGAAAGACATGTCTCTGAGTAAAATGAAGTCATAGCTGAGGAACTATGAAGCGTTGGGTGTTCCAGTGAGCGGGCCCTGTGTGGAGTTATTCCTGAGCTGTGTCTCTGTGGACATTTTGCTAATCTTTCCTGAGGTTTGCATTGGTACACCACCTGCTCTCTTAAAGCTGCCCTCACAACTTCACTTTCCAGCTTTTTTCCCCCCCTCGCTAACTGTTCTGTCAACTCTAACTTCAGCTGCCAACGTGACACGGGCTGGAGGCATCTGAGAAGAGGGTCTGAAATGAGGGATTGCCCAGATCAGATTGCCCTGTGGGCATGTTTATGAGTAATCCTCTTGACTGTTAATTGCCGTGAGAGGCCCCACCTCCCAGAAGTGCCATTCCCCAGGCTGGTAGTCCTGAACTGTACAAGAAAGCGCTCTGCGCCTGAGCGGAGTCAGCATGAAGGATTCCTCTGTGTTTTCTCTTTCCAGCATCTTTCCTGACTTCCCACAATGACAGCCTGTGAAAAGGAAAGTCAAATAAACCCTTTCTTCCCCTAAAGTTTCTTTCCATCCGTGTCTTTGTCACAGTAACCTAAAGGGACGCAGAAAACTGCCCTTGCGTCAGTTTTACCTCATCACTGTAACAAGCTGCCTAACAAATCACATCAGAGGAAAGCTGCTCTGCCTCACAGCCAGAGGGGAAAGTCCATTGCGGAGCAGAAGTCGTGGTGGCGGGAGTGTGAGGTGGCCGATGACACTGTGTGGGTCCACAGTCAGGAAGAAGGTAGATGAATGTTGGCACTCAGCTTAACCCTGGAGTGGTGCCATTCTAGCTGGGGTGTCACCTACCTTCTTCCCTCCTTAGTACAACCTCTCTGGAAACACCCTCAGGGACATAAGCAGAGGTGTGTCTCCTAGGTGATTCTAAACGCAGCCAGCTTAATGATAACCAGGAGCCATCACAACACGATGTTCAAAGTTCTTATCATTCCCTCTGGATCTCATTCTTCAACAGCTTTGGGGACACCACGGAATGAACCGATGCTACCTCAAAAACTAATGGTAATACTAGTACTCGCCCCAAGAGAATCGGTTCAAACCCCTTTGCCCTCCCTAGCCCAATGCTAAGGTAAGCATAGCTACTTCATAATGGTGTGACGACATGGCAGAGTGGATTTCCCACCTTTTCCCAACATGCTAACACTTGTGTATCATTTTCACATTAACTTTTCCATTTAGGAAAGTAAGTAAGCCTTGCTGCTAGAGACAAATGAGAAAATAGAACTCACCTACACTTCTACCCCTGTCAGAGGCAACCTCTGATAGCATTGTAGTGTAGCTTTCATATCTATATTTATCTCTCAACATGCATATCATAAACATGTATTTAAATACATACATTTACATATATGTATGTATGTATGATCCAGTAACAAATTTATGTTACTGCTTAGGTTTATGTTATGCTTGGGTTTATGTTGCTGCCTTGAATGATCCCGAGCCAAATACCATGAAGATTTTGTCCTCATCATCTTTTTCCCAGACACAGTATGTAATAATCACCACATTTAAAAAAAATATGAACTGTTATTTAAGCTTTCCACAATTGTTGGTTGTTTGGTTTTCACAAAAAACTGAATCCTTGCAAACAGTTCAGAGGCAATGATTCAGGGACAGAGGTGGGCAGCCACTGTTACAGAATTGAACTTCTATCTTTCGAAGTCACAGTTTGCACTGGAGAAGCCAGTCCCCTCAGCAGTGAGTATGTGGTCCTCGAAATGCTGTGCAAAGAAATAATACTACAATTGATTCCCCCAGGTGCCTGACCCTTCCCAGTGTTAAGTGCATGTCTCTGAAATCTGACACTTTGATAGATCAAAATGATAAGGTACCATTTCCTCTTGTCCATTTATAGGACGTGGAGGCAGCGTTTCTCCTCTTCCTTCCATGTCCTGTGAAGCGTCAGCTTCCGTCTCTCTACTTGTGAATGGGTCCTTCCCCTACACACTCCCTAAGAGTCCAAAATTACTGTGGATATAAATCTCTTGCCTGCTCCACGTCTGCTGGATGCTTGCCAAGTTATTACTGAAATTAATTTTATCTGGTGTGTCAGGGTACTGATTTTTTAAAGCGTTAGCAGACACAATGCCATTTCTCTTTATGACTTATTCTTTTATTTATACAATTAACATCTATCTCAAGATCAGAGTCATGTTAGTACATTCACCATTTTCTAAATTGCTGTGGCTTAATTTTCACTTTCGATTCTTCAATCCATCCATAATTTATTTTCAATGTATTGCTTTAAGTCCCTTTTTAAGGTTTTAGCCTTAAAATTTGCTTTTCCTTCAGGAAGCTCTTAGAGAGATTCTCTTTTTGTTGTGGTTTTTTTTTTTTTTGAAAGAGCATTTATGTAGTGTGACATTCTAACATATGCAACAGTTTGTGGTGAAGTGAGTGTGTGTGTGAGAGAGAGAGAGAGAAATAGTGCATGTGTGACATATGTTGCATGTGTGTACAGGAGCCCAGATATGCCCATGTGGAGGCCAGAGGAAGATGTCACGTAGCCTGCTTTTACATCCTCTGCCCTGACTCCCTTGAGGCAGAGTCTCTGGCTGCATGTAGAGCTCACTGTTTACTCAGGCTGCTGCCAGGGGCCCCTGACATCCTCCTGTCTCCATCCGTTATCATATTGTCCTTACAGACATGTCTGGCTTTGCCCTGTTTTGTTTTGTTTTGTTTTGTTTTGTTTTTAGTAGGAGTACTGGAGATTCAAACCTAGTCCTCATGTTTGAATAGCACGGGCTCTTACCCATCGCTTCATCTCCCTAGTCCCCGGAGCATTCAATTTTGTAATAGTACCACATTGTCCCAACACTCACAGCTGTACCATACGTCTTAATACACCGTAGGGCACGCATTCCTAAAGCATTCGCTGTTTTTAAAGCCTCAGTTATTTGTCTCAAATGGGAGAAAAGCACAAATCTTACCATTTAGCCAGCCCTCATGCAGAGTGAGGGCTGCATTCTCAGACGGAGGTGACACTGTGGACCCCGGCATTGATCAGAGGCAGAGCAGCATGAAATCAGAAAGTTTAGAAATGCCCACTTGATCGGCCAGGCAGAGACCTAGGCTAGAAGTCAAGCCCAGAGGAGCCTCATTGGCTTTCAGGTCCAGGACGCTGCAGAGTTACACCTGGCCAACACAATAAACTCCTGATGTGTTTCCCTCTGTGTCCATCCCACCCACCTTTAAAAGTCTCCCCGGAGCTGTCAGTCTTCATACTTAAAATCATGAAAGCCTTGAACGTATTTTCTAGAGCATGCTTTAGTGGGAAACAAGACATTCTGCTATAATGAATGCCGGACAGATTCCCTTTGGTTTTAAAAAAGAATCATCATTCTTATTATTAATAATTTCTGAACAATATTCATAGGTCTAAGTTTTAGTTAAAATTCATTTCATGTATTTATTCACTCAGCTTTGCTTGGGAGGGGGCATGCCAGTATGCTGTGGAGGTGAGAGGGCAATTTGTGGGAGTTGCTTCTCTCCTTTTACCATGTTGAACCCAGGCATGAGACTCAGGTTGTCAGGCCTGGTAGTAACTGTCGTTACCCACCTAGCCACTCACTAGCCCATAAAACACATGAATTGCAAAGGCTTTACTGACAATGGGGTAAAACAAGAAGCTAAGGAATTTCTGACATGGGGGGGGGTGATACAAATGAGAAATAGAGGAGATGCAGGCATGTGCTCACCCCGATGGGACCACATTTCCTCAGACTGCTGTTCCGAACTTCTAGCTACTTTCCCAAAACACAGAGCACACAGATCCATCATTTGCCCCAAGGGCAAAATTGACAAACCTTTCTCATAGCCTTCTCTTCCCTCCTTTCCCCCCTTCTTCTCTCACCTACCCAACCCCTGTCTCCCTGCCCCAGCTTCACCTGCCCTTTTTATGAAGGAAGCTATTCTAATAAGGTCATCTGTTCCATTAAAACCAGCTACCCATAAATAATCCCCATTTCCCAGCTTAAGGCTTGGCAAGCCTTGTGCTCACACAGTGGCTGACAGAAGATAGGTACAGTAAAGTTTGAAATATCTGTCTCTATTTTTATTTCCTTGTTTCTGTCTCCAATTTCCTATAAGCCACCAGGGAGTTTAGTGACACTGCACCCAGCAGGCTTGTTCCCAAGTGTGCTTCTCCCCTTCCTGAGAATAAGTTTGTGTTTGTGAAGCAGGGAGGTACCAGCTATGTTTGTGTATTTAAAAGCTGTGTGTGTGTGTGTGTAAGTGGTTCTTTTTTTAAATTTTATTTTCTTTTTATTAATTACAGTTTATTCACTTTGTATCCCAGCTCTAGACCCCTCCCCCACCCCAGCCCAATCCCACCCTCCCTCCCCCTTCTTCTCCTATGCCCCTCCCCCAGTCCAATGATACAGGGGGTCCTCCTCCCCTTCCGTCTGACCCTAGTCTATCAGGTCTCATCAAGACTGGCTTCATTGTCTTCCTCTGTGAACTGGTAAGGCTGCTCCCCTCTCAGGTGGAGGTGATCAAAGAGCAGGCCACTGAGTTCATGTCAGAGACAGTCTCTGTTCCCCTTATTAGGGAACGCTCTTGGACACTGAGTTGCCATGGGCTATATCTGCAGGGGTTCTAGGTAATCTCCATGCATGGTCCTTGTTTGGAGTATCAGTCTCACAAAGACCCCGTGCCCAGATTTTTTGGTTCTTCTGCTCTCCTTGTGAAGCTCCTGTCCCCTCCAGGTCTTTCTATCTCCCCTTTCTTTCGTAAGATTCCCTGCACTCTGCAAAAGTTTGGCTATGAGTCTCAGCATCTGTTTTGATACCCTGCCAGGTAGAGTCTTTCAGAGGTCCTTTGTGGTAGGCTCCTGTCCTGTTCCCTGCTTTCTCCCTCTTCCAATGTCCATCCCATTTGCCTTTCTGAATGAAGATTGAGCATCTTACTCAGGGTCCTCCTTGTAAATGGTTCTTGACATATACTTATTGCACACTGTGATGGGTTTCATGAAGAAATGTTCATACAGGTTGTCTTAGCTACTTTTCTATTGCTGAGATAAAGCACTATGGCTAAGGCAACTTATAGAAGCAAGGGTTTATTTGAACCTTAGGGATCCAGGGGGATAACAGCCCATAACCAAACCAACATAGCACGGAAGCATGGCAACAGGAAGGCATACTGTTAAGAACAGCTGAGAACTCACATCTCAAACCACAAACAAGAATCAAATGGAGAATGGCTGGAAAGTTGGAAACCTCAACTCCCATCCCCAGGAACTCACTTCCTCAAGCAAGCCCACCTCACCAGAGCCTTTCCAAACTTCTCATCGAATAGGGACTAAATATTCATAATTTTTTAAGTTTCCTCTTTTGACTTTTATGCTATGTGTATGTGTGTTTTTGCTTGTACCATGTGTATACAGTGCCCATGGAATCCAGAAGAGGGCATAAGATTCCTTGGAACTGGGGTTACAGATAGTTATGAACTGCCATGTGGGTGCTGGGAATTGAAGCTGGGTCCTCTGGGAAAGAAAACAGTGCTTTTAGCTACTGAGCCATCTCTCCATCCTTGTGGGAGCAAGTGTTCAAATGCCTGACCATATGGAGAACGATCCCACTGAAACCACCACACAAGTATACCATGTACTTTGAACATGTTCACCTCTGTCCTCCCCTCTGTCCCCTTCCCACCATTCTCCTTTCCTGCAAACAATGTAACTTCTGCTTCCATGTCATAGGAAGATAGATATTATTTGATGTGTCTACATGAAATCCAGGTTCCATAAACAATAGAAAATCTGTGATGGTTCTTTCCCAAGTCTGACTTGTTCTCTTTGGCATGGTGGTCCCTGATAACTGTACACTTTCAAGCAGGATGTTGGGAAGAGAGATGGCCTCCCAGCATCCTTCCCAGAAAGGTTTGGGTACTAATTCAAGTGCAGATCAACATGTGATATTAAATACTTCCTTTGGGATGGAGGGGGAGATGTCATAGTCCTTGTAGTGACATGTCTCAGGTGGAGGGGGCGCTGGATGGTTGTCATAGCTGTTATAGTGATACATCCCAATGTTGCTGCAACTCTTTTTCTTGTGATACTTTCCGAACTTCTTAGAAAATGAAACCCAGCAATAAAGGATTTTCAGCACCAGCACCAGGGCCACACTGAGTCCCAACTGTGAATTCACAGCAATTATGAAAAGAAGTTATACTCAGAGCCTTGGACAAGGCACCTGTAAATGGGAGTAGTCATAAGCAGTAGGCCCATGGAGTCGGGGAAAAACGGGGTACCATCAACATTTACAGCCCCTCTTAATGGACACCCTCTTAAGATGCATCCTAGTCCAGGGTAGTAGGAAAGTTGGTGATTAGCTTTGTTGTAGATCAGCGGTTGTCAACCTTCCCAATGCTGTGACCCTTTAATGAAGTTCCTCATGTTTTGGTGACCCCCAACCATAAAATTATTTAGTTGCTCCTTCATAACTGTAGTTTTGCTACTTTTATGAATTGTAATGTAAGTGTATTTGGAGACAGGGGTTTGCCAAAGGGGTCAGGACCCACAGCTTAACAACTGAAGTTGTAGAATGATGCAGTTATAGGCTGACTCCTCCCTAAATTCTCATGTTGAAATCAGCACCTCAGTACCTCAGCCTGTGCCCTTACTCAGAGACAGGTCATTGCCTATTTAAATTGAGGTCACTGGGGTGGGCCCCAGCCCTATATGATTGATTTTCTTATACAACAAGGGAGCTATGGAGACAGAATCAAACACAGCTGGATGTAAAGACATGCACATGAAGATGAAGGCAGAGAACAGCATAACACATCTATCTATAAGGCATGAAATGGAGAAGATTAACAGAAAGCCTGCAGAAGCTGAGAGCAAGGCAGAAATAGATTCTCCTTTGCAGTCTTCAGAAAGACCTTGATCTCCAGCTTCCAGCCTCCAGCGCTGGGACACAGTTGTTTCTATTCTTTAAACCATCCATCACCCACCATTCTGTAATATGAGCTCTAACAAAGGAAGAAGCTAATGAAAATCAGAGATGGCTGCATAGCTATGGGATGGAGCAGGTCACCAGATAATTCTATGCGCCAGGAATCTTCTGTCTTCCAAATCCCATTACATCTGCTGTTTGAGCTGGGTTCAAAAGCAACCCTATGTGAGAAGGGCAGAAACTCATTCGATGCTAGATCAACCCAGCCTCTCCCTACTCTACCATGGTACCCCTTCCCCACGTCTCAGAATCTAGGCATGCGTTGGTGCCCCTGGATGGAAATGGCCATGGTCAGGGAAACTTCCTCTCTTCTGCTCTGCCAAAGAGAGCAAGCAATCACCACTTCCCTGCTCAGGCTAAACGAGCATGGTTCTTGCCACAGAATGCTTACCCTGGCCCTGTGACACGGGTACTTATAACGGACCACCTTGTTTATGTGTGCCTGGTCCAAGGCTTGGGCGATGACTTTTCCCTGATGCCCTTAGCCAGCATGCTGTGAATCCAATATTGAGACTCAGATATTCCGTGCCTGGAGCCGGCATGGAAATGTCTATAATGCTGGGCTCCATATTCTCAGGAGTTTTGAAAGCACTCTGTGGAAGAGAGTGGGAGGGAGTATCTCTGCAGAACTTTGATGAGCTTTGAAAATGCTGTTTGGGGGTCTCTGACCGGAAGGTAGAGTCGGAAGCATTCCCAGTGCATAGTGAACCACCAGATCTGTTTATATCAAGGGAGGTCTCTCGAGACACATGGTTCATAAATACATTTTTTTTTCAGGTAAACTAGAAGGCAAAGTAAAGTCAGGTTTTCAGAGAAAGTGTGACTTATATTTGAGCATCTCTGCATCCTCAGCATTGCATGGATTACAGCATAATTTAAAGCTCAGTCATTGTTTATCTAAATTGTAACTTAACTGAACATCATATATTTTCAGTCACCAAATCTGGAAAAGTACATTTCAAAAAAACTGTTTTGAGAACTAGGATGTAAATAGCCTCCTAGAACTCTCCCTCTCTAACCCTTCCCTTTTCCGTCCCTTTCTCTCTCTTACCCTTTCCCTATCTCTCTCTCTCTCTCTCTCTCTCTCTCTCTCTCTCTCTCTCTATCTATCTATCTATCTGTCCCTCTGTCTGTCAGTCTCTCTGTTCCTCCCTGCCCCTGTCCCTCTCCCCCTCTCTCCCTTCTTGTCCCTTTCCCTCTATGTGTCTCTTCCTGCTCTCATGAAATGTCTTTCTCTAGAAAACAAAACAAACTCTTCCTACCTGAGCTTCTGCTGTATACCCTTCCTGGCTGTCTTTCCATTTACCTTATTTCTCTTTCCCACCAACCGGAGCAGCTTCTAGTGGGCTCTGCTGTTCTGTGTGTGTGTGTGTGTGTGTGTGTGTGTGTGTGTGTGTGTGTGTGGTGCATTTCTGTGCATGTGTGTGTGCATGTGTGTACATGCATCTGTGTATGTGTTCATGGGTGTACACATGACATCTGGCTGTGGATGTATACACATATTTGCGCACGTAGGTGTGGAGGCCAGAGATTTATGTCAAGTGTCTGTCTTGATCACGATTTGCCTTATTCTTGAGCTGGGATCTTTCACTGAACCTAGAGTGCACTGGTTGAGCTGGGATGTTTGATGATGAGGGTCTGGGATCTGCCTGTCTCTGCGTCCCCAGTGCTGAGGTCATAGATGTATGATACAACACTTTTATTTTTACTTTAAATTTTAATATATTTTATTTAAAATATAATGACATAATTTCCTCCCTTTCCTTTTCTCTCTCTAGGCCCCATGTCCCCTTCATCCAACTCCTGCCCCTCCCTCATGTCAAATTGATAACCTCTTTTTATTTGATTATTAGTTGTATATATATATATATATATATGCAGAAATATATTAATGCAATCCTTTTTTATTACTTATGTGTATATGGTTTTAGGATTGACATCTGTATTCTATAAGCATTTAGGGGGATCATTCATGGGGTAGGTTTATTCTCTCTCTTTCAATAATCATTAGTTGCCTGCAATTGTGTTTTTTTGTTTTGTAATGTTTTGTTTTGTTTTGTTTTTGTCTAGGGGTGGGATTCCTGTCTTCCATGTTAGCATGTTTATTATTGATGTTGCCATTGTTCGGGTCTTGTGCATGCAGCCATTGCTAGGAGAGATCCAAACATGTTCCCTCACACTAACACGGAGAGCATTTTACCAGCTAACCTATCTCCCCCAGCCCTGCTTCCCATCTTCTGTGTCTTAGGACATGCTACTCCAGGTCTATGGAACAGTGACATCCTTGGCTGTTTCCCAGTGAACATCACACCAGCACAGAGAGACATGGCCAGACCATAGTAATCTCCTTCCAGTTTCATCCAAGGAAATGAGGGGATTTATAGGATGCAGAGAAGAACCAGCAGTGCTGCCTGGAGGCCGATACATGGGAAATCCCTCTCAGATCCATTTCTGGGAAATCAGAGGCTCATTCAGGTCAGGATAAAACAGGTTTCTGAGGAAGACGGAGTCAGTTCAGTGACTGTCAGATCATAGGCACATGACTGAAATCCAAAGTTCCATCACACGCCTCATTCAGAATCCATCCCTTCCTATTAGCGCCACATCTGAGGACACCACTTGGAAGCTTCTGGAAGCCCCATAGTCTTGCTTGGCACTACCTAAAAGGGAATATGCAGCTGTCCCCCTAATGCACTCCAGGTATCTTGGCCAGTGTTTCAGTTCCTTCCTCATCGGTGAGTTAGACTCAAATGCTCACAAATGAACACTCAAAGTTCAGGTACTCAAACACCTGTCAGCCTGCACTTTACAATTCCTTCCCCAGGCAAAGGGTGCTCCACGTTGGTACATACATTCCTGGTTTAGATCCCAGATCTGCAATGTCCAGGATAAGTTACCTGTAGATACTTAAATGTTCACCTTTTATTTAGTTAAAATTACATAAAATAAAAGCTTTCGTTCCTCTCTCACACTAGGCATATGCTAGCCAAATACTCAGTAGCCTCATGTGGCTAGGGGCCGCTCTGCTGGACTTTTGGATGCTGCCATCAGCACAGGTCATGCCGCCAGACAGCCCCAAGGCAGCTTCGGATCTCACTCTCCAACAGTCAAAGAACAGTGCACATGGTTTTTGGCAAGAATACCATCTCAATTTTGTTTGGAACCAAAATTAAGAAAATACTTCTAAGACGTGTAGATTGTTCTGGGGTTTAGGTAGTGCTGGCCAGGTGGTTAATCAGTGTACTGACTTGGTTAAAGATGAAAATGTATGATCCAAACCTCCAGCGCAGCCCTTGTGAAGGCAGAGACACACGACCTCAATTAGTCTGGCTCTACTTCTCTTTCTAATGAGGCAGTGTGGACACTGGGTAAGAAAAAGAGAGGAACTCAAAGACCTTGGATTCAGAAGCAGCTCTGTAGGGCAGAAGGCACCATAGGCTAAACCCAGCTCCTCCTGTGAGCTGGGTAGCTACACGATTGAGCAAATCCCTGCCTTACCAGTCAGCCCTTTGTTTTGAAGATAGCTTCAAACAAGCAAATTCACTCACTGACAAAGTGTAAGAAGCTGCAGAAAAAGAAAAGAAAAGAAAAGCCTGCATCAGTCTTAACTGGTGGCCAGACAAGTCACCAAGCCATCAAAGGTTTTATGGTTTCATGCACTCTTTCTAGCATGCACACACACACATTTGCATGAACATGCACACACACAGACATCTGCACATGCATGGACACATGCACACAAACACTTGCACACAGACATACACACATGCACACACATACATACACATGCACACAAGGATACACACATAATACATACACACATACCATGATACTTAATGGTTGTGCATTAGTCTTTTTCATGGATGTTGTGTTGTCAGCCCTTTGACAGGTTTCTAGCCACACACACACACACACACACACTTCAAATATTATTTACCTGGACACTCTCAACTTGGAGCATATCTCTAATTGTTTTCAACCTACAGAATAGAAATTCCCAGCTTCAAAGAAGGTTGAAGGTAGATAAACACTAAGGTTGAAGAACTAAGACTTTAGTCTCTTTGTAAAAGAAACTCCACTGCTAGCTTGGGCCGGATGGTCTTGCCACTCGGGGGTTCTTCTGTATAGTGTAGCATGTTAAGCAGCACCCTTGGCATTGGCCTTCTAGATCCTTCCACCCCCTTTACAATAAGCAAAACCATCTTCAGATATCACCAACGTCTCCATGGTGGCAAAATCAGCCCACCTGGACTGAGCACCAATGACATCCCTCTTACTCAACGTTCCCTCCACCGCCAATAATCAAACATTCTATTTGGGTCAACCATTTCTAAGCATCTGATTTCTCTGGCATGTCACACGTGGGCATAGAATTACAGGAATGTGCCTTGGTTCTCATGGATGTCACTCTGGTCTAATTATCAACTTAATGCTTGGATCATTGGGCCATTAAAATGCTGATTTGAAATTCAATCTTCTATTTTTAAAAAATGGTCACCCTGTGACTTTTATCTGTTCCGGGGCCGATTTTATTTAAACGGATCATATAATTTCACCCACTCTGTGTCCACGAATACAGCTCCGTAGCTGAATGTCAGCATGCCTGCTAATGACCCTAACAACGTAGCTCATGTCTACAGAACCCACGCAGCCAGAGCCATAGGCAGTCAAGCTTTGTTTTCATTCATCCTCCACTCCCTCCCTGAGAAAGACCTTTCATTAGCGCTTGTTATGAGGCACAAATAGCCCAGCCTGGGTCCTTCCTGTGTTCTGATCACTTTCCCCTAACTTACTCATGTGGCCTCTAGAAGCCACGGAGAGGCACACACTTGTTCTCTGGGACAACTTGTTGTGAAAGGAAATGCATGTGCCATTGCCAAATACTGAGGGACCTAACTGCAGAAGTGTGTTTTCCTGGAACCTGAACCATTCATACTTGACTAGGGCATCCGACTTCCTTGTTGACAGACCTGGACCCTCACATGAGAACTATGACGTTTAAGCTCTTTCATCCCAAGAAACATAGGTTGGCCTATGGGGTGTGTAAGTCCCATCGAGAAAGACGTCATCTTCTGGTAGACTCAGGTAATCACCCCTTGTGTTCCAGACATTGTCCGAATCTCAGTATGCCACTACTCCGTGAATTCTTCTAACCAAGCCAGACCAATGCTATCACCATCACCATTTTACTGACAATAACTTGGGGCTTCCTGGGACCCACGCAGCCAGGTGTTGGTCTCTGCTCTGCAGAAGACTCTGCATCCCTCCGTGTTTCTTCACTTTTCTCTAGGTTTAGGCCAACATACAAACTACACTGTCTTGGTTAGGATTTCTTTTGCCGCCGTGGACACCATGAACAAAAAGCAAGTTGGGGAGGAAAAGGTGTAGTTGGATTACACTTCATTATTGCCGTACATCAAGTCAGGACAGGAACCTGGAGGCAGGAGCCGAGGCAGAGGCCGTGGATGGGGTGCTGCTTACTGGCTTGCTCCCTATGTCAGCCTGCTTTCCTATAGAACCCAGGACCACCAGCCCAGAGATGGCTCCAACCGCAATGAGCTGGGCCACCCCCCACTGACCACTAATTGAGAAAAAGCCCTACAGCTGGATCTTATGGACACATGATTGCAACTGAGCCACTCCCTTTCCAGACAATTCTAGCTTGTATCAAGTTAAACGTAAGTCTAGCCAGCACACCTGTAAGTTTTGTCCTATATGGAAAGCATTCTCAGCATCTGCCCAAAAAGTGGTTCAGCACAGGTCCTATTAAAAGAGGTTAAGGTCTAGAGAGATGGCTCAGCAGTTAAGAAAACGCACTGCTCTTTGATGGGTGCTCGCAAATCCAGTCCCAGAGGTCGACACCTCTGCCCTGTCTGGTACCTACACTGGCATGTACTTCACACACACATCCACACACAGAGGGGTGGGGAAGGGAGAGAGAAAACACATAATTAAAAATCTGAACAGCAGTAAATAAAGAACAAGTTGAGGTTTTGAAACTAGTGTCTGTTACACATTGGGGGATGATGGGACATAACGACTTCCCGGATGTTGCTGGGGACAGGCTGTAGGTTTCCTGTAGTTTGCTGTTTGTAGCTATCAGAGTGTTATTCCCTTCCCTTCAGTGTAGCTTTGTTTTAGTTTGTGAGAGAACACATTGGTGGGAGCCCGCTGATTACAGCATTTTTTTTTTAATTTCATTAGGCACATTGTAATTTAGAAATGAGATTTTTGTTTTAAATAGAAAAACATTCTCTCATAGCACAACTCTAAATCAATCAACGCTCTTGGTGGAAACTGTAATTGTCTTGAGATAAGCTTGTTTCTCGTGCTATGTTCTTTGGAAGGAATAGATGAGGATGAAAACCGAGGACCCGTGGCATGGGCCTTCCTGTGTCTGGTGTTGGCTTGAGTGGTATCAAGCACTGGACTTAGTCCAAGAGTCAGTCAGAGTAACTACACAACCCCGGCCAACCCTGACTTTATTTCATGTGGAATGTCCCACCTCTCACACCTCTTCCATCCGGTCTGAAAAGAACCTCAGGCTTGGATATGCACATTGTACATCCTGTGTGGAAACCACCCAGCTGCCCAGGTCCTCAGCCCTACACTGTCCTATAGATACACTCCTTTCAGATGACGTGTGCCAACTTAGCTTTCTAGAAAAGTGATCACTCTAGGAAGTAGTTCATTAAAATAAATAAAGACCACCAAATCCATAGTACCATGGTCTTTTTGTTGTTGTTGTTTGTTTGTTTGTCTGAGTTCACAATTTTCAATAAAACGAGGGGTTTTTTTTCTTCTATACTAGATAGTGTCGTTAACAGCAGACTCTGTCTCCTATGAGCAGCTGTACAGCAGATTTAAACAGGTGAATTGTGATGCTGACCATTTAACAAACACCTTGTTTGCGTATATTGCTGGTGTAAAGCAATAAATCATATACATTTCCTTTCCCACCGGCATCAGGATGTTCAGATCATTTTTCAACACAATGGTGTATTTAAATACATCTTTCTTTTGACTGAATCTTCTTCCTACTGCCCAGTGCCTGGGATAGAATCAAGTGGACAGAGACCCGGAAGCCATTATGTCTGTGTCTGGCTTTGTGGTGAGTGGACTCTGGGGCTCAGCAGTCATCTGGTGCTGGAGGACTCCGTTTCTCTGTTCGAAGTACGTGTTCTCTGCAGTGACTTTCAAATAGCCCAGAGTTTGTCACATCTGCAGTCACTGAGCATGCTCTCGGTGATACTGGCTAAGATGCCCTGTGACTCCATGATGATCGTACTACCATGGTTAATATGAAAGCCCCATTGACTATAAAGCTCTGCCAGCCATATACAGGGCCACAGTGCTTGACGCTTTTGCATTTCTTCAATAGAGCAAAAACACCCCTTTCATGCTGCCACTCAAAGGTACTTGAGCCAGAATCTTAAATTAGATGGTTATATAAAAATAAAAATGGGGAAAATTGAGGAACGATGAGTGTTGAAAAGAAAGAAGACAGAGGTGAGGGTGAATGGAAGCTGGTGATTTTGTCGGAGGTGCTTCAACTGTCATGTTCAGAAGTCTTTGAATAGCTGAAAATTGAGACAAAGTATGTATATATGCATGTGAGCTTGTGTGTGTATGCATGAGGAATGTGTGTTTGTGTGCATATGTGCATATGTATGTATGAATGTCCATATGGTATGTACATGTATATTAGTGCATATGATATATGTGCTCATGTATGTGCAAGCATATGCATGTGCTATATTCATGTGGTACATGTGCATGTATGTCTGTGCATGTGGTATGTGTTTGCATGTGTGCACTGTGTATATGTATACACGAACGTTTATATGCTGTGTTTGTGTGTGTAAGCATATGTATGTGTGAATGCTCAGACTATATGTGTGTATGTGTGTTTGTGTCTGTGATATTTACGTTTGTGTGGTATGTATATGTATGCATGAAGTGTGTGTTTTGAAGATAGAAAGGATATACTTCTGTGAACTCTCCATTGAGATAATGACTTCAGAAGAATGAGAACAAACAATCTGTGATGTGGTTAGAAGCACAGAGCTCCTGGGACATTTCCATCTCATAATGACTTATACTCTGGCTGAGCCACCTTTGAGCATGCTCTAATCATACCACAGGGCTGTTGCTGGGTTTCAGGGGAATATATGCCAAATGTATGTCTCGTGGTACTTAGTAACCATTCACAAAGTTGTGCCTTTGACCTTGCCAATAATACATGATGTCTTTACACCCAACGAGAGCAATTACATGCGATTTCCAGAAGGGAGGTGATAACTCACTGCCTTCCCTACCCATGTCCTGTCTGGATACTTTGCAAAAGAATGGCAAAGCCGTAAAGGCTCTGGTCTCCCACTCACAAACTGTAGACCGTCACAGTTTGAAGGGAATCAGACAGTGTTTGGATGCCAAGTTTAAACCACCGCCTCCTCTGCCTTGTCTTCCCTGTGCCCGGGCTTACTGAGGGCTGCTGGGATGTAGCTTCTCTGTGAGATCCCTGTGGGATGACTCCGGGAGCTTTTCCATTGACGCAGCACGCTTGCTCTATGATCGCCGTGTGTTCAGTGAAGGTGATGCTGCTGAAGAGAGCTGCATGGTGTATTCTTAAGTCCTAGGAAGCTGGAAAGCCACCATAAACAAAACCAGAGTTATGTTTAAGGACTCACACTCAGAACTCTAATTGCAACGGCTAACATTTGGGTGAGCTCTTCGGGATTTACAGAGCACTTTGCTTCTGTTTTTCCATCTAATCCTCAGTTAGGACTCGGAAAGTCAGTGGTGCTGATGGGAATGAGCCAAAACCGATTCAGAGAGTGTTAAATACATAAAATTATCAAGTAAAATGAGACAGATTTCCCCTAGTCCTGGGGGGAAATTGTCTCTTTACTTTGAGATCTGTTCTCATATAATATAAAATCATTTGCATTTCTACTTCAGTTTGCCCCCTGGCTCTAGTTTTTCAGTATAGCCGGTCAATTGTGGCAGCTTCCGCCTGATTTGAGATGAAAAAAGATCTCTGACCCACAATATCCAAATGATTAAAATTAGCCCGCGTTTCTCTGATAACCTCTCTGCTATGTGATAATAAACACAGCCTTTATCTTAACTGAGCAGGAAAGAGGGTTTAAGGAAACTTTTTTCATCTTATTTGTATTTCTTCCTTAGAATACGGGAGAAAAGATAGTCAATTTTTCCCCAACATTTAGGTGGGAAGTGCTTTCTTTGCGATAAACACAGAAAGTTTTAAGTGTCGTTGATATTAGTCAAAGTTAGCAGCTTTCAGCTATTGTGTGAAGGGCTCTTGGCTTCTGGGTTGCAGACCTGTGTCCTCTAGATAAAGTTTCCAACCCAGAAAATATTTATCTTCTTGCTATGACCTTCTCTGCACAAGACACGAACCATGGATTTGTTTCCTAGGAACTAGTGAGTGAAGAAGATCTATAATTAAATCTGTGAGTTATATGCTACACATGGGAATTGGCTACACACCAAGTCCTTTAGAAAACCCAGTAATATTACTCCAGCTGCAACTAGTGGAGTTAAGCCCAACTTTCCTTAAAATACTTACAGTGGCATTTCTTAGCACCGTCGTATGGGAGAGCCCTTGAGTTCCCCTCAAAAGCCCGTGTGTGTCTAGGTCAGTTTCTATTCATTCTGGCCCCAGAGCCACCTCCTCAAGAGACCAGCAGCTACCTGTGCTGTCCAGGTGAGCACCTTGAATGGAAGGCTTGGACCAGTCAGGAGCCGCTTAATCTTCGAGCCTCAGCAATCAGGACAGAGAAGAATGCGAGCCTGTGGTTGCCCAGAGTTTTTCTGAGGCTCAGAATATATGTTACATAAAATCATACCCAAGACCCCTCAGATAAAACAAATAAGGGCAAATTGATTTTGAGTGGAAGGGAAAAGGATGGAGGCAGAGCCCAACCCTGTGGGGCCTTTCAGCCACTGCCCCAGCCCTGAAGACCAGAGGCAAGACATTCTAAGGTGCTCCACCCCTCAGTGTGGGGATCAACATCTGTGTCAAAGCATTAATGACAGAGGTAGACCCCAGACCCAGAGGGTTGCTTGCCTGGGTCCTCCATTAGACTCCCTGTAGCCTCTAGAGGCAGACACTAGTGAGAGAAGGGAACAGGTCAGAAAATAAATTGCAGAGTTGTTTCCAAACCTGGCTGGAATATTTTTCACAGTAAATTCCCGTGTCTTAGCGGCCAGTGTGAGCCAAGCGCTCACAGCGGTTCTTCTATTTCTCATCTGTTGACTCCATTAATAAGACTTTTACTTTAACTCTAAGAAATAAAGCCTGCTGACTTCTGTTCCTGCCATGGGAGATGCCCCTGCATCATCCTTCAGGAAAGAGAAGGACCCTGTGAGAAGGGAGGCAAGCTCTGGGATCCCTCTAGGAAGACAGCACTGAGATATCATGGCTTGCTGTGGTGGTGAGGACCAGAGCAGCTGGGCAGTGATGTCAGTAAGATTGACATACATGTTGTTAGTAGGTACTAGAAGGTATGGGGATATCTGAGCACTCTGTGTACATGTACGTGTGTACGTGGGGGGTGCCTGTATGTGTGTGCACATGTGCGCGTGTGTGTGCATACATGCATGTATGTCTGTGTGTGTGTGCAAGTGCCTGTGAGTGTGGGCGTGTCCTAGTTTCCTGTCTCTTGCTGTGATAAAATACTCTGATCTGAAATAACAAGAGGAGAAAGATGTTTTTGGCTTACACTTCCAGATCATCTATAATTTAGGGAAGTCAGGGCAGGAGCTCAAGCAGCCGCTTGAAGCAGAAAACGTGGCAGAAGACGGATTTCTGGCTTCCTCTCTGGGCCACTCTTGCTCATGTGCAACATATATATGTTTTATAATATATATTAATAATAGCATATATAATAATAACATATATTACATATAATATATATTCTGTTATATATTAGCCTAGGACCCCCTGCCTAGGGAATGGGGCTGCCCACAGTGAGCTGGGCATTCCTGCATCAATTAACAATCAAAACAAACTCTTCCAAACTGCAAATTGTTCATTCCTGCCCCACCCCTACATACAACACTTGGACACACAGACACAAAGACATACACATACACACACACACACACATACCTCAGAGCAAGTCGCCAAGCTCCTATCAAGGTTTTCAAGGAAAATAAGATAAAAACCATGTCCACAAACAAAGCCAACAACAAATGCCACTGCTGCTTGAATGTCATAATGTCTCACCATTAGTTACCATGGTGCTGTGAAAACCACCAGCCACCATGTGGCCCCCAACTCGTCTTTACAAACATTCAGAAGCAAATCTAGCTAAAAGACCTCAGGATCCGTTTGTTAAACATGATGCTCAACATTCTGCTTGCTTTGAGTCTCCGTGTGTATGAGTTATGATGTTTCTGTTTGTTGGTTGGTGGAGTTTTTGTTTTGTTTTGTTTTGGGGCTCTGTTTGTTTGTATAATGAAAAGTTTTACTTCCCTCAAGGAATTTTTCAGAACATAATACACTCCTACCCTCCTTCCATCAGATGTCTATTCAAATTCAGACATGCCACTCATCTGTTGACCCAGTGCTTTGTGGTCGAGTCTGCAGGTGATCGTGATGACCCAAGTAAGAGACGCAGACTCAGCTGTGCGGTTTAATGACAGAAATGACAACAAACCAGCCTTGGGATCCCTCAGTGCCCCATGGGTGACAGATTGGTACATACTCTCTAAATGTCAGAAACTCCTGTACCAGTTGCCCCTGGGTCCTCTCTATCAGATACGTTTATGGGAAAGTAACTCTGACCTCCCTTAGTTACCGTACTGTCTCATGGAATAAAGGAGATTATACTTTTTCAGGGACAGTTTTCTCTCATAAAATGGCATTTGGTCGGGAAATTAGCACTGTGAGGGTTGTATTGTTTTACTGTGAAGGTCATCTGGGTTGTGCAGCTTGCAAGACAACAGAACGGTCCACCTCTGTCTGAGGCTTTCTTCCCAGTTTCGTTCTTGTTTGGAGTTTATTTCAGATTATTTGCTTTGTTCAGTTTGTATCAATTCCCAAACATGCTGAGGTTTGCGGTAGAGAGTGAAGATTGAGGCTCCCGGGGTGAGAGTAACCGGAAGTTTCAGTTTCTTGGTTGCTGAAGTTGTACGGGATGAACTTTGAACTTGCTGAAACCCTGGAACAGCAGAAGCGTGGCTGGAGCTGGCTCTGGACTTGCTGACTTGGCTACTCCGACTGCTGAGTGAGTACCGAGATGCCCCTGCCTCTGCCGACTCAGCATTGAGAGTGCAAGCCTGCCTCACCATTCCCAGCTTTTTCATGTGGGTTCTGGGGGATCTAGCTCAGGTCCTGGTGCCTGTTTTTCAAGCCCTTTACCAACGGACCCATCTCCACACTGGAAGCTAGACTCTTTTATGTTTTACACTTTTCTGTTTTATCGAGCCTTGCTTTGTGCTAGTTGACGTATAATAAATGTGAGTATTTATGGCTGCAGTCCTGATAGCTCTTGTTGAATATTCTCAAAAGCCTGCCAACCGAAGCAGGTTTCAATGGCCCTGTTGTCAGTTATGATACCATGACTTGAGGTTGGCTATGCAGAACCAGGCTCACTGGCCTGAGTGTCTTGCTTAAGTCCCCAGACACAGCTCAGCCGGAAGCCTTGGGTTTGGGGGATGAGCACTGGCCAGGAAATCTGTATAGGTTGCTCTTTGAGAGCTCGGGTAAATCTGTTCCCAAACTGCAACTCAGAGCTCAAGCGATGTGGGGAGCAAAGTGACCAGATCTTCCTGTACAGGATGAGAATTGCTGCTGTGGGTTCCGTGCTCATGGTAGATTGCAGAACAGACTGTGCCTGCCTTCAGAGAGAACACCTCCCTGTAAGAGAGCTTCATAAGTCAACAGCCTGTAAGATGCAGGTAATGCCAGTGGCTATGACAATTAATGTAACAAAGGATAATGAGGGCAAAGGGCTGGGGTTTGGGATGCAAGTGAGACACTGGGGATAGGGATTGGGAGGTTGGGTTTGAGGGTGGAGCTGGGGATAGGTGAGGAGGGAAAGGCCTGTACCAGAAGCCGGAAGAGAGGGGAACTAGGATTGCAAAAGGTTAAGGAAGGTGTGTGTCTAGAATGTTCTGGAAACTGGAAGGAGGTCAGTAAAGTTGGAGCAGACTAAGCAAGAGAGATGAGAGACGGAAGAGGCATGTTAAGATTATGAGGAGACTCATAAGTGACCATGACTTTGGCCTTTATCCTAACTAAAAAAAAAAAAACAAAACAAAACAAATCCCTGTATGTGGATTTAGCAAATGACAGGCATGATCTGGCTTATGCCATTATTGGTCCCTCTGGCTGATGGAAGGAGAGCAGGGGGTTGGGGATGCACTGCAGTCACTCAGGAAGCAAGAGGGCTTGGCCCAGAGCCCGTGGTGCCAAAAGGGAGAATAGGGACCTAGAACCTTCGTGTATCTGGTCGTTTGGGATTTGGACAGGCTCAGCTCTGCTTCTAGGTATTGCTGCCTACGTGCAGGCTCTCTGCTCTCCCTGTGGTCAATTCCGGTCCTCTTGTCACTTGCCTCTGTCCAGGGGAACCCTAATGCTCAGAACACTGCTTAACACCCATGCCGGGCTTTGGCCCTCAGCCTGGCTCCTCAACCTGCCTCCTCCTACAGCATCCTGCCTCCCCTCCAGAGGTGTGGGAAATTTAAGTCTCTTGGAGTCTCTTATTACATAAGCATGAATATTATTAAATTTCCCATAAACTCAAATTTTGTCTATTTAAAAAGACAATGAATCTTTCCTTTTGGAAATTGAAGTGGTTAGGATTAATGACCACCCATAAAGTTTTATCAGCAATTATTACATTTATTGTGCCTCCTTCAGCTGCTCACCACTCTGCCTTCTCTTCATTCTCCTGTTACTTGGGACTGGGTTTTACTTCACTGACCAAGACCTTGGGCCAGAAGGAGGTGAAATCAAACTGAGGCCAATGCAAAGCTGTATTTCTGACATTGGTCCCAACAGTGAGGTCTGAGACATAAACATGGGTCATTAATATTTATTCATTCTAGGTTAGCTGTGTGGGCATGGTGAGTTCTCAGTTCTTGAGAAATAAACTGTGTCTAACAGACTCGGAAAACAACTCAACCCTCTATTTCAACAAACACATTTACAAACTTTTTTTTTCTTTTTGCTCTGTGATGGACAAATATAAGTTGAAGCCCTCCCTTCTTTTGTTTGGTTTTGATTTGGGGTATGACTTTCATCATTGTTCTAGATCCCTTTCTGCCTTTAGGACCCAGTAGGTTCCTACCCGTGACCTATAAACATCCCAAACATTCTGCTGTGGCCCATGTCCCCAGTCCCTCATCAACAATTGCTCCTTTGATCAGAACTGCTTTGTCCAACCCCTTATCCCTGACCCTGTGGGATTTCCATCCAAGTTTTAACTCTGAGAGAGTTACTTCCTTCCTTCTGCTCCCAGTGGTCTTCTTGTGGTTGCCCCAATATTAAAAGACCAGTGCAAATTAATCGAGTAGATGAGAAGCAATTCTAATGAGATGGAAATCCACAGAGAGCTGAAGTCAGGGGCAGGCACGCACTGTATCCCATTGTCTGGAAATCCGAGGCTACAGTTGGCTTCAGAACAGCTGGATCTAGACATAGGGTTGTTTGGGATCTTTTTTGCTTTGCAGATTGGCTCAATTCCATTCTATCATCGATGCTTTCCCCCCATTTGGTCACACACAGCTTCCTCCCAGCATATAACTACCAGGCAAGAGGCACTCCCCTGCCAGCCACATCAGACATTGCCTTGGGAAAATGGTTTGACAAACACCCGTGGCTGATGCAGAAGTTCATTCCCCTGTGGGTGAAAAAGAGAACAGTTGGACTTACCTCTTGCTCTCACGCAACAGGCAGGAGGGCTGATACAAGACAGGAAGAGGGCTTACTGTGGAAATCAATGTGCAGCAACCACCATCCCAGGGTAAAGTTCTGCCAGGGTGGAGGTGCCTAGGCAGTGCTGGGATTTCATGAAAGAGAACTGGGGGTCTGGAGAGAGAACCCACTGCTTCTTTGCCATTGTGATTCCCTGTGTCATGAGCACCTACCACAAGTTCCCACCTGGGTACACACAGGATAAAAACCTGGTCACTGACAGTCAACACTGCCCCCAGGGACCCTGACCATTAGAGGCGAGGCAGTCTCTTTAAATGACCGGGATTCGTCCGTTTACATGCTTCCCTTCCATGCTAACAAAGAAAAGGGAGAAATGGCCCCAAGTGTTAATGCTCTATCTCTGGAATTGAGTTATTTTTCTAAGGCAATAAAATTTGAAGATTGCAATTAGTTAACCATTATGAAGACAGATCTTCAAATATTTCTCTCACTGTGGTGACATTTAAAATGCTTCCTGCTCCACCAAACAGCCCATTGGATTTTCTCCCTATCTTTTCATAATGGCTAATTGCTAAGCAATTGATTGAATCCCCCTTTGTTACTTCGTAATTTACTAAGTTGGCCAGAACAAGTGCCCTGACCATTTCTTAGCTTGCTCATTTTGGTCACCTAAAGGGCAGGCTTTGGGCTAGGGATATATGTATTTGGTTAAATTCTTGTAGATGATCGATCTGATTATTTAATGTAGTGTCAGGGCAAAAGTTCAATGGACACACAGGTCTAAGTGTCTCTTGGGGAGTCTCTGGGCCTGCCTAAGTCTTGGGCTTGGACTTGGAGGATGGAAAGCAAGATTCTACCTCACACAGCTTAAGGAAGGATCATAAGATGTGACTCCTTGTCAGGGTTTGGTGCCCCTCTGACATAGTAAGCATATAATAAGTCACATGAGTTTACTTTTTAATAACACACGCTATTCTTTGATTTCATACATTTATATAGTGCATATTAATCACACACACCTCCTTAGCATACCTGGTTAGTGTCCCCATACCACTTCCCTACCAACTTCATGGGCAGATCCTCTTTATTTCTTTATTTACATTATTAAAAGCCCCCTGAGTCGGGAGCTGGAAAGGTGGCTCAGCAGTTGAGAGAACTGATTGCAGTTACAGAGGACTGGAGTTGGGTTCCCAGCCCCCACACTGGATGGGTCACAACCGGCTGTAACTCCAGCTTTAGGGGATCTGACGCCCTCTTCTGGCCTCTGTGGGCACTGCACTCACATGCACAAACTGGCCCCGCATACAAATACATATAATTTTTAAAAAAATAAAATTAAAAAATGTTTAAGTCCAGTTGGCATTGCACATATATACATATATATATACATATATGTATATATATGTATATACATATATATATGGTGTGTGACCCATACTGGGGCATGAGCAACCTACCAGTGGCCACATGCCCACAGGACAGTGATTTCTTCCCTCAGCTGCCAAGAGAAGCTCTGCCAAGGGTGAAGCTTCAACCCCCATCCCTGCTGCAATTTTAACTGAGTTTCTTCAGCAGGTCTTTTGTGGGTAGTCCCAGCTACTGCTGGATGTTATCAACTCTAAGAAGTTCATTGATTCTCTATGTCAGATGCTTCTGATGTCAACGGATAAGAGCTTGGACAAAACCCTTAACCTCTGTGCCTCAGTTTCCCAATAGGCAAAATGAAATAAGAATGCCACCACCCATGTCATAGGTTTTTCCAGTGGTGGAAGTTGAGGGTGAACATTCCTTGCCTGCTTCCTTCCCAGAGACTCTCCCCAGAGGCTGATCTTAGGAACCAGCCTTCACAAATGCAAAATGGCTGCCTCTTACATACACACTAGTGTTCTTCAGTGTTCACAGTCCACTCAGCCGTGCCGCTCTTTGTTAGGGGTCATGGTGGAATCGTCTCTATAGAGGACTGGTGCTGGGTGAGGAATAAAGGTACTTGAGCCCTGAGCCAAAGAGGCATCACCTTTGGAAGAATCCTCTGAATGATCCCCGAGCGTTTTCTTCTCTTCTATGCATCATCACAGGACAATGGGTAGTGTATGCTGCTTTCCACAGTTCCCACCCATCTCCCAAAGAAAAGAGGCATCACACTTCGAGAAAAGTAATTTTCCCAGAGCTGAGTCCAAAGAAGAATCATAAATCCCAGTGGTACAAACTAGTCTCCATGGCTGGGTGTATGACGGTAGAATCAGCTCTTTTCCGTGCTGCTGCCTCTCAAGTGGGGGATGGACTGCAGTGTATTTGTGTGTGTGTGTGTGTGTGTGTGTGTGTGTGGTCACAAAGCCTTCCCAGAGCCTTGAGTTTGGGCGTATGGGGGACTGGATGGGCCCTCACTTCTGGTATCCTGAGCTGTATATGTCAGTGCAGCATGACCCAGGCATGTGCCCAGGGATTTGGGTGACACAACCATTGCGTGTGACTCCCAGGCAAGCTTATTTCAAAGGAGGAGATGCGGTTTTATTTGCAGTTTCCATGGTACAATTGTCTTCGACCCCAAACCACAGAAACCACTTCTAGGAAATAGGAGAAGCTGGTGTGTGTGGGGGGGGGGTATACACTAAATTCTAGCACTTGGGAGAGGTTAAGACAGGAGGGTGAAAATCTGAGGACACCCAGGACAGCAGAGTGAGCCCCTGTCACTGGGGTGGGGAGGAAATGGGGTAGGAGAGGAAATGGGGGGAGGAGAAGGAGGAAGAGAAAGAGGCAGCAGGCACTTTGTTGCAGCCTGGCTCCCCAAGTTGTGTGTGTGTGTGTGCGCGCGTGTGTGCGCGCTCGCGCGCAGATAATACTGAGAGTATGATTGGCAGCATCCAGGTAGGCGCAGAACCTGTGCCGGATGACAGATGGCCGGGTATCCTCAGTGACAACTCTCTCCTTACACTGTCTCACCTCAGTCCCCCTAGCAAGACTCCTGTGGGTTTTAGGTGCTCTTTATATCAGAAGGGGGGCGGGGGCTTAGAGAGATTTTGTCATGATTTCTCTAAAGATGGATAATAAGCAGCTGAGCAGGAACTTGAACCCGAAGCTTGATCCAGGTACCCTGAAGTCCATCTCCAGGGCACAAGCACAGACAGATTTCCCTCTTCTGAACTAGGAGGGAGTCTGTTCCTTTCAGTGTAGGGCCCGTGTTCTCTGTAAGATGAAGAAGCACAGGACCTGAGTCTCAAGCCAAAGCAGACCAGGTCCTGCCCCGCACTCTGAGCTGTCCATGTGTACAAGAGCGCTGCATACAGACAGAGCACTTGTGAACTCCCGTTTGCATCACAGCATTGATTTAGTGTTTAGATCTGCCCCTCTAGCTTACATCACTGTCGGCCTCTGCAGCCGAACCAGAGTGGTAGAGGGAAACATTCAGCATGAGGTCCAGCAGGTCTAGATTTGATCGACAGCTTTGCCTGAGAAACCTGCTCTAATAGTTAGTGTTCTGCTTCCATCACTGGAAAGCGAGCCTGATGCTGTCTGTTTAGCTTACACAAGTCTGTAGCAAAACATAAAGCAAGGCCCCTCGGACATTGGCTGTCCCACAGCCCTGACTTCTCCCTCCTCTTTGCCACGTCTCTCATGGTGACCAAAGGGACAGTCAAGCAAGTACTCTACCGTAGAGTCGCACAGTGGTACAATGAGTCAGCTGTGATGTGGCCCGCCAGGGTCCCCCTCTGCCCTCACGCAGAGAGCCTGAGCTTTCAGTGCTCAATGCAGGATGGTCACGCACGCTATTGGCAGTTCAGCCCGGCACGGTTTTAGAAGCGAAGCCTTTGTTTTCTTTTCTCTCCCTGGAACGCTACTTCCATTACAGGAAGAGGAGGAAACTTGATTAGGAAGGATGGAAACATAAATGGAACCGTGTCAGGTCTCCAAGCTCCCATCAATTATTCTACTCTGCGGATATTTCTCACCTCCATTCAGGGCTCACTCACACGGCAGCCATTCCCATCATCAAAACAAAAGGCAGCTCGATTAGGCTGGTCAATTTGCGCCGTTTCCTTTTCTCGGATAAAAAGAAAATGACTTAACTAAATCTTCTTTTCTTTCGCATGAAAGGGAACTTTAGGAAAAAGCATTTCGGTAGCAAATAACTGGTGTGAAGTAGGTGAAACAGGAGTGGGTTTCACTTACCCACCTTCTCTAGTTGGATACTCAGGAGAATTACCTGAGCAGGTTTGTGGCAGTACCAGCATCGGGCCAGCTACTGTCACAGCCATTGTCAGTGTGAGAGCATGGTTGATGCATAACTCTTTTATCTGTAGCCTTTTTTTTTTTTTTTCTTCACTGATAGGTTTTCCTCCTTCCCTGATATACAACCTCGTGTCTCAATGGAATTTTCAAGCTAATGGTAGTATTCTTTTTCACATATAGCTTAAAAAATAACTGTATAAAACTGACCAAAGAAAACTAACTGTGAGAAGATTCCTTCTCTGTGTCTGAGTCACCCCAACTTTGAGGATGTCTCCTAAAGAATGACCTCCCGTGTGCAGAACATCTTTGCCCGCCCAGGGAAGTGTCCCCAGTAGCTTTATTCACAGTGTACAGTGAAGACAATCACGTGCCCATCGTTAAAGGAATGGTTGTAAAATGGCGGGGTTCCTATTTCAGATTTTGAGGAGCTGTTTAAAAAGGGGGGGGTGCTGGGTAAGGGCAGAAAACATTCCCGTACTGTCATACATCAAACCTTATAAAAGGTATATTCACCCTTAATGTAATTCCTGTCCAAGTCTCAGCCAGGGTCTCCATAGGCCTGAAGGCTCATTCTAAAATGCATATGAACAAATGCTAAGCATTCCAGGAAGAGATCACGTTAGGGGGCTCACTGTAATGATGTCTTGATGACCAGGTCAAGATAGCCTTGTGCAGTGGAGGTACAGACACACGTACTGTCATACATCAAACCTTATAAAAGGTATATTCACCCTTAATGTAATTCCTGTCCAAGTCTCAGCCAGGGTCTCCATAGGCCTGAAGGCTCATTCTAAAATGCATATGAACAAATGCTAAGCATTCCAGGAAGAGATCACGTTAGGGGGCTCACTGTAATGATGTCTTGATGACCAGGTCAAGATAGCCTTGTGCAGTGGAGGTACAGACACACAGACACATGAGGCCGGATAGAGAGCCCAGAAGAACAAGATGCCCAGCTAGCTCTTTGGTTCATATTGTTGTTTGGTTTTTTGAAGTAGTGTCTCATGTAGCCCAGGCTGACCTCAAGCTCACTGTGTAGCTCAGACTTGGTTTGAATTCCCGCTTCTTCCACCTCCATTTATTGGGGTGACAGTCATAAAGCATCCTTTCCAGCTTCGTTTTGTGTGTGGCGCCTTGGGACAGTCAATCTTCAGGGGATTACAAACAAGCATAGCGCAAGGTGACAGTGAGAGATTCCATTCACCTGACATTTTCTAAATGGCAAAATTATGGAAATTGAGGGAAAAATTAGTAGTTGCCAGTATGAGGATGTGAAGAGAGAGGTGGTCTGTGGAAGGGGGAGGATGTGACTACGAAAAGGGAATGTAAGAAACCCTGGAGGCAGGCAGGGGAGATGGCTCAATGGATAGGAGTGTTTGCTGTACAAGCACCCCCAGAATCCACATTAAGCCTGGACAGTTTAGTACATCTGTAATCAATCCCAGTGCCCCTACAGCAAGAACAAAAGTGGTGACAGGAGGCTTCTGGGGAGCTTATGAGTCAGGGAACCTGTCATATACAGTACTGAACAATAAGAGATCTTGGAAGGTGAGGATCAACCTTCAAGATTGTCCTCTCACCTCCTTACATGTGGAATGTACATGGCCACACACACACACACACACACACACACACACAGATGGCCAGATGGTGGTAGCACACACCTTTAATCCAAACACATGTCGGGCAGATTTCTGTGAGTTCCAAGCCAGCCTAGAGACAGCCAGGGCTACACAGAGAGAACATGTCTTGAAAGCGTGCTCAGAGGCTCACAAGTATACATTAAACTCTAGAGAACTCTGAATAAGACCAATGATACAACTGTGTTGGTGTTTCAACTGTGGTATCCTGCTACTCGCTGTCTGACAAGATCGTACTCTCAGGGAAAATTGAGTAAATGAGATTTCTTACAATTACATGTAAATCTATAGTTTATAATTGAAAGGCAATTATTAAAACAGTATTTATGCAGCTGTATGAGTTTAAAAGTCTGGAAACAAGTCATCAACTAGTTGTAACTTTGCCAGGTGTGGTGATGCACAACTTTAACCCTAGCACCCAGAGATAGGTCAAGCTCTATGATTTCAGGCTAGCCTAGTCTACATTAGCAAGTCCCAGGCCAGCCAAGGCTACATAATAAGAAACCTGTCTCAAAGAAACCAAAAAGAGTTGAAGCTGTGAAATAGATTATGGCCATCTGCTTTTTCTGCCTGTGACTGTGACTTTTTTTTTTTTGCCAGGTCATTCTTAGTGTCCAGGGGTTAATTTCGTAAAGAGGACAAAAACAAAACTTTATTTTTCTTCTGAAGTCCATTGCCCAATATAATGATTTACAATCCTGTTTGTTGTTTAACTTGAAATTTCCTTCTATTGTTCCTCCTGTGTACTGTTAAAGTTTTATAAAACTGTGTTTGTTTCTCAATTTCTCTCTTCACCTGGCTATCACCAAAAAAACTGAGACTCTAGTATACTATTTTAAGAAGCTTAACAGTACACCTGAGCAGCTTTAACTCTATTCTTTATTTTTCTTTTCTTATTTATTAAAATTTATTCACTTTGTATCCCAGTTGTAGCCCTCTCCCTTGTTCCCTCCCATCCCCCCCAATCCCCTTCTTCTCCTCCCATGCCCCTCCCTCAGTCCACTGATAGGGGAAGTCCTCTTCCCCTTCCATCTAGCCTATCGGGTCTCATCAGGACTGTCTCTGTTTTCTCTATTTTTTAACGCTCTAGGCTAATCAGGCTTACTCCCAGCATAAATCCCAGGGATACTTTTGCTTTAGCCTTTCTTTGCTCCAGCGGAATCTTCCTCAGAGCTCCTGCACCTCTGACCCATGGTTGAATCACCTGCTTCCTCCTCTAACTCCTCTTTCCCTGGCTGACAGGAAGTCCAGTCCTTTTCTTTCCCCTGCTCAGCAATTGGCTGTAAGCTGCTTTAGCGGCATATGGGGGGGGGGGGTGATTGCAGAGCCTTAGTTAGACAACATTGAGGCAGGAGATTGTCAGAACAGATTCAGGGGAGAGGAGAGGTACAGAAATCAGCATTTGAATTACACAAAAACCTTATGTCTGTAGTGTACCTCAGATGTCAGGATATATTTTACACAGGTACACAGACACACACACACACATGTGCATACATGTACACACATGCTCACATACACAAACATGATCTGTCCTAGAATGAACATGGTGGGTGCCATGCTCAAAGCTCCAGGAGGGCAATCTGGGGCTAGCTGCACACTGAGCAGTGATTACCCTAAGCAGACAGACATTTGATCTGAGAGAGCGGTGAAGGTCAAGCCACTTACAGTCACTCTTCATGATTCACATTCCAAGTCTAGTGTAAATCGAAAGTGCATTGTGATGGCTAGTTTTAAGGAACAGTGTTGACAGCATCAATGCTGAGAAAGGGACTGCGGGTGGCTCATTTCATCCCCCCACTCCACAGGGTGGCTCCCATCCTTTGAGGCAGACCTCATTCGAGGGGCCCAGCGAGTATGACTGGTAGAAGCTGAGAATGCTGCCTGCTGTCTTAGATCAGGTTCTGAAGCCCATAAAGGATTCAGCTCCTACTTCCCCTTAGGAGAGGAATCCGACCGGTATTAATATTTTAGAAATACTGGAAGGTAGGAGAGGGGTCATTATTCATCGCCAGCACCTCGTGGTACTAAAATTAAATAATGGATTTTTTTTAAAGACAGAATTGCCAGAGTTGTGGAACTATAAAAAATATCCCTCTCTCGAGGATGCTGCATTTTTTTTGCTTTTATCTTTTCTTCTCCTCTTGAGAACATTTTGATTTACTTCTGTGATAAGCTTATAACAACTAGGGAAGTCTGGAGGCAGAAGCAGCCGGGCTGGAAGCACAGGGGTCAGGCAGCTCACAAATGAGTGTAGGTGAACATGCTCACCTTCAGTAAGAAAGTGTCAGGACTGGACATGTGTGTCTACAGGCACATGTGTGAGTTCACACACATACGGGCACATAGACATGGAAACAATTGGCCGCTGGACCATGAGATCTAAGGGGGGACTGTGGCCTTGGGCTTTCCTCAGTAGGAACCCTTGATATAAGGGCCAGTCACCTCTGCAAAGCAGCCAAAATCTGGAGATGGAAGATTGGAGCATTCCAAAAGACCATCATCTGGGGTTCTCAGTTGACATGGGTCATCTCAAATGTTCCACACCTGGTCCTACCCTTAACTGTGCAACTCTGGCGGACAAAAGGCTTCCCACAAGAGAGCCTCCTCACTGTGAAACCGATACCATAGGCTCCCTGGTGCTTTTCCACCCAGCCTCAGTAAAGCATCTGGCATTTACAAGGCTCAGTTAAACACAGTTATTGTTGGGGTTACAGCTTGAGCCTCTTCAAAGTCTTCATTATAAAATTATTTCCCTTGACTTTTCTACCTTGTTCAGAATACAAACCAAGGACATGTGAAAGCCAAAGCACAGGCTGTCTCCTAAGCTTCTGAATTCCATTGGCAGGGATGGTAGATGCTATTTAGTACCTGCCAAAACAGAGATGAGAAAGACGGAGGGAGGCCTCACCCAGCTGATGGGGAGAAAGTGGCCGTGCTGGGTTTGACAGAGGCACTCAGACGGCACCTCTTTTTTCACACAGGGTGGATCCACAAGGTTGGGGCCACTCTACATTGTTTCAGCCTGGAACAATCATAGCAGGAGGTAGAGGAGGATCACAAAGTCTCTGCTGTTGACGGCTTCCGAGGCATCTCTTGATGTGCACCAACTGGTTGTTCTAAAACAAGGCCTGGCGAGCCTCCTGTTGCTGTTCTTTAGATGATACACAGGCTGGGCCTCCTACAGATCTCTGAGTTGCCAGCTGTTTCACAAGCTTTGTTTTTATTAAGAACAGATTCTTCACCCTCTCTCAAGTACATTCCCTATCTATACACGACCTCTGTCATCCTCATGTATCAATGGGACAAAACCTGCCACCTAGCGGGGGCTCACTGGGAGTGATCACCCATGATGTGTGTCACTGTTGGGCAGCTGTGTTGACCCAAGACTGTTCTGGAGAAAATAGCTGTATCCCCTGAGAGGACCCTACAGCCCATAAAACCCCAACCAGGAGACTTCCATGCATGATGCAGTCTCTAAATACCTTCTTGTCGCTTTTGTTGGATCACAGCTGGCATGATCTTCTCTTGTTGACATTCTCTGGAGGAAAAAAAAAAAACACTTAGGAGACTGTACGTTCGGTGGGAAGAAAGGTGTTCATCCAAAATGATCACATGTCATCCATGACTTCCTAACATTGATGGAGCAAACTGTTTTGCTCTTAAAAGTATTTATGCGCATGTGTGTACACGTGCATTATGTATAAGTAAATGTGATAGTCTGTTTGCATGTGTTTCATTAGGGTTGTTGAATTATATTGGACTACTCAAAATGGCTTTCTGGGAGCTGGAACTGAAATCCAAGAAACCAGGCTGATCCTCATTAGATGTTGATCAACCATCCTTAAACCACAGTGGCCATTGTCTGCTGACAGATGCACTCATTCTCCTTCCTTCTTGACCACGGTGTTCCTGGTTTCAGCCTTTATTTACATGACTTCATTATTTATTAACAAAGACTTGAGTGTCTACCGTGGGCCGTGCAGTGCCCACAGCAGTAAACAGAACAGAAATCTTGATGAATGTGAGGCTTTATGTTTAAGCACTTAATAGAAACCATGAACATAACGGTGCGGAGGCTAAGGGTTCCATGAAGAACGAAGCAGTGACGGGCACAGAGGATGGGGTGGAAGGGAAGGCACTGCTATCTTTACTAAGCTCAGCAAGAAGGTCCTCACTGAGGTGATCCAGGTACAGTGAACTCTAAGAGGCAAGAGAGTAATGAGTCCCAGAGATGGCCACCATACTGGTGAGGTAATAGCCCAGGGATGGGACTATAATACTTTGATATATGAGCACAGTTGTGATATCAAGGCTGAAGAACAAGATGAAGCAGCCTGGACAGAACCAGCATGGCCTGTGCCGTTTTTGAGCATAGGCACACACATGGTACGCACTGTCCTCAGAGCTGATTTTCTTTGTCAAATATCCTGGACATGGAATGTAGGATGGTCCCAAAACAGCAGACTCACGACTCAGCATTCTGGTCCTCTCTGTCCCTATCCTAGGCTTCCAAAAGAAATGATCAAATCCGACTAGCCAGCTTTGCCTTCAGATAGGAGCTTCCACATCACCAAAGGGCAACTCAGAGCAACAATAGAAGCAAGCCTGAGAGGGACAATTTTTAATGATTTTTAAAATTTATCCTTCGAAATCTCATACATCTCTTTTGTATTTAGATCACATGCTTTCGCTCCTACCTCCCTCCGTTCTCCCTTGTTCTCTCCACGTCATCTCCCTTCCAGTTTCATATCCCCTTCGTTCTTGTTCTTGTTAAGGGTCCCTGAGTACAAAAGTGGGGGTGCCATCACTGAACCATGGGAAATCTACCATTATTGACATCCCTTAAGTAGAGTGACTGTCCCTTCCTTGGCAGCCATCAACTACCAATAGCTCTGGATCTTAGGGGCCTTTCCCACCCATGAGTGAGCATGGCATTGGTGGGTGGGGGGAGGGGAGGGAATGGCAGCATGGCATAGAATGAGTATAAGGAGTGTGGGAGAGATGTAGTAAATATTAGGGGTACAAAGAGAGGCAGGAGCCTGGCTGTGAAAAAACTGATGCATTACTGAGGAGACTCAAACCTTTCCTGCCATCAAGGCAATGGCGGTCCTGGAAGATTTTAATCAGAATGGTACCAATTGTGTGAGACCATGGCAGCTTTAGGGAATATGGAACTCAAAGCTGTGGACGAATCCTTCCCACCAAGGAACAGGCAGAGCAAGAATGCCAGGCTTTCAAGGGAAAATAATTGACACTTTATTTACTGTAAATACTGCTTATTTTCCAAGCCTCAATCTTACACAAAACTTGTCCTGAATTAGGGGCTAGAGGAGAAGAGGAGGAGTTGAAGGAGGAGAAGGAAGAGAAGGGGAAGGAACGGGAGGAAAAGGAGGAGGAAATGTTGAAAAGTCTCAGGGAAACAGCAGCCAACTTGAGTCTCCAAGGAGATCTGGTTCGATTGTTCCTGTTGATTACTTCCAAGTGGGAAAGGCTCCAGGTTCATAATGCTGATTTTGTTAAGTTGCTTTCTCTGAACTGTGGTTCAAATGAGTGCATAAATATTTGGCTTAACCTTTCTCTGGGAACTGTAAAAAACCAAACTGATGGAAGAGATGGGAACAGTGCAACAGAGGAAAAGAAGTTTGGCAAGTTTGGAAGATACTCGGTGTGAATATTTCAGCAGTGTCCAAGGGCCTGAATAATTTATTTTCCCCTCAGATGGCAGAAACCTTCAAATCATGCCATTGCTGTGACAAAGCTCAGTGGGGGAGGAGGGGCATTGAGAGACTTTAAAGATGGTGCTGCCAGGAATTTGATGTAAAGAGTTGTGACCCTTTAGATGCATATAAATCTGGGAAGCAAGACTTTGAAGTGCTTGATTCTTGCTCTGCCAATGACATGGGCCCAAAGGGAGCTTTTCTGATCAGCCCTCATGGAGAAAGCGTGGTGCAGGAGTCCGCTTTGGGAGTTCCGTCTCCCATGCTGAACTCCATGTCCACTGATTCAGCTCCCGTGGATGTTTCCAGCCGTTCCCTATTTTCACCACTTCTCCGCCTCTGAATTTCCCAACTTGCTTCTCAAGAACGTAGGTCAACTTGCTTCTCAAATACGAAGGCATACAGTGGCTTCCTATGAGGTTTGCCGGCAATCTCGGTACCCACCCATGTCACACACTGATCGCTCACTGAGCTTTACCTACCAGATGCTCTGATGCCCTGGGTGGGCACGCTATTCTTTCCCAGAGGCACCTGAAGGTGTCAGCTCCTCAGTGAAGCCTCGAGACTCGTTCATTCTCGGCCGGTGTTAGTGATCGCCTTGTTCTCGGAACCAGCTGCTCATGTGTCTGCATTGTTAGCTGTTGGTGCACTACCCGATGGCTGTGAATGCAATTCAACATGGTCACCACCCCACAACTTTACGATCTAATCATAAAGAGGGGGAACCGGACCACTAAATGTGGGTAAAATTCCAACAGTTAAGTGTTGGAAACTACACAAGTTTCCAGAAGCATATTTTTAGGGGTCTCTAGACTCTTTGGAAATTCAAGATTTGTCCCCAATTAAAGATAAAGACTGTTGACCGAAGCTGTTTGCTGTGTAGAACACAATACCTACAGCTCACATCCTCGCCCAATCTTCTCCACGCACCTACACGTTACAGGAAAGACATACAAAGGAAGGAACCTGGGTAAAATAGTTGTAGCAGTGTAACAAGTTAGAATGCTTCTCTCCAGATGTTAAAAACCTAAACCTTAGTATGAAAGCAAGGGCAGAAACGGTAGGAGGCATCCCACCAGTAAGAAGTGTTGCTGAAGCAGATAAACACAGACCCTGTGTCCTGCAGAGAGGAACGTGTTCAGTGTGGTAAAATAGACACTGGACATGCAATGGGCAGCGTGCACTCTCACGCAGCCATCTCCCCTGCACGTACACAGGGCCTTTCATCTCTCTACTGAGACCCCAGTAACTCCCCTCAGTAGTCCTCAGAACCCTCTCTCCTATCTTCAGTTTGTATGACCATCCCTGCCCCAGGCACCTCAAAAGCACAGCCGTGCAGTGTCTGTCCCTCTGTCTTGGTATCCATCCTCAGGCCTCAGAATCACCTTCCGTTCTAAAGCTGGCTGTGCACTGCGCTTTACTCAGCCATTCTTCTGCTGGACACTTGAATTTCTCCGAGATTTTCAGCTTTTGCACGTAATGCTCCCAAATTCTCTCTTCCCTCCTACGTCTGTGCATGAGTCATTTATAAAATAAATCCTTCAGTTAGCCAAGAATAACAACAACAGTAATAATAACGATAATATGACAAACTTCTGAAATGTGAAACTTAATAAGCAACATCACTGTAGAATAAATTGAAAACAAAACCCTTGTAAATCCATGAAAATAAGAAATGGCATCATGAAAATAAAATCCTACATCCCTCCTGTGGTGGTTTGAACAAGAATGGCCCCCATAAACTCTTATGTTTAAATACTTGGGTTCCAGTTGGTGGAGCTATTGGGGAGGGATTAGGAGGTGTGGCCTTGTTGGGTGAGCTTGAGATTTCAAAAGCCCCGTGCCATTCTCAGTGCTCTCTCTGTGCTCTCTCTGTTTCCTGCTCATGGGTCAGATGTAAACTCTTAGCTATTGCTCTAGCCCCCTGCTGCCATGCCTTTGCTCCACCATCATGAACTTACGACTTTGTCATAGCATTTTATTACAGCACTAGGAAATTAACTAAGACACTCAACACAACCCACCAAAACACTTGTAAGCCACCAGAAAAGAATGTAAGGCAACAATTAAAAAAAATCATGAACACTGAATCCCAGAGAACTCAGCCTAAGCTAGGCTTCAGAATAGCCTCTGGTGTGAGAATTATAAAATTAGGAGAGAAATGATAGCAGTTTGGGAGGGCTAATGACTGAGGCTATGGATGGAGAATGGGGTATCTCTTCTTCTTGTGGTTCTAGGTTTTAATTTTCCTTCCCAAGGGCTCCATTCCCTTCCCCTGATCCTTAGGAAATGTGCTTATATTGATGGGAGCTGTTTGATTGTAGTCCCAGACCTTCTTTGAGGGCACCGTTTACACAGTGGTAGCCAGCCATCTTCCACGATAGCCTATGGCTTGTCAGCAGAATCTCACTACTTCCAGCGTGGGACTTGCTTTAGCCTGCTGATGTCCTAGTTAGGATTTCTGTTGCTGAGATGAAACGCTATGACCAAAACCAAGTTGAGAAGAATCTAAAGGCCAAAAGCAGCCTTGGCTATATAGTGGAGCTCTAGGCCAGCCTGGGTGCCTCAGTCAGGGTTACTGTTGCTATGATGAAACACTGTGATCACAAACATCTTGGAGAAGAAAGGGATTATTTGGCTCTATGATTCCATGTTACTGTTCATCGCTGGAGGAAGTCAGAACAGGAACTCAAGCAGGGCAGGAACCTGGAGGCAGGAGCTGATGCAGAGGTCATGGAGGGGTGCTGCTCTTACTGGCTTGCTCCCCGTGATTTGCTCACCCTGCTTTTTCATATACCCCAAGATCACCAGCCCAGTAGTAGCTCTATCCTCCGTAGGCTGGGCATGTCCCCATCAGTCACTAATTAAGAAAATGCCCTACAGATTTGCTTACATTAAAGAGGCATCCTCTTCAGTGAGGCTCCCTCCACTCTGGCTAGTGTCAACTTGACATAAAACTAGGCAGCACGCCTGTGTTCGTGAATGACTTAAAGATAGCTGAGTAGCATGAGAGGAAAAGAAACCACGGGTGTAGCAGCTGCCTGGATGCCACAGTGTTCAGTTATGCATCTTTAAGATCCCAGGCGTGCTAGGGATTGAACCATGGCTGATAATTGATTAATTAACACTTATATAACACCTCAGAGGACCCACCAGATGATAAGCATGATGCCTTTAAGTGACTGTAGGTTGATAGTAGGCTTGTGTGTGTGTGGCTGGGGGGGATTCTAGCACACTCTAAATTAGTGTGCACACCAAGCTCTGGTTACTCCCTTTACACTTTTAAGAAAGCTTTTTGTTGCTGTGTTACTAACACAAGCCCTTTCATGAAACTGGAAATATCTGAAGGGTCCGGAGAGAAATACCTTGCTACCATCATGTCCCAAGAGCAACACTGTCCAACTGTACCTGATTCCTCTTCAGTAGTTTCATGAGGGAGAAGATCTGAGGATTCCAGGTTGCTTGTTTTCACACTACCAGCCATTGAACCCAGGCTGTGCACAGACTAGGCAAGATTCCTGCCTCTGAGCTACATCACCCGTTGTTCCATCAACCTGACTCAAGTTGGAGTCATCAGGGAGGAGGGAGCCCCAGTTGAGAAAGCGCCTCCACCGGATTAGCCTCGGGCAGGCCAGGGGGCTTTTTTCTTAACTGATGAGTGGTATGGGAGGGCCCAGAGTCCTGTGGGTGGTGTCACCCCTGGGAGGATGGTCCTGGGCAATATAAGAAAGCAGGCTGAGCAAACTATGGAGAACAAGCCAGTGGGCAGCACTCCTATATCAGCTCTCCATCAGTTTCGTGCCTCCAGGTCCCCACGCCTCTGAAAAAAGCCCTCTTCTCCACAGACTGATTTTGGTCATGCTGCTTATCACAGCCATGGGAACCCTACAGCAGACTTCTTTTTACTTTACTCTTCCTTAGGAGATAAGGTCTCAGTACATTGTCCGGGCTGGATTTGAAGTCACGCTGTGGCCCAGATAGGCTTGAATTTATAACATAGGTGACAGACCCATGTTAGCAGGTCTATCTTCTAGGTTACTTAAAAGGAAGGTGTTTATTTAAGAGGCCTTTTTGAAAATTACAAAGGTAGTGGGAAGACCAGATCCCTTTGTGACTCCTGATAAATCTCAGGAAAAGGGGAATGCAGAGATGCTGATGAGGATAGGTGCACACACACACACACACACACACACACACACACAGAGAGAGAGATCAGGACAATAAGCCTTTACTTTTAATTTGTCAGTTTATGGAGCATTTTGCAACCACATAAAAACACGAAAGGAAGCTGCAGCTCCTTACTTAAGGCATTCATTCACCTATTGTCTTCCATGCCCTAAGTCCAGAAAACATGAAAGGACACCAGACATGAGCAGCAAGAGTGCTATTGCCACACCCACAAGAGGTGGCCCACTCTGTCTCAGGTGAGGTGAGGAAAGTGGGCTCAGAGAGAGCTGAGGCCAGGCATCCAGGGAGCAGAGCAGAGGAAGCAGTCAGGAATGGGAGGCCACCACAGCACTGAGTGATGAGGATGGATCGGGTCCCCACCAGACATGGTGGGCGTCAGCTCATATAGTCTGAGGGAGAGTAGGGACAGACTGCAGCTGGACAGGCAGGTGGAGACACATCTGGAAGGGCCACTGGGCTTTTATCCTGAAAGCAGTCAGTAACCATGAATGATCTGGCCTGAAAACAAGCCTGGCGACACTTGTTTTGTGTTTAGAATGGCCATTGTTGTTGCATCTGAGTAAGGCGATGGGAAGAAAGAGATGAGAAACATAGAGGCCTGCTAACAGACACCTTCCATAGCCAATAAAGCACAATCCAGGTATTTATTGGACACCTGCCATGTACCACCTACTTTTCTAGGCAGAGAAAAAAAATAGAGACATCTCCAGAGGCATTGTTGAGAGTCTGATGATGGAAATCAACAGCAGATCAGGCTAGGATCTCCCAGGGCAGAGCAGACATCCGGAACTTGGGCTATATAGATAGTCCTGATACATTCTGTACATTTTCCATAGGCAAAGTCAGGGCAACCATTGCCAGTATGGTTTTTAAAAAGAGCATATGACAAGACACCAGAATTTGCTATTTAAAATCACAGTCAACAGGCCAGCAAGATGGCCCAGTGGGAAGAGGTGTGGGCCCTGCACGTCTGACGACTTGAGTTTCATCACCGGGACCCAAGAATGTGGGAGAGAACCAACTCCTGAATGTCGTCCTTTGACCTCCACACATGTACTGTTGCATATGTGGATGGTCAGACATACACACACACATACCACATACACACACAATAGATAGAGAGATGGACGGACAGCCAGCTGGCTGGCTGGCTGGCTGGCTGGCTGGATCTTTGGCTGGCTGGATTTATGGATGGATAGGTGAATGTCATGAGTCTGATTTTTAAAACACTAAAAGCAGCAGTGGGAGAGGGGAGTGCCCATGCTGCATTTGGGATCCAAAGAAAGGCAATAATCACATCAGAGAGGATGCTGAACACACACACACACACACACACACACACACACACTCAGCAGTAGCATTCATCCATCAGTGCAGCCAGCTCTGCAGGCAGAAACATGGGAACACTGTGCTCTTTCCACAGCCTCTCTGAAGGTTTAAAATTATCACTCTCTGAAATGTTATATATGTATCCACATATACACTTGCAAGCCAAATATGTTTAGGAGGGAAAAATGTCAAATAATCCATATATATAAGAATCTAATTCAGGTCAAACACTTAAAACTGTGGTCTATTCTGTGTGTTTCTATAACAGTGCCTTAAATCTGGACGTGGTGACACACCTGTAATTTAAGCACTTGGAGGCAGAGGCAGGAGGATTGATGCAAGGTAGAGGCCAGCCAGAGCTATACAGTAAGACCTTGTCTCAAAGGAAAAAATAGAACAGAAACATACACACATACAACCAGTTGGACACACACACACACACACACACACACACACAGCCAGTTCCTTAAATACATACCTGATATCACTGGTTATCTGTAGCAGAAAATGGCGATGAGAGTGGGCCTTAGCAGGGAAAAGCAGAAGAAACACTGATTTCCGATGTCAGGACCCTGGCTCCAGCTGCCTCCTGCCACCTGTACAGCCAGCCGGAAGTCTCTTTCCCCAGGGACACAGCAGGACTCTGAATGCTGTTTATAGGCCCTTCCAGCAAGTTGGCACCTGGGGTCCTCCTTCTTTCTCATCATTAACTCCTTTTCCCATTTGAGAAAGGGAAAAAAAGAACCCCGCTGTGCAGAGAAGTGTTGAATTACGAAGGGTAATGGGCAAATCCTGCTAATTGCAGACCTGCCAGGTGGAGTAATGGGTGTGAGCAGCTGCTGGGCCTGGCCTGCAGGTTGTGTCAGGCCAAGGGGCTGAGCTAGAGGGAAGGGGAGCCAGGTGAGGCCACATTTGGGTGAACCGAAGGAGCCCTGTGTAGCACTGTAAGGGTGGTCTGCAAATTCCTGTGCTGCAAACAGCCCTGGTAAGGTGAGAGCCACACACTCCAGGCTGCGTGTCTCCCCAGGTCAGGGAGGCCGGCGGGGTGGGGGGTCCTGAAACCCAGAACAACCGAAGGCAGTGGATGGGTGCTGTGTGACACTGTTCCTGGAGAGACATGGGCAAACATCTGCCAAAAACATCCACCAAACCCAGAGAATGAGCTGACAACAAACCAAAGCAATGGCATGAAATCCTAGCTTGGTGAGCTTACCAGCGTTACTAGCGGGAGTATGGGTGAGGGCTGCTGTAGAGGCACAGACTCAAAAAGCCCACCCCAGTGCAGGTGGGTGACAACTCTCAAAAGCCAGGCAGCTGGCCACATTGAGAATCTCCTCCCGGCAGCCCAGCTACTCAGCCTCCTCCTGGAACCGCTCCGTTCCTTTCTCTGTCCAGCTGAAGGGGCCTTGTGCATCTTCTAGTTTCAGCTTTGCCAGGTGAAGTGTGGTCAGGTCCTGGATCTCATAAGTTCCCAGTTCTCTCCAAGATGCAGTATTTCAATCAAGAGGAAAATGCTTCCCGATTTGAGTCAGGGACCTGAGCTTTCTCCTTAGTGTCTCAGCAAAGACCAATGGGATCCCAGACACTCAGTTCAACGTAAATGCTAAACTCCCTCTAAAACATAGAGAATTCTTTCTCCTCCCTCCCTCCCTCCCTCCCTCCCTCCCTCCCTCCCTCCCTCCCTCCTGTCTTCCTTCCTTCTTTCCTTCCTTCCTTTCTCCTTTTCTTTTTTCTTTCTTTTTCTTTTTCTTTTCAAATTTCTTCCTGTAGTTCAATCTTGTGATCCTCAAGTGTGAATTTTGTAGACTTCAATGTCCTATTGCAATGCCAAATGATTAGACTCAGCAGAGATGTATGGTTACCCCTAAAGAGTGTCCCCCATTCCCATGCATGGGTGGAATTGGTGGGCAGTGCCTTGGACACGTGTTCACTCTGCTTCACTGGGCTCTCATCATGTTTAAGGCGGCAAACAGACCTAGCTCGTCTTCAAAAGAAGACTCCAAAAGGCAGCAGTGGGAACCCACTTCAGTGAGAATGTGTGGGCCAGGACCGGCACTCTGTCCTGAGAATGCAGAAGTGGTGCTTGGGCCTCAAGCCTGAATATGTAGCAGAGTCATGAGGGAGCAAGGCAAGAAGGGCCAAGGTTTCAGGGCAGGCAGCATGGAGGACTCACACATCCCCTACTCCAGGACATGCTGACGCTGACCAGGAACCACAGCTTAAGAGAAGCCCTCCGCAGGGGCAGGTGTCTCTTGTGTCTCCATACTCTGAGAACACTATACTAGGCTCTATACACAGCTCCGAGGACTAGAGGCAAGCTCCAAGCATTGATTAAAAGGCCGAGTTCTGAAGAGTAGAGGGAAAGGAAGGGGAGAGAAAAGAGGAAGGGGAAGAGACAAGAGACGAAAGAAAAGAAAGAAGAGAGGCGAGGGGAGGAGGGAGGGAGGGAGGGAGGGAGGATGCTGAGCAATGCTAAGCTGGGGTCCAGTGTTGGAGGCCTGGGCTGCCCCTGGAGAATAAGTCCTTTTGATCCAGCAGTACTCACTCATTAAACAGGGCCCTCTCTCTGGAAAGTCTGCCTCCATAAGGTCAAGCAGTTCAGGCTGAGAAAGAAGGAGGCAATGGCCCTGACCTTGTCAGTACAAGGAAAATGCTCCCCAGGAGGGTTTCCAAGTCTATAGGTCAGCTTGCTGTGGAGATAGCGGCCCCAGGAGGCATGTTCAATGTTGCTTTTTCCAGGAAGTTCCGTGTCCCTACCCTTTCTGAACAAAGGAGGATGGAGAAGAGAACAGAGACCACAGAAGGTCCTTCCTGATAGGTCCTCACCCCTAGCCTGTATGTGACAGACCCAGGGAAGCAGGGCCCCCACCACAGAAGGGGTTGTTCCCCTGCTGTTGTAGGACAAGGTGTGTTTGCTCAGACTGTCTTCCAAGTTAACAGGACCTGTCTTGGGTGTGCAGAAGGGCGGAAAGGAGGGAAGGGGTGCTGTTGAATGCACATGAGAGGGGAAATGTGACGTAAGTGGGGAGCATCCAAGTGGCCCAGCTGTCCCCACCTACCTTGCTAAGACCGTCACTTCCAGAACCAGAGAAGTCTGGGAAATTACTTTGTTAAAAACAACAACAACAACAACTCAGTCTGCTTCCCCAGAAGTGGATTTAATTTTATATTATGGCTAAGATGCTTTTTATGCCTGGAGGGATCCATCTTGCCCATGAGCAACAGCGTAATTTTATTGCAATTATTG
This sequence comes from Meriones unguiculatus, assembly GCF_030254825.1. NCBI lineage: Eukaryota > Metazoa > Chordata > Mammalia > Rodentia > Muridae > Meriones > Meriones unguiculatus. Next base: position 9,391,626 of record NC_083358.1, on the reverse strand, counting down.
CTATCGGAATTGCAGTGGTTAGCTCTGATTTATCAGGCCCCGTCTGTGCGCTTCATTTATACTGTTTAGTCTGAGGTTTTGTACCGAGGACTGAACCTAAGGCCTCAAGCATGTTAGGCAAGGACTCTGTATATCCCTAGTCCTCTTTTTTACTATTCTTTGCGAATTTCACATCATGCTCCCCAATTGCACTCATCTCCTCATCCCTTCATATCTACCCTCTGCCCTTGCAACCTCCCCACCAAAAAGTATAAAAAGCAAAATATAAAATTTAGTTTTATACATATATATGTGTGTGTGTCACATGGAAACTGTGGTGTGTCACGGTGTGTACACAGTATACCCTTCTGCCCGAACAGCTTTCCTTGCAAATGTTTGTTGAAATGAGTCATTGGTCTGGTTCGAGGCCTCTGGCTCCTGCTACATCACCAGTACTGGATCCTCACTGGGACTCCTCTCTGATATCCTGCTGTTTCCCTGTGTCATGGAGACCCCGCCGCTTTGGATCTGCAGGACCGGCCCCTTCATGCTCTCCAGCAGTTCATAGATGGGCAGATGTAGGGTTGGCCAACTCAAAGCCCTGGGTCTCGGCCTGGGTGGAAGCTGAATTGGCCATCCCACCAGCTCTCCTGTACCCATGCTACCAGGGCCAGCTTTCCGGCTCTCACAACTTCCCAGCTGGCTTACTGCAGCCCTAGCCCTCTTTTTAAAGTTATAGTTTTTGCTTTTAAGATTTATTTAGTATGTATACAGTGTTCTGCCTGCAGGCCAGAAGAGGGCACCAGATCCCATTATAGATGGTTGGGAGCGACCGTGTGGGTGCTGGGAATTGAACTCAGGACCTCTGGAAGAACAGCCAGTGCCCTTAACCTCTGAGCCATCTCTCTAGCTCCCTTAAAGTTACAGTTTGTGACAGGGTCCCACCAAGGTGTTCAAGCTGTCTTTAAATCACCCTGGAGATCAGTCAAGCTTTGAACTTGAGATCCTTCTGCCTCAGCCTCCTGAGTAGCCCAGCTATACTATCTCTTTAAACCCTCAACCTATGCCCCCACCCCCACCTTCCCAAAACTAAATGGTGATGTTCCTGTTTTGCACCTGAGGAATTTGGGAACCACACAGGCAAAGACCTGTGTTTGAAGATACAGTTGTGACATGTTTGACTGAAGACGGGTGTTTATTTGCTCAGCTCAGCTGGACCCTAGCCTCAACCAGAAGCCCAAGAAGTTGTGGATCTTTGACCTTCTAAGGCCTCTAAGCAGGGAATGGGGCCTCAGGAAAGGGTATGAGGTGGGTTAACTCCAGTGAAATCGGGATTAAAATGTCTTTTCATTAAAGACATCACACATCGTCTCATTAATGATCCTATTTTCCATTAATCTTAAAAACTCAAACAGAGATAATTGGTGTTTAATTAAAACCTTAAGTATATTTCAATAACGAACATTTTAAAATGATAAAAATAAATACGGAACAAAACCTACCTGTCTTATTTAGGAATTGTTTTGATGTGCCTCAACTGGTCCTGCCAAGTAACCCACCATGATCCCCATGCTGCCTTAGGTACTACTGCCACCTGGTGCCTGAGTGCAGAATTGCAGGCTTGGTCCTTGCAGCACTGCCCCTGGAGGGTGCTGACTTTAAGTAGACACCTGTTCATTTGTGGAGTCGTTACAGCTTGGTGCACATCCGTCTTTCATCTGTGCCTCCCCAGCATCTGCAATGTTCATGGCCTTCAAACTGTTTCCATTATAACCAAATTAACAACGGCGACTCTGATGACACAGTGACGTGAGATACGGACCAACATGGTCCCTGAGTGACTCAGAGCTAGCTGGTGCAGATATCTGCTCTTTAACTGCACAGCATCACGTGCCCTATTTTTAGCCTCCATATTTTTTACCCTCACCTTCCCTCCACTCTCCTCTGCTCGGAGTGTGCTCAGGACTCGCAGTTTCCGGAATTTTCTAAGTGCTCCCTTGCCTGCCTGCTTCTGCCTTTACTATTTCTTAGGCTCAGAAATGCCACCCTCCGTCTTTAACTTCTGAATATAGCCTTCAGATGTCAGGCCAAGGTCAACAATCACAAAGAGCAGTGTCGCACGGTGGTGTTTGCAAATGCAGGCAGCGTGGCTTTGAATCTCATTTTCATGTTTAAGAGCAGTGACCACAGCAAGCTTGCTTCATACTGTACCACTGCGGTTCTATCAATATAGATGTTGAAAGTGTAAAGAAAGTGTAAAGAAAGTGTAAAGGTACAGGAGACTCCCTCAGCAAAAGCCCATCACCCAGAAGAGTAGTGCGGCAGGTGGTAAAAGCGACAGAAGGGTAAGCCTTGCTCAGTGCCTGCTCACTGTGCGGCTGGTGGATAAATGGCTTCTCCTGACACTTAGTCTTGCTTGCAGAGAAAACCAAATCTCCTCCCTCCATTAAAAATAATGCAAGTTCCCAATGTGCACATCCTGGCGCCATCGCCCTCCTTGCTCCATTACCCCGGCTCTCTTCAGTATTACTAAGCTTCCTCAGCTGTAAGCCACGCGTATTTGCATGAACCAGGCTAAGCAATGATGCCGTTTTGGGCAAGGTTGCTTTTGGCCATTCTCGGTCAGCTTTTTGCGTGCACCTGGGATTAGTAGGTTGGTCACCAAGGGGGATCTGTGATGGGCTTCCTCTGTGTCTTTCAGAGAGTCTTAAATGTCACTCTGTTTCTCCCACCAGGTAGTCGATAGTGACAGACCCGAAGGGTCCAAGTTCCGGCTCACTGGGAAGGGAGTGGATCAAGAGCCTAAAGGAATTTTCAGAATCAATGAGAACACGGGCAGCGTCTCCGTGACACGGACCCTGGACAGAGAAACGATCGCTACTTATCAAGTGAGTACCGGGTGCGGCCTTCCCTGCGCATAAAGATGGGGATTTCAGAGCGATTTCTTCCCGCTGAGCCAATTATTTCTGTGCCTCATCAAACCCACAAAAGTGTGGCTTGAGGTGCTTCTGTGAGAACAAAAGTAGAGAGTAACAGCGAGGGGGCGCCGAGCTCATCATCAAAGCCGCCAGGCCGGTGTCAGGCTTTGGGCTGGAGAGAGCAATGAAAGCGATGCTTGAGGTATCTCAGGGAGGACAAAACACGGAGGCCACGCCTGGCTTTCAGAGACCTACGCTCTGACCAGCAGTGATAAGGGCAAACCCTCTGACAAGATAATCCTACTTTTAGACGTTTATCCTGATGGAATCTGCAGGAGTTAGTGCAGTTTTGTACAATGTAGGCCATGGTCCTCAGAGTGGAACATTGCTGAGTAGTAACCAGCGGGGAGGGGTAGGTGCTTGCAGCACGGTGGGCAGGAAGGCAGCTTCCTGCGTGGGGGGGAGGGGACAGGCAAGAAGACAGCTTCCTGCATGGGGGGGGAGGGGGCAGGCAAGAAGGCAGCTTCCTGCATCCGGGGTCAGGAAGGCAGCTTCCTGCAGCACTTAAAAGATCTATGATGACGGGGACTGGAGTGGTAGCTCAGTGGCAGAGAGCACTTGCTGCTCTTCCGAGGACTGAATTTAGTTGCCAACACAGCAACCAACCATTACTGCAGCTCCAGGGGATCCGATGCCTTCTTCTGACCTCCACAGGCACTGCATACACACACACACAAATACACACACACACACATACACACATGAACTCACACAGAGAAGTAGAAAATCTTTACAATCTCTCTGAAGAAGTATTGTTTGGAAACAGAGTAATTACATGGGAATATTCAAGATAAGAAACAGAAGATCAACACATGAGGTGTCCTTGTTATGCAGTACACGCACGGATTGGGACAGGTGTGCCTTTAGAGTAAGTGAAGAATCAAGGAAATGTGTAAAATTAAATACCCAGATGTGAACGGAAAAAAATAAATACAGGAAAAGTCATCGGTGCTTAGAATGGACATCTCCCCGGGAACAGTAGTATCGATGCTATCGCGATGATCACTCATAGCAGCTGCGCAGACCACGAACCCTCTGTGAACGTACTGTGTGCCCGGAGTCGTTTTAAGCATGTAATTCGTTTCTTGTAATTCGATTCTCACAACAGTTCATAAGTAAATTATATTACTGCCTTATTTTCTAATGGAGAAATAGCATTTGACTTGTGAATACGGACCTCTTGTAGGTTGCCAGCTGGGATTTTAATCTTGCTAGGCCTCTTCTTAGTCTGTGCTCTTTTGTCAGTGTTATATACAAAGTGTTCCAGTGATTAAAATGATGTAAAGAGGTGAAATGGTGTAAAAATGATGTTCCAATGATGTAAAAAGGAAAAGGAAGGAGGAAGCTGAGGAGAAGGGAGAAAAAGGGAAGGGAGCAGAAAAATCAGTGTTAGTGGTTGTGTTTGAAACTATGGATATTGATTGCCTTGGGCTCTCATGCCTACCTACCTTTTTCTGCTATGAATTTCAGTAAAGAGATGCCAGGTGATGGGCAGGGGAGGCATCTGCTGTTGGCCGCCTACTATTGCATGTGGGGTCCCCATGCAATAGCAAGCTCCATGTCCCCAAGCATCATGAGTCTTGGTCCCAGGAAGTTAGATGCCTCTAGAACCCCCCAAGGTGTTTCTGCGCCTTTTCTGGACAGGGGAAAGCACTGTTCAGTTTGTACTGAAGAGCTGTTTGCAGCAAGGGAAAGAAGTCTGACTGCTGTAAAACTCTGGTTTGAGGCCCACAGGAGTCACTGACTCTGATGATACCCAGGAACGATTTGGCCTGTGTCTGTGAGAGAAGAAAGGAACAGCAGACCATGGAAGGATAGGTTCCCTTTTCTCCCCACACCTGTCATGGAATGTCTGTGAAGTTTCAGACCCAAGGAACTGAGGCAGGCTATGGTGAGTTTGATAATTTCTGAGCTCGGTGGCTAAGAGTTCAGGGATCAAAAAAGCCAAACCAAAACCATACAGAAAACAAACAAACAAAACTCCATCATCCAGCTCTAAGTAGCCATGTCTCTCCCTGAGCTGTGTGAGCTCGGGCGACCTACTCACCCTCTCTAATCTTCCACAGTGCACAGAGAATCTTAGGAGCCTCTCTGTACTAGGCAAAAATGGGTTTCCTTCTGCACACATTTGGCACAATGCCCAGCACTTAGCAGCTTCTCCTAACTCAGAGTCACTCCTGAACATCATTTTCCCAAGCGTCATTGTCTTGAATGTCATTTTTCTTCAACAGTTTAAGTTCTGCAATTTTCTAGCACATTTGACCTGTTGACATCTGATAAACATAAGGTTTTCCCCCATTCTAATGTTATCGGGAGTCACAGTTTTGCTGCCCCTTCGTGAAGTATCAAAGAGATTTGGGGGTGAATAGGTAAAGGTGATTAACCCTGATTCAAGGTCTTCCCGGAGGTAAAGAGACAAGGATATTAAATGAAGGAAAAGACATCTGCCAGGAAGTGTCTGTACCCTGGAATGAGAGCTAAAAGTGTCTGTACCCTGGAATGAGAGCTAAAAGGTGTTTTCTGAGGCACCTCCTACAGACACTAATGAATAGGAGGTGAAGTGTGGTTCGCAAGGCCACAGGGCCCTACGTGATGTTTGTGGGATCCATAATTACTTTATGTACTATCACCCTGCTTGGAGCCTTTAATATCCAGGGAAAGACTCTGGGTGCCACATACTCAGCCTACCTCAGTGTGAGCTTTCTCCTTAGGTGATATAGTCTTAATCTCCAAGTGCAGTGAGGAAGCTCCATGGAGGTAGAAGACTTTAGGGGAGAGTTGGTAGCCTTTGGGGCTCAGGTCATCAGGCAGAATTAGTCACTCACATCCCTTGGTTTGGTTGTTCCAGCTGAAGGCCTCTCTGAGAACTTCTGGGTTGTATAATAGCCACATGGTATGCTGTAGATCCCACACCCATCACCAGCAGGTCCCACGACACTGAGCATCATAGGGTTTTGTCCCAGGAAGATGAGGGTAAAAGGATGGCAAAGCTGTTATTTTGAGTCTTAGCAGGCTCTGCTCCACACAGGCTGGGCAGCCTGGGTTCTCATGCCCTGTCTCCCTATGCTCCAGCTCTTCCCTCCAGTCTCCTTTCTGTTTCCTTCTGTCCTTGAGGAGCAGCCAGGTGACCTTTGCTAGGATCTCCTTAGACACAAAGATGCTCTATCTCCTGTCCATTTCAAACTCCCATGGGAAGTAACTTCCTGTCTTGGAGACTGAGGCTGGATCCATTATGGTTGTGGCATTCAATGTTCATCATATTTTGCAAAGATACCTTGTGGTAAATTGCTTTCACAAGTTTAGGTACCCTAGCCCTAACCCCAACCCCAACCCTAACCCTAACCCTAACCCTAACCCTAACCCTAACCCTAACCCTAACCCCAACCCCAACCCTAACCCTAATCCCTAACCCCAACCCCAACCCTAACCCTAACCCTAGGGTTGGGAACTGAGTGGCTTCTTCAGAGCACACATCCTAGGTCTCCACATCACCAGGCTTTAGCTTCTACTCTCCCAAGCTTCAAAAGCTCAGAGTGCAGTGCGTAGGTGTGTGTATTGACATGGTAATTGCTTTAACGTAGCTGTTGTTTGTTTTGGAGTTAAATAACACCATTCATGTGCAAGTACAGATCTGTGTGCCAACAGTCACCTCCAAATCTAACCAGGAGGCACTCTGATGGAAGCTTTGGGGGACTGATGAATAAGACACAACTTGAGATACAGTTGTCCTTGACCCTAAATGAACACCAGCATTCAAAGCTACCATTTTTCAACACTGCACAGCAGATTCTTAGCACCTCTTTGTGCGCACAGAAGAGGAAGAAGGAAAAAAGAGTTGCCAAGAACATGGAGCAGAGTGGGCCTCCTGTCATTCTAGGTACCCAGGAGGGTGAAGCAGAAGAACCATAGGGGAAGGCCAGTTAGAGCTACAGCATGAATTCAAAACCAGTCCACATAATCCAATGAGGCCCAGTCTTGAATAACAGCATAGAGAGAGGCCTGGAGATACAGTTCAGTGGTTGGGGTGCCTGCCTAGCCTGTGTGGACCCTGGGTTCAGTTAGAAGAAAGGAAAAAAGAAGGGTTGGAAGGATGAAGAGAAGTATGGAGGAAGGAAAGAAGGAAGGCAAGTCAGGCAGGCAGAGAGGGAGAGAGAGAAAGTAAGGAGGGAGGGAGGAGAGAGGAAGGACTAAAAGAGAGAGGGAGGGAGGGGAATAAGGGAGGGAGGGCTAAAAGAGGGAGGAAGGGAGAGAAGAAGAAAGGAGGGAACTGGTGTTACCAACCTTTTCAAGGATGCACAGCCAGTGTGTATTAGATTCAGGATCCACAGCAGTTTCACAACAGCTCCAAAGCCTCTCTTCTAAGTCCCCTGTCTCTGTTTTCACCCCCGACTAGACTTCAACATGGGATCCAGATTCCCTAGCCTCTTTCCTAGGACCTATCGGAATTGAGCTGAGAGAGGGTCTGACAAGCGGTATAATCAATGGCTTCTTAAGTCCCATCCTGTTCTGTGACTTACAGCCACCCTACTGCAGTCCCCTGCCCCAGCGCCCAGAAGGGCTTCCTGTGGTTCTGACCTCAAGTGGCACCTGGCAAGATAATTTAGCTCTTACAGTATTGGGAGCTGACATATTAATGCAAAGCCTCCTGAAATATCACTCATTATTATGCATTTTGCCAGTGTTTGAGTGATTTGTGAACTCTTCATTGGAATAAAGTACTGTAAATGATTCATGAATGACCAAGTTTATGAAATTCTATAAAAATATTAGCGGGTGGTAATGATTCTCTCTCACTGTGAATGGAATCTTCTGGCTGCAAATTTGTCAATAAGAGAAGACAGGAATGGAGTGGAAGACTGAGTCCGTTAGGCAAGTGGGGGTCCTGGTGGAAGGTTTGGGATGGTCTCCAAAGGGGGTATGAGGCAAGACAGGAAACAGAGAAGACAGATGTTGAGAGCACATGTCACCCTGATCAAGTTCAAAAAATAGGAGTTGCACAGATGACTGGGTGGGAGGAGAGGAAAGTATTTGGAAGGAAGATGGGAACCAACTTTCCTATACACCTACTGTGTTCCTGACTACCTACTGCAATCTTTGTATCAGGTATTCTCCTTGTTGTTACAGAAAAACAAACAAACAAAAAACATAACAAGAAGCAGCTTAAGGGTAAAAGGGTTTGTTCTGGCTTACAGTTTGAGGGAATCATTCCATCAGGGTGGGAAAAGCATGGCCTCAGGCAGGAAAGTCACAGGAGGTAGGCTGGTCTGTAAGTAGAAAGGAATTAGGAAGTGGGGCTGGGCTGTGAAACCTCAAGGCTTGCCACCAGTGTCCTATTTCCTCCACCAAGTTTCCTCCACTTCCTAAAAGCTCTCCAATCTTCCCCCAAGCCACACTACCAACTGGAGACCAAGGGTTTAAACATTTAAGCCTGCAGGGATATTTTACATTGAAATCATTATAGTCATTGACACATGCAAACCTATAAAGAATGTTTATTATCTTTACTGATAAAAATAAGTTGGCTGAAAACCAACAGGCTTCCCAAGATGTAGTGTCATACTGATGTCAGTACCAACATTTCATGAACATTTACAGTATGCCAGGGTCCACTATAAATATTATTATCTCATTTAACATCACAAATATGAGCTTAATGTTTATATGAGTGGCTTTGCTCATTGCTGGGGCAAAATACCTGACAAAAGCAAGTTGGAGAAGGGGTTATTTTTGACTCACAGTTTGAGGAGGTAAGTTCAATCATGCTGGACAAAGCATGACAGTGTGAAGCTGAGGCATTTGGTCACATTCCATCCACAGTCAAGAAGGAGAGAGAGAGAAAGAGAGGTGCTGCTGCTGCTCTGCTCACGTGATTCAGTTCTTGATCCCAGCCCAGGGGATGGTGCCTCTCTCATCAAGATGGCTCTTCCCTTCCCAGTTAAAGTCTTTAGAAATGTCCCCATACATGAACCCAGAGATGAGATTCCTAGATGATTCCAAAGCCAGCCAGTCTGATAATATGTTATGCTATACATATAGAGCAGGCAGCTGGTCTTCCCTAAGTTCTTGATCTGCCTTAGTTACTTTTCTGCTGCTGTAACAAAATACAATGACTAAGGCAACTTATAAAAGAAAGCCTCTAATTGGGTTTATGGTTTCCAGGGGGGTGGGGGAGGGTGGAGTCCGTGAACACGGAGCAAAGGTATGGTGGCAGGAACAGAACAGCTGAGAATATACCTCTTGATCCACAAATAGGAGGTAAGAGCATATGCTGGGAATGGAGGAAGTTTTTGAAACTTCAGAACCAGCTCCCAGTGATAAACTCTTCGCCTCCTCCAGTTAAGGCCATAACCCCTAATCCTTCCAAAAGCCCCACCCAACGGGGACCATATGTTCAAATATATGAGTCTATGGGAGTCATTCCCATTCAAACCACCACAGCCTGAGGACGTTAAAGGACCCTAGCATCAAACATATAACCACAAGTTTTCCTGTGCAACTTATTCTCTCTTGAGCCAAGTTCTTGGTCAGATTTTGAATCTTCGGTTAAGAATGTGTCCATAAAATTGGGATACTCCCAGCATTCAACTTTCCTTGCTGGTATGACTTCCTTCAGTCATACCAGCATACATACCAGTCATATACACATTAACATGAGCCTCTGCCTCATTTCTAACCAATACATGGCTCTAAGACAATTCCATAAAAAGATGCCTGAATATGAAAATAATGTTTCCCTTTGGAAATAGACCCGTCTTAAAGTTTATGACCATAAGACATTTGGAAGGTACAGATACATCCAGGCTGGAGAGTTGTTTAGGATATTATCTTGTTTATAATGATGACCACGCTATGCCTGGATGATATACCTAGCACTTGTTAGCTACCAGCCTGGTACAGCTTCAGAGCTGAGCTTTTCAGGCAGACCTACCAAGCTTTAAATTTTGACCTTGCTTTCAGATGAACCATGTAAAATTTTCATTTCCATGGGTGCAGAAAGGTTGAATATTCTCCATTTCATTTGCAGCCTAGTCTCATCTGACCTTGGGCATCATTTGAGGCTTCTGTTTCCTCTTCCTTAGAATGAGAATGACCACTGCACCATCTCCTGATGGTGTGAAAGCTATATGCGAGCTGTGCCCTCAGTCAGTGTCTGCCATTGGGAGCCCGTGTCACATGCCAGCTTAATAGCCTAATCCGTGAGCAGGTGGAGGTGTATACGAGGGCCCAGCCAGCAGTTCCACAGATGGATGTCTGAGATGCGCCGCTGCCAGGCTCGTCTAACAGGGAAGCCATTGAAGTGTCCTTCAACCAGCATCATAACCTGGGGACTAGTTAGAAGTTTATGCCACACATCTACCAGGGCACAAACACTGGAACAGATCTTAAACGTTGAGTTTTAACTCACCTTCCCATGGACATCATCTCAAATGTGAGTCTAAGACAGCTCCAGGCTGGGGAGATGGCTCAGCTGGTTAAATGCTGCCGAAGCAGCAGGATTCTTTGTTTCAAGCACACACAGAAAGAGCCAGGCATGGTGGCACGTGATTCTCACCCCAGCACTAGAGAGACAGAAACGGTAGCTCCTTGGGGCTCCCTGAGTCGCCAGTCTAACATAACTGACAACTTCAAGATCCCAGCCAGAGACCCTGTCTCAAAACACAGGATGTGTGGCTCCCAAGGAAGAACTGAAGTTGACCATTATGCTCCAAAGATGTACCTGCACACACACATTAATATGCACCCTCCTACATACAGAGAGAGACACGCATACAGACACACAGATACACACACATACACACAGACATACAGATACACATACATCAACATGCACCCTCCTACACAGAGACACACATACACACACAGACATACAGAAACACACACATTAACATGCATCACACACACACACACACACACACACACACACACACAAATACACACTCAGTTCCTAAGTATTTGAGTCACTAAAGCTTATTTGCTTCATTAATTCAGCCAGTGCGAGTGAGCTCTGAGCCAGTTTTGGTGCAGTCTTTTCTGGGTTCCGTTCTGTGCCTAGCTACGTTTGCCATAGTAGGTGCTTCCCTTTGCAATTAGGAAGCCCCTCTACCCAACACAGGTGCCTGATAGTTGCGATGTTTTATTGCTTTAAAGGCTCCAGAAAGCAGGGCAGCTGTGTCCCGGTTTTCTTTGCTCCGTCCCTGTCTAGACATCAGATGACTGTGAAATGCCACAGGACTGAGTGTTTGCTTGTTTCAGGGAAAGCAGACTTCAGGCTCAGAGATGAAGGCATCTTCCACAGACTGAAGCCTGTACAGGAGATAACTTTCGGTAGGAGGGTAGGAGGAAGCCAGCTTGCATTCAGCAAGGCCAGCATTTCCGCCTTAAAGATCTGTGACCTTCAAGGTGGCATTTGTAGTTCTCAAACTTTGCTGGTTTTAGCATCACCCTAGGGAGTTTTTGAGCTCCCCACCACACATGCTAAAGCCACATTTGAAAGCAATTAAGTCAGAATGTCTTGGAATGTGACCAAGCTCCAGTGTGCTCGTAAGAAGTTGGGGCGTGCCACTGTGACGCCATGTTTAAGAAGCACCGATTTAATATTACCCATCTACACCTCAGTTTACTCACAATTAGGAACAAGGACAACACTGCCTGTCACAGAGGTGAGCTGAGGCTTCCAAATGAGGTAACGCAACCGTTTCTAACATAGTAAGAGAAAAATGATCCTATAGCCCCTCTCTCCACAGCTGACTCTTGATGGAGAGCTGAAGAAAACTGCTTTCCAAGTCTTCTTAGGCACAGGCACTTAAAAGCTGGACGGCCGAGAGGCAGAGTATGATAAACAAATGAGCAGCTATCTTCAGATGTTGAAGTAAAAGCAATGCACGATTTACCTAAGCCTTCTCCCCACCCCGGCTCCTGGGAGCATCTCCATCTAACTCTTTTCGCTTGGGCTCCCCACCCATCTGAGCATTCCTTTTGCAGCCTGGCCTTATCTGCCGGATGCAGCTGGTGAAACTGAGGCATAGAGAGGTTAAACAGTATTGTCGCGGCAGCAACCACACACCTGGATTAGACTGCCCAGGGGCTTCTGGCTGATTATGTATTTGGTTCACTAAGCAAAGCTGCCTCCTCACTCCGGGCTGTGGAAACAGATTTTTTCTGAATTTCATTAGTGCAGTGTCCTGCAAGAGGCTCAGCTCTCCTGGTGGCGGGCTTCTCTCTAGCCTCCATCCTGGGCTTTACGTGTCAGCATCCTGGCAGGTATTCCATACATGTTCAAGGATCACATTCAGGCTAAGATGGTCTGATTGTCTTTCTGGCTTTCGTTGCCCAGGTTTATCCCTCAGATATTTAAGAGGCTTGAGTGAGCAAGAACCCCATGGTCAGTTCCACCACTGTAAAACCCTATGCTCACTGTGGTAGAGTTTAGTTTTGTCATGCACCACACTGTCATGTGACAAGGATCGAGGATAAGAACTGACTTCAGGAGGCTGTGAGGGCTAAGCATATACTCAAAGAAGTTAAGTAGGGTTAGGGACAAAACTCCTGGAACAATCCCCCAGCACTTCGGAGTTAACACAAAACAAAAAAGAAGCGGGAAGCCAGAAGCCAGGGCAGGAAGATTGTTGGAGAGAGATGTCACCCCAGCTGTGAATGATGAGGTGGGGGTCGGGACAGGGAAGAAGGCGGGGTACATGCTCTGAGGGATTTAATTCAGCCAAATGCCTCTTGTGATGAGGGCAGATGTGGAGAACTGCAGGGATTAGACTCAAGTGATCAGTTTAGAGTCCCGCAGGGCCGTTCTGCTGGGTGTGCAGATTGGAGCCATCAAGTTGAGTCTCTGGGACTCCAAAGTCAGAGTCACATCTATCAGACAAGAGTCGTTTTCCAGCAGGACACATGGGCAATGATGGGGTTAACCCCTGCTCGCAGCAAGTGTAAGACATGCTGAACAGCAGTGGGTCCTGGGAGGAGTTCACCAGGCAGGCCTTGCAAGGTAAGATAGGCTCTTAGATTTTTATTCTAAGAGATGCCTCACTCTCCCGGGGTTTTCAGGAAGGAAGTGGCATCCAATTTGTGTTTCAGGATGATACAATTTATTTGAACAAGTCAACAATAACGTTCAAATTGCTATGAAATAGAAATTAATTCAAAAATGCATTCATTTGTTGAAAACCCCACTGCCTGTGAGAGTAAAGAAGCGTCCTTGCCTCCCCAGAGCTCAGCCCCAGAAGGCTGTCTTTTATTGCTAGACCCACAGGGGAGGGGCAGCGAGTGTTTCATGTGTTGCCTGGTCCTCTGCAGCTAGCCTGGCTGGATCTCCAGGCCAAAAACATATTCTCTTTCAGAACTCCGGACTTTTACTTTGGTGTGCAGGAGTTGGGCAGAGCTGTTCGCTGTTGATTCCTTTGATTGGAATGTCTTTGAAGATGTTGCCGATAAAGAAGGCTTATCATTCCTCACAGTGAGGTGGGAGGTACCAAGAGGCCATTTCCATATTTTTTTCAGTTTCTTCTGAAGATGCAGGTGTCGGCTGTATCCAGCTCCTTTTTGCCAAGTGCAGCCCTCTCAGCACTGCCTTAGAAAGACTCCGGAAAAGACTTAGAACCAGGAGTGGGTGACTCGGGGGGTGCACGTTCCTCTGCTTACAAATGGAGCCAGGTAGAGAGGCCCCGTTTGGAGGTGATACCTGGCTCTGTGAAGCTGAATTCAGACAAAAGCGAACTGGGCTGAGTGAGGTTTATCAGATGACACTTAGCAAGGAAAAAGGCTAATGAAACTGGGCCGATCATGCTGATTGCGAGATACTGAGAGGCCCACTGCTCTGTGGAAGCTGACCTTCTCCTGTGAAGGCTAATCCCTGGGGTCACAGCAGCCACCTTGGCAAGCTGGAGAGGCTGGCAGTCATGTGGTGAGTGGTCCACCCTGCGCTGCCCATGCCCTCCTTCTCTTTCTCCTGTTAGTGCAGAACCTAATCACGGCCTCCACCAAGGTCTCAGTCACTCCCAGTCAGTAGTTTTGTTTGTTTGGTTGGTTGATTGGTTGGTTTTTCTGTTTGTTTGCTTTTGTGTGTTTTCCTGAGGCTGAGGCTCTTAGTAGGACAGTTTGGGGTCCCCAATAAAAGGAACTATATTTCTAGGATGGACATTCGTGCAAGGAAGTGGTTTGGGAAGATGTCTTTCCCATGGTGCTTGAGCCCCCAAGTGAGGGTAGAAAAAGTACCATGTCTTGTCAGTTTCTTCCCTGACCTGCATCCCACTCAGCTTCCTGTTTCCTGTTAAGCTATTATCTCTAGGAAACTACCAGTGGGTAGTAAACTGAGGAGAAAAGTATTGTGGGTAGTAGACAATATAGATGGCATCATTTACCGGGCCAATCAGGGAAGGGGAAAGGTCAAATTTCCTGTTCTGAATGTGGACTGAGTCTATGTAGAGATGACCTCTGTGACATTATCCACGATGACCCCAGGTTCTACTGAAGACCTTCATCTTCCTGGCTCTGACCTTCAACCAGGTCACTAGACATGAACTGGGTAGGGAGGATGAGTAGAAATGGCATCTTCGGGAGCTCAGACCTTCTAGAATCTGCATATGCCATCTCACCAGCCTCACAGGCCTTTCCCCTGTCTTAGGCCCCATCCTCGATCCCCTCTTACAGATCAGTGGTCTGTGAAGGGAAGATGCAACACTAACCAGGTTCTTTGACAATTTCCTACCACTGTGAGAACACCCAGGGCTCTTCTCACAGCCCTGGGGTGTCTTAAATGTTTTCTAAGAGCATTGTAAATGTACGTGACATTGTCTTCAGGTGCGGGTTGAGGGCTGACTGGACACGGGTTATTTAAGGTCAGAGCCGCGTGCACTCAGAACAACCCTCAAACAGTCAAGTCAGCGCAAGGAGAGCATCAACTAGCAGCCTCCCAAGGGGCGTCTGGTCACCAGAGATCCAGGGACAACTCCGTGGAGTGTGGCCGGCCACTCAGGGCTAGCAGCAAGTAACATTCTACCAGGAGCTGACCCTAAGCTACTGCCTAAAGTAAGAAGGAGTGCCCTGGATACCAGCTGCAGGTGCCTGGGAGACAGAGAGCCTCATCTAGCAGGGAGGGGCTAAGGGAAGGGAGGAGCTGGGATGAGTGGGACCAAAGGAATTTGTATGAAATTCTCAAAGAAAGTAATAAAAATAAAAATGTAAGGAGAAACTGAAGAGGGAAGCTGACACAAACAGCAAATAGCAACACAGGGCCTGGTGAGCTTTAGCAGTTTGGCTGTGGTTCAGTGTGCTCCCAAGCCAGAGCTTCAGTGTAAAGGGTTCCACACCTCCAGGGATTTTTGTCCTAGACCAGAGGAATTTGAGGATGAACACAACGCTCGCATAGTCCCCTACCTAACCTAAGAACTGGAAGGTAGTAGAGATTACTGTTGTCCACGTTTCACATGAAGAAACTGAGGTTTCGGGGTATGTTAGGAAAGTGACTATGAAGCTGGTGGTGAAAGACCCAAAGGACAAGCTCACTTGGTCCCCAAAGAGTCACTCCTCCCCACACATACTCAGCTTGTCGCTCATTACCGAAAGGTGAGCTTCTCACAACTGGGAGTAAAGCCAGCCCGCAAGGGACAGCTGGTGATATCCAGAGACACAGTGGCCAGTGTGGTGGAATGGCAGGTGTCCAGTAGGCAAGCGGTAGAGATCATTTCTAGACATCCTACAGGGTAGTCCTCTGCCTTAGGGATGATTGGGCCTCAGGAAGCTATAGTGTGGCTCGGACCCTGGTGTAAACGGTAATAAAAGCCACCAGTGAACTCTCCGGCAGCCATCTTGTATGTGAGGACCATCTAACCATGTCATGTCTCCTCAGACTAGCTGTTACTCTAATGCCAGGCTCCCCTAAATTCTGAGATGCACCCATGGTATGCCCAGTCACCACTTGCCATTGCCCGGTTTCTATTCTGCAAGGTGATTTTTTTTTTTTTAATTTTCCCTATTACAGAAGATAGATTCCATTTCCTCACTCCTAAGGGAAAACTAATTCTAGCAAAGGCCATTTGTCTTTTGGTACCTGAGATCTAGATAATTTACTATGAGTTTATTGAAAATTATGTAGATATTATTCAGGAACACAATTTGCAGCTATATGGCACACTTACACAGATTATATTTTAAGTGTTAATGCATGTACTGAGGATATACGTTTGAATGTGCCTTGCTCAAAGATAGGTTTTTATTTTTTAATAGCTCACTGCCTTTGAGATCTTCAGCCTGGCCCACTGTGAAATGCAAAGGGGAAGCTATCTCCAAATGGATATTGTGTGATGAGTCATGAGTTGTTACCATTCATCTGCGGCTCCGTTGCCTTAGACTTTATACAGCTTTTGTGATAAAGTTCAGAAATAATTTGCATTTAAATGCATTTCAGATATTTAACTTGTGATTTCAAACGTGCTTATTTTGAGCTCCATAGACGCGCGCCCCAGTCCCCGAAGTATTATGGACACTCGCTTCCCTGATTACATGAAGGACTCGAGTGTTAATATAGAACAGCTTTTCCAAGCCATTTATCTAGAGCTGAGAGCTGAGAGGTACTGAGAGATGGCCTCAGCACACACACAGGCACACACCCACACATGCTCACCTGTACACACATATGAACACATGAGAGTTCTCTGCTTGCTTTGAAACATTCAGGATGCATTAAAAACTGCAATTGTTCCTTTAAAACTCACAATGAGAATTAACGTAGTCAATATCTCAGTGGTCAGGAGCGCTTCCTACTCTTGCAGAGGGCCTGGGTTCAGTTGGTGCATGCCTTTGATCCCAGCACTCGGGAGGCAGAGGCAGGTGGATCTCTGTGTTTTTGAAGCCAGCCTGGTCTACAGAGTGAGTTTCAGGACAGCCAAGGCTACACAGAGAAACCCTGTCACAAAGAAAAAAAAAAAAAAAGCCAGGTCTCAGCACATACAAACATGGCGGCTCACAGCCCCCTGCAGGAGATCTAACCAAGGCCAGGCCTCTGTGAGTACCTGCATGCATGTGGTACATATTAACTCACATTAAATTAAAAAAAAAAAAAGAAGAACTCACAGAAGACATTTCAAAGGCCCTTAGCTGAGAAACTTGTTTAAGCAAAAAGATTCCATACCTTAAAATATATATGTATAAAGTAGCTGGCCATGGTGGCATATATCTAACCCCAGCATTCAGGAAGCAGAGGCAAGAGGAGCCCTGTGGATTTGAGGCTGGCCTGATCTACACAGTGAGGTTCAGGACAGCCAGGTCTATGTAGGGAGCCTCTGTTTCAAAGAGAGGGAAAAAAAAAAAAAAGGAAAAGTAATCCCATGCCTGGGGTTCTGGGGTACTGCATGGAATGTGGCCAGTACCGGGCAACCTCTCAGTCAACCTCAGTGGCATGTGGACCTTTTGATATGATAAATTAACAGTGCTGTATCCTTTGACAGTATGGTGAGAGGCTCAGGCAGGTGAAGTGACTGCTCAGCCTCACAGGCAGGCAGAGGAGTAGGCCACGGCCCCAGGGGCTCCTGTGTCACTATCCATTTGATCACTGAGGCTTGGCTTCCTCCCCTTGGGTCCCAGTTACCAAGACCATCTCTCCCTCACAGGGATGTGGGCTGAGGGACACACACCAGACTTTGTGTGTAAAAGTGTGGGCTGCTCAGCGCCTGGAGATGGCTCATGAAATAATGAGACCTGGAAAACACCAGTGGCCATATGTGAAGGGTTCTCTCTCTGTCCTCAGTTGATTCTAGATCAGACACAGGCTGAACTGTTTAAGAAGACCTTCTGTGTTTCTTATCTCACATGCTTGAAGACCATGGTCTTTTGGACAACAGCTTATTCAAATAGTCTCTGTATGCATGTGTTGGTGTTTACATGCGTGTATGCCTTTGTGTGTGTTTGTTTATGTGTGTGCATGCACAGGTGTGGGTGTGTGTGTTCGTGTGTGTACATGTGTGTACATGTATGTGAAGGCTTTAAATATCCTTTCAGAGTACTGGCCTCGTTGCAGAGTCAGGTGAGCTGGGTGTGTTCGCGTCCAGCCTGTACAAGCTCAGCTAAAGGATGTAGCTCACTGCCGCACTTGGCTGGGAATTCTAGCACTATGCAGAAAACGGTCTAATAATGTGCCACTTTGGACAGGAAGCCAGCATGGTGCCACCGCTTGGTCACAGAGAACTGATCCTGGGCTGGCAGAGGCAGGCAGCCTTCTTTTGTTCTATCATAGCTGTGAATGACAGGAGTGTACTGTTCTGACCTGAACTGACAGAAGTTTCAGTTTAGAGTGAAATCGTGAATTTCTAAACTTGAGGGATGGCCACTCACTGCCAAGGGCCCTCATGAGCAGCTCAGTGACACACAGGAAAAGCCATCAAAGCCAAGACCTGGGCTGGGCCTGGTGCCTCACCTCCAATGGTAAGCAGACCTGCCCATGTTCTTAAGAGAAATAAAGGAAGGCTTCAATAACTCAAGACTCACAGCCACTTCCGGGGGTGGGGGGGTAGAGGACAAGTTATCACTGCAGGGAGTGGCGGGGGGAGGGAGGGAGCGGGCAGTGACTTAGCAACTCAAGTTAGAAATAAAAAAGATGGATGAGAGGAGGAGATGAAGCTAGTGAGCCACTGTCTGGGTCCTTTGTCCTGGCTGTGTGAGGGGAGAGGAGAAAGCCTCTTCCAAACTGAGATTATACAGCCAAAGACACTGGCAACACAGTCCCCCAGAAGAGCTGTTTGTCAGGAGGGATAGGCCTCGCTTACACACCATGTCTCCAGGAGGGTTTGACCTTGCCCGCGCCATGCTGAGGACTTCACACTGGCTTATGGTCTCTAGCTGTGTAATTGGCAGGCTTTCTCTGTGGTTCGGGGATTACCAGCCAAGAAGACAGACTGAAGCGGCAAACTGATCCACCTCCCCTGACGAAGGGTGGGGAAAGGGAGCATCTGATTTCCTCACCCACTCATTTACCGGCACGCTAGCTAGTCCACTCGTTACTTGGGCAGGACGAACTAGCCAAGGTCGGTTGTGAGGTTCGTGGCCACCGAGGGAGTTAGATGAGCAGAGAGAAAGTGCCACAAACCTCTGGGGTACAGAGGTAGTGCTTGCAAGCATCTTCAGGACCGTCTGAAAGCTGCTGCTGAAGAAGAATCTGAGGATGCCTCTTGACCCAGCTGTAGAGAGAAGGCTAGGCCTGCTGATACCTGCCTGTGAAGGCTCAGACATTCTCATTTCACCTGCCCCACCCCCCACTCTTCTCTTCTGCCTCAGAGGGAGGCATCCTTGATACCTCTAACAACTGCAAACAGGCACTGTGAGCCAAAGGCCACCAAGACTGCTGTTCTCTTTCTTGACAGAACCCAATGAGGTGGGTGCCACTGTTGCCCCCTTTTGACTATTGTGGATACTGTGGCATTTGGGGGGTTAATCATCTCACACCACACTGGTAGTAACTTGTAGCAACTGGTAGAGCCAAGACATGAACGCTGGTACTTTTCATCTCCAGAGTTGGCTGCCAAGCACCCTCAGGCCAGAGGTGTGGTTTGGTGCTTTCCCAGCAGGCCCTACTCATAGCCAAGACTCCACCTGTGCCCAGGACTGGGCTGCGGTCGGCAATCTGGGTTCCACTGAGGATCAAAGTGATAAACGAGGGTTGCTGTGGAACAGGACTGCAGCAGCCTCCTCTCCATGTGCCCACAGGGTTTGCACTTCCAGACCCCACGGTAGTGCCGGAAGCCACAGAAATGCTATACTGCTTCCTACATGTACATAACTATGGTAGGTTTCACTTTCAAGTTAGGCATAGTAACTTAACAATAACCGGTGGTAAAACAGTTCTACCACAGGCTGTGATGAGTTACCCAGGTCATCTCCTCCCTCCTCCCAGTATCTTACCACGCTGTAGCCATCTCCCCAGCCACCAACATTTACCGCTTTTGTGCTCTGGAGCTATTAGTAAATAAAGTAAGGATTATTTTAAACCCCAGACCTGACGGTATACTATAGTACATCTGTTAACCAACTTACCTGAGTGACTAACTGGTGGGCAGCATATACAGTGTGGAAACACTGGAAAGAGGCACGATCCACATCCCAAGAGAAAAAGGAGCTAGATAGCGTGAGCAATGTAAAACTTACTGTTTATTTCTGGAATTTTCACTTAACCCTCCAAGGCAGTGTCTGGCTGTGGGAAGCAAAACAGAAAAGAGAAGAGTGTTGGAAGTTGATTTTTAAGCTGGGACTACAGCATTGATGGATTAAAATCATGGCCCATTAGTGAAGGAGCCTGAGCGTGTGTGAAGGTCAAATGCTGGAGGGAGCAGCAGGCTAAGGGCTCAGTTTTTCTGAGCGACATCCCTGTTGTTAACACATTCTCCTGCAGTGGCTGTGACAGCTTCTTACATACAGGTACATCAGCTTTGCAGAAAAGGCTTCCCTGGGACCATGCACTTCCGGTCTCTGGGAATGGACCATTCTAGAGTCTTTCCACGCCTTCCGCCTCTCAAATTAGAAACAGATGTATGTGTTGTGCTTCCTGCCTGGAGAGGATATGTCAACGGTTCTTTTCTCCATGTTCATTTGTTTGTGATTTCCCTGCTTTCTCCCTACATTTTGTCCCTGGCTTTGCCTTGACTGATAATGTTTATTTTAGATTTGTGAGCTCGGAGCGGGCTGAGGCTGTGCGCATTAGACGGGCTTTAGTGTGTTGGCACAGTACTTCATAAATAAAGGACCTATAATTCACTCATCAAACACCTAAAGAGCGGTTAGTGTGGGCGCAGCAGTGCATATAGTCCCTGGCAAGCACTCAAGACTGTGGCAAAGAGGGCTGAGCTCCCTGGCATCATGGCGGAAGTGTCAGTGTTTTATCCGAGTGAAAGAATGCCAAGTAGAAACAACACAAGAGGAAGCTAGTTGGTGACGTCCCAGGGAACCACCAAGATGCTTCCAGAGACCCTCCCCCAACCTCCACCACAGTCGCTCAGGCCTCACTGACTACCCCAAGCAGCATTATCACAACACATGGGAAGGGTTCTCTCCTAGGAGAGGTCGCTAGGGCTCTCACTGGGCGCCGGACCCAACGGTACCTCATGCACTTCCAAATTCTCAACTCCTGTGAGGAAAGAAAGTTCTGGTCAGCGTGTCTGAACCTCCCATAAGGCCAGCCAAGACTAGCCTGGCAAGCAGTTCTGTCTAGGGACAGCAGCCTGGTGCCAGTCAAGTATCATTTTACTGGGCATCACTGAAAGATAACAGCCGGTGGTCTGTGATGAAGGGTGTTTGGGGAAACTTGAATTATCGAAATGAAGCCGATAGCTTTCCCTTGAATCACAGTGGACGAGACTTGATCCCACAGAACGTCTTACGCCTTTGCTATCTTGGGAATGGCTTCCAGTGGCTATTTATGGGTAAAAATGGAATCAGTGCTGTTCAATTTAAGGTCAGACACCAGAGTTTTCTAAGCTAAGGAACACTTCTAAATTTTAGGCATTATCTTTTGGCGTGTATGTGTTGGCATGTGGCGTGTGGTGGGTGTGTAGACAGTCGTACTTGCCTGTGCACATGCGCACAAGGGTCAGAGGGAGATACTGGCTGCCTTCCTCTGTTGTTCTCTACCCTGCTGCTCTGAGAGACAGGGTCTCTTGCTAACTCTGAAGACTCCCTGGCCAGGGAGGTCCTATGATCTGTCTGTTTTGTTTTTGTTTGTTTGTTTGTTTGTTTCCTATTTTAACACTAACAAAATCACAAATTTTAAGAACTACCCTAGACTTTACCCAGAGACACTAAGAAATCTTAGCTGAGGCTGAGCTGGTCTCCTCCATAATATAAACCCCATAGTATCCATTTAGTCTTACAACCATGAGATGTGGACTTTACAGAGCAGTAATCATGGGGTCATCTGCTAACTAAATAACTAGATTTTTCATTTGAAATGTAAATTTGGATTGTTTTCCCATGCTGGGCCACAAACTGGGCCTAGATCCCGTGCTCTAAAATGAAGTCTAGGCGTGTGAATAATAGGTATTCAGCATATTAATATCCTAATCTGATTCTCATTTCTTGTGTCACCAGGAAGTTCTTTGTTCCAACTGCAATTACTTGTCACTTATCACTACAGTCAAGATTGTACAGCAGGCTACTTTTTAGTGATGTAGTCGGACTAGCAATTCTTCCTTCCTTGGACGTACTGGTTTTTGGAATCACGCATAAAACTGGAGGCCAAATTTGCACAGTTCCAGAAGTGGGGCTTAAAAATTCACCTGTGGCAAGCTCTTAAGAGAAAACATTAAACTTGTGATAATTTGTGTTCCTGGATCATTATCTTCCCCCACCCCCTGGAGGAGGGAGGTGTTTTGTGTTGTATTTCTTGGCTGTACCTCCATCTGCATTTGCAAACCTCAGGTTCTGAATCTCATCCTCACTGGCAGCCTTCTGATGTTCTGCCTTGTTGATTTCTGTACTGCTTTCGACTTCAGCCCCCTAATCCTGCCTTGGCCAGGCGTCCTCCTCAAGCACCACACTTCTCCAAGGTCCCTGAGGCTGCAGTATTTTCTTCCATAGTATGTGTGGGGGGGGGGGGTGCGCACATCCCTGTGCACACACAATTGTGTATATATGCTATATGTACACCAGCATATGGGTGTATGCACACTACACATCAGCATTGGGTGTCCTCTTCTTCAAGCTCTCTGGACCTTATTGTTTGTTCAGGGTCTTTTGCTGACCCCCGAAGCCCATCAGCACAGCTAAGGCTAGCTAGACAGTGAGTTCCAGGAATAAATACGCCTGCTACTCCACCGCAGCACTGGCTTTATACACATACACCTCTACAATCAGCTTCTGCATGGGTCCTCAGCTTCTACTGAGGATCCACACTCAGTGCTTGTATGGCAAGTGCTGTCAAAACTTAGCCATCTGCCCAGCACCTTCCTGTTGTCTTTTAGAGATAATCTCAGTTCACACCTATCTGAGCTTGGAGGCACTCCTTCCCTGTGTCGTGAGCACACTACTTCCTCAATGCCACCACGCCGATTGCCCTGAACAAGTGACACTTGGCTCTGCTTCATCCTCTCTGCCCCTGAGTTGCCGCCCAAGAAGCTAATACTTCATCTTTGCCCAAATACTTCATCTTTGCTGGCAACAGCACATCCCAGTTGACTTGAGCTTGAGTCCTGATGGGACCTCCCCTCTGCTCTCCTTTTCAATTCTCCTTCCCTTTCTGCTCCAGGCCTTACAGACGACTCCATTGTTCCTGCCTCACCAACCAGCTCACCATTCTGCTTCTGGTATTCACGGACCAGACCCAGAAGCAAACAGTGTGCCCTGAGGCTGTGCCTTAGAGGAAGCTCATGCCAGCACACATGAGCTGACCCCGCCGTCTCCTTTCTCATCTGGTTATGTGTTTGTGACTATGCCAGCACTCTTTACACTATTGGACTGATGAAACACTGTGAACTGGGGCTGTTTTCCATCTCAGAGCCAATAGCTAAGCATTTCTCAGCATGCCATCGGCCCCCACACAGAGTGGTTAGTATTGACGTCACTTCCTTTGGGTATTGGTTACTTTTCTGCTTCCGTGAGAGGCAGCTTAGAGGGGAAAGGGGCTTATTTTGGCTCACAGCCCCAGGGCGATACGATTCATTTTGACGGGGAAGGCATGACAGCAGGACCAGAAAGCTGGGTGACCACATTGTCATTCACGTATGTGAAGCAGAGAAACAAAACAGGAAATGGAATGAAGCTATAAACCCTCAAAACTCACCCCCAGTGACATACTTCCTGTAGCAAGGCTCCACCTCCTAAAGGTTTCATAACTTCGCCTACAGGGTCACCAGCTGAGAGCAAAGTGTTCAAGTGCACAAGTCTGTGGGAGACATGTCTCATTCAAGCCATATCTCACTGTGCTTGAGGGCACTCTCAGGACAGAGGTGCCACCATTGTTTCTGATGGGTAGGTTAAGCATGTGCAGCCTCAGGGGTCAATCAAAACTGCCCAAGGCAAAGCAAGATTCTGTGCCACGCATCTGTGAGGTCTGTAGTGAGACACCTTTCTCAGGAAGGCATCTCTCTGTCTCTAAGTGATACCTGTCTCTCCCAAAACAATGTCAAAGGGTATGGTGATGGATTTGACTCTATACAGTCTTCTTTCTTGAGACAGTTGTGCTTGGAACTTTGCACAACTGTTAAGGGGGGTAGGTGCACCAAGGACACCAAGAAAGAAAGAGCCCATGAGACAGATTCCATTTTCATATGTGAATGACACCTTCCCACACCTGCTACTGGTATAACATCTGAGATCCACCTTCCTTCTACAAACGTCGGGCTAACCATTGCCCCAGACTTTAGAAACCAATCTTAGTTGGTTAGATGCTTCTTTGCAATAGGAAGAAAATAAGAGACACTGGATCCCAAACTAACTCAAATCACCAAAGCCCATCAGAAGCCAACCTTTTTGTCACATGACCACACCTGCAGATGTTACAATGACAGGAACTGTCAGTTCTCACATGTTTTGGATGAAATGATTTTGATCTAGGTTTGATTTCTCATGAAGCTCAAGAAATTCTTCACCACCTTTGACCCTATAAGTATTCAAAAAGTCACAATCCATTCTTGTAACTTTTCTTCCAGTGAGTGTTTTAGACATTCATGCATCATCTAATGCATGCCAGATACTGCTCTGAGTATGAAGAATGAAGGGACAAAGCTAGGTGAGGTCTCCTCTTTGGTTGTATTTTACTCAGATAAGATATAGGCTAACCATGCTACTAAGTAAAATCAGAATTGTGCAGTGTGCAGATTGGTGCCAGGAAGAAAGCCAAAGGCCACTATGTGAGAAAGCAGAGGGCAGATGTTCAGCTTCCACAGGGCTGCCAGGGGAATATATGGAAAATTCCAGCGTACATCAGCAACAGTAATGCTGAGGTCCTTGGAGAGTGGTGTCTAACAGGGAACATCTGGAGACCCCAGAAGCCCAGAGTAATCAAAATTGTAAATCTAGGGGCTGGAGAGATGGTCAAGCAGTTAAGAGCACCCATAGTGGATGGCTCCCATTATAGCATCAGGCCTCTTCTGGCCTCTGTGGGCACCTGCACATGTGTGGTACACATAAACTCACACAGGCACACACCTTAAACATACATAAAAATTAAAGCCATATTTAAAAGTGTAAATAGAAGGCTGATTGCAGGGCAACATGCCCAGCAATGGAGATGCGGTTAAGAAGAGAATCAACAGGAAAGGAGCCTACAATAGAGGGCCACTGAAAGACTCTACCTAGCAGTGTATCAAAGCAGATGCTGAGACTTATAACCAAACCTTGGGCAGAGTGCAGGGAATCATATGAAAGAAGGAGTTATAAAGACCAGAAAGGACAGGAGCTCCAAAAGGACCAAATATATCTGGACACAGGGGTCTTTTCTGAGACTGATTCTCCAACCAAGGACCATGCATGAATATAACCTAGAACCCCTGCTCAGATGTAGACCATGGCAGCTCAGTATCCAAGTGGTTTTCCTAGTAAGGGAAACAGGGACTGTCTCTGACATGAGCTCAGTGGCGAGCTCTTTGACCTTCAACCCCACCCCACACCCCTCAAGGGAGGAGCAGCCTTGCCAGGCCACAGAGGAGGACATTGCAGCCAGTCCTGATGAGACCTGATAAACTAGGGTCAGATGGAAGGGGAGGAAGACCTCCCATATCAGTGTACTTAGAGAGGGGCAGGGAGGAGAGGAGGTAGGGAGGATGGGATTAGGAGGGAATGAGGGAGAGGGCTACAGCTGGGATATAGATTAAATAACCTATAATTAGTATTAAAAATTAAAAAATGAAGAAAAAGAAGAGAATCGGACTCTGGTGAGGTGAGTCCCAGGTTCTGCATCAGATCTTACTCTAACTGCTCAAAGCAGCCACTGGAGGACCCCAAGCAAGAGAGAAGTTTCCTAATCCCTTGGGCACTCACAGATCTATTCATAGAACAACAGTCTGAGCAGTGCTCTGTCTTTGAGTGACATGGAGCTGACTTGAGCTCTTTGGGGGGGAAATCAACAGCATTGTTAGGCAACATGTGATAATCTGGATTTCAAAGGGAGTCCTGCATCAGGTGGATCGGGGCACATGGAAACACACATGATCCCTTTGGAGAGAAAGACTTCTAACATGTGGGTTTCCCTCTGTGGGTTATCATAAGTGTCCTTTTCATACTCACTGCTCCCAGGGCCAACCACCCTCTAGGTATTCAGCCACCACTCCGCTCAGAAGAGATTAAAGATAACTGCATCACAGGGGTGCTGGGGGTGGCAGAACTGCTCAGTCTTGATTGGATCCTAGTTGTAATACTGTGCTATGGTTTGGCAGGATGTTGCCACTGGGGACAGCTGCATTAAGAGTGTATAAGATCTCTCTGTAACATTTTTTTTATAATTGCACATGACTCTACAATTATCTCAAAATAGAAAGCTTAATGAAAAAATAATAGCGCTATTCATTTGGGTGTTTTATTAGGCACCACGTTGAGTGTTCCTTATGAGTTACCTCATTTAAATCTCACAAGGAACTCAACTCTAGCATCACCCCCACTTTGCAGAGGAGGAAACTGAGGACCTTAGAGTCTAAACAGTTTGTCCAGTCACCCAGGTGGCAAGTGGTGGGACCAGAGTTGGTTCTAGAAGATCCATCTCCAATGCTGATGTTCTCTACCACATGCTGTGGAGTTTTGCCTCTGCTATCCTTACTCAGGTTGGTGTAGCCAGAGGATGCCTGCCTGATTCCTGATGATGCCTGAATCCTGATCACAAGGTAGAGAAGGGGGAGAGGGGACAAACCAGAAAGAGATGAATTACCTGCCTCTTCTGGAGTATCTATCTGTGGTGATGGCCAGGACTTACAAGGATAGATTAGGGAAAATATGACAGCTTAGATTTTGTTGCTATTACCAAAACACTGAGATAGACACCAAAAACTTCAGGAAGGAGGGGTTGGTTTTGGCTCACAGTTTTAAGGGATACAGTCCATCTTGACAGAGAAGTCACAGGGCCTAGAGCCGAGCTCCATCGCGGGTGGCAAGAGCTTGTGACAAAACTTTACATCTCCATGGGGCATCAGAAGAGATGGGGGTGGGTCAGCAAAAGAAAATATAAATTTTGGTGGGAAGCCATGCCAGGCCTGCCCCCAATAAATGTCCTTCCTCTAGCTAGAAGCCCCTCCTCCTACATTCCACACAACCTTCCCAAACAGCACAACTAGCTGGCAAGCAAGTATTCACACGTGAGCCTATGGAAAAATTTCACACTTAAACCATAACCATAATTCTAGGCCCTGCCTTCTTCCTCCATAACCACATCCTGATGGTGGCTGTCCAGGACCATGTGCCTTCCATGCTAAGCAAAATCAAGCTGTCCCCAACTAGGACAACAAGGTCAAATCTTCATGGAGACAAAGGACATTCATTCTTCTTCCAAGCTCAGTTTTTAATTTTAATTTTATTTTTTTTTTTACTTTGTAGCTCCCAGGGTAGGTGTGGGGGCATTCTCTAATCTCTATAAATACCAGAAGGAGCCTGTGTCCTCTAATCTCTCAGGAGCCCTGGACTTTTAAACACCAACATTATTCCAGCCTTGACATCTTTAAGCTACTTTGCCAGCTACTCTGAGGAGTCTCCCCATCCCCAATACATTTATCTCTGAGTTTGAGCGACATTTTTAAAATTTGAAGAGAAAGTTTTAATTTATCCTGATGTGTTTGGTGCATCTTTAGGCAAGAATTTATTAGGATATTACGGTTAATATAATCATAGCCATAACTCCCTAATGAATGCAAATGGGGAAAATAAGATTTTATTAAGCAAGAAAGATCATCTTAAAACCGTTACAGCCTTGTGCTTATGGAAACACTTTGGGAATACACCTGTTCCTAGAGTGAATTCTGTCATCCTTTCTGGTGCCGAGGACAGCGGGGACACAGGCTAAGCCAAGTCAGGCATGGCTGAGTGGGGACAAGGAGAGGTCCCAACCTGGAGTGGATGTAATTGGTCCATTCAGAGACACCTAGCAACATCTGAAGATGTTTGAATGATCATGGCTAGGAAGGGGAGCTGGGGAGCTACGTCTGAGCCACAGGGAGTGGGCTCAGAGAGTGAAAGACATTAGAGCCTTTTGTCCCAGCAATAAAGAATTACCTCATCCCAGATGCCAACACGGCCAGGGTGAGAAGTCAGGACATAAGATAGAGGAACCCAGAATCCAAGCATCTGGTTTGAAACTGTATCTCTGTGTTTTTATAGTAGTCAGTAATTCTCTAAATTCCCTTGTTTGTGTTCTAAAGTAGGCCCCATAACTCTCGGGGTCCCAGGTGAATGAAGCAATGCATTCCAGGTCCACAGCACAGCATCTCACGGGGACAGAACACTCAGCCAGAGATGGAAAGGATGGGTACTAAGGCTTTTTCCCAGTTCTCCAGCAAAATAACTAGAAAAACCTCTAAACCAACTTCCTTTAACTTTGAAAAGTTCTACTCTGGTATCAGAACCTCTCACATTGTAGATCTTTCCTACATTGTGGTTTTGTGAGGTTTGGGGTTATTCCAGGGCAAGGCAATGCTCTTGGCTCCTTCTGGGATAAGGTGCCAGACATCCCAGGTGAGTTATGCCTTCATGGGTGTGGTACATGAGAGGCCACAGCATGCTTGGATGTGACTTAGAATTTGGCTTTGTCTGCCTGAGACCCTTCCCAACAATAATCTTGATCAAACCAAGATTTGGGATTCCCTCAGAGAAGCAATGGCCATGCTGTGAAGGCCGGTGCCCTCTGGTGGAAACACGTCTGTGATCATGAAACCAGGCAAGCTGGTGAGTTGCCACTTAGGGCTGCCTAGGTCTCGAAAGGGTTCTCCTTACCTTGCTGTTCTTCTGGGTACCATGGGCTCTGCCCTTCTTCAAATGCTTGTGCTCACATGCCCGGTACATGGGGTATGCTCAGAACAAAGCCTGGCCCACCAGAAGTGGTGTGCTAGCTGCTGTTATGGTTAATTTCCGTGATACACACAGATAAAGTGGAACTTACTTTTTTCGGACCTCCATAATTCATAACATTGAACCTTGCATCAATGGAGAGGGGTGGATGTTGGATGGAGAGGCTGCTCCCTAAGGCCAGGTAAGTGAGTACACCCATGGATCTGTTTAGAGTTTCTGAGAGACAGAGGAGAGATCCTGTGTTCACTTGGCCCAAAATAGAGCCAGGAGAGGAAACACTCAGGCACCTGGGAATGACGTGACCATGACATACATCACCATACGTAGTTCTTCAGTCTTATCCATAGTCCCTTTGTATGAAGCATGTGATTCTATACAAACGCCATCACTGTTTGAACCTCTTAACACAGGGAATGGAGACCAGAACTGTGTTGCCATGCCACTCTCTGGAATCTAGTCATCAGTGGTTCCCTGTAATGGAATAGATTGGCACAGTGCTAGTGTCCTGGAAGATAATGCACAGATGCCTTTGGACATAAGAACTGGGAACCCCTTTGAGGTGACAGAGCTTCTCCCTCATTACCACCACCAGGAACAGTCTGAGTTTCTGACCATGTTCTCTTCACTTTGACTAACAAGACATGTAAGGTGAAATCCGTGCTTCTCCAGATCTTTGTGGCTGCCTAGCACTCTCATCTTCTCTTGCTTTCTCTTTCCTTTGATCCTTCTTTTCATCTCCACATCACTATACATCACCGTGCTTAGTCCTGCAAGCCACCTTGAATCCAGTGTGGGTTGATGTCGGTATAAATAAACCTTCAAAAACCCGAACCTTGAATCTACTCAATAATTCTCCCAGATTTTTGCTTAGATGGTGTTTCTCCAATTTGAGCCGCATCCAACTCCTTTTGGCTGATGGTAACAATGAAGGTAACTGATTCCTCTACCAAATCTAAGAGGCTCAATTAAATTCCTTGTAAAAACGTCCCTCATAGGGGAAACGTTGGGCGAGATTCTCAGCTTCATCTGAAGGAAAACAAGAGGCAGGCTCTTTCTTGTTGACTGCAGTTGATCAAAGTATTCCACATGCTGCTCGTGGCTGCACTGCCCAAGGTATCTGTGACAGATGGCTCATGCAGGCAGCAGAATGCACAGAGCCTCTCCTTTTGTTTCAAAAAAAATGCCTGTAAAGGAAATTGACAATCAGAAACATGGAGGATTCATCCCTTCATGCTAATTGTGAGGAGTCTTGGGATGATCACAACCTTCTCAGCAAGGCTGTGTGGTCACGATGGAAGGTTTTGCAATTAAGAGAAGTAGAAAGATGCTCCTTTGCTGCCAGGCTTCCTGACCCTTCCCTGGCTTTGAACCAGGATCAGTTGTAGGTTATTTACCTGTATCTATACTCTAAAATTCAGAGCACATGAAATTCAAAGCACAATGGCTTTCCTACAGATGAAAAGCTAGTAAGCTTCTTAAATGCTGGAGAATGTCTTTATGAGTGTATTCAATGATTTGGCCCTTTCTCCACATGGGAAAAGTTCTGTCAGGATGCCCAAAAAGAATGGTTCATGCATGCTGCTGGCTGAATGCCTCCTACTCTACCCTGGCTACTCCTACAAGGCCTGAATTGATTGAACAGTCAAGTCTTCTGCTAATATTTTACTGTCACTACTTGGCTCCGAGAGCCATCACTTTACTGGTCCAGTAGTAGAATGGATGCTAAGTGTATAGACTATAGTCTGGGGATCTTCTGTGTGACATTTTGCAATATTTATAACACAGGGGAGCAATGATGAGGGCAGGACCAAGCTCAAGTCTCACCTCTGCCTTTCCTTGACTGAACAAGCCACATCCCTTTTCCTTCTCCTCACCCAGACTCTGATTCATTGTCTCTGGGACATCTCTGATGATTGCACAACACAATGTCAGGGACTTACCTCCCGTATTATACCAAGTAAAGCTGACCACATGATCAGGCCACACCTAGAAGGATTTGATGCAGACCCGACTTCTCAGAGTAGTTGTGGATTAAAGTAGATGTGTACATGAACTCAACATAAGTGGTTTTAAAATAAAACTGTTAAGTATTTATGAGGAATTGCTTCTCTGAGCTCATCGGGACCTAACCATGCTCTCATGTTAAATATTACCAGCTCAGAGTCCTTGTGGGGCTAGGAAGAGTATTTAAAAATAGTGAGAGGGCATGAAGGAAAGTTGGTTCCTGATCTCTGAAAAGCTCTCAGGCCTTGTTGAACCCTGGGATCTACAGGCTGGGAGCTGAGCCTTGCTACCTGGTCAGGAACCAAACAGTGAATAAATAATATCACTGAAGGAAAAGTACAAAAGCCTGCAGGAATATAGAATGTTGTATTGTAGTGTAGGTAAGGCGTAGAGAAAAGCTCTGTATGCATTTAAGAGTGTGTGTGTGTGTGTGTGTGTGTGTGTGTATGTGTGTGTGTATACACATGTATGTTTAAATATGCCTGTGGAGATGAGGGGGTAACCTTGAATATTGATACTCAGGTTCTTTATTTCTTTTTGTTTGGAAGAGTCTCCCTTTGTTCTCACAACATCGTTATTCAGGCTATGCTGCTGTCCAGTGAGCTCCAGGGATTCGCTTGTCCCCACCTCCCATCCCACCATCACTAGCACTACAAATGTCTGCTGCCCTGTCTGGCTTTTCACATAGGTGCTCAGGATCAGGACTCAGATCTGCAGTGTCCAGGCAAGTGTTTTAGTGCCTGGACCATTTTCCCAGCCCAGAGGAAGACATCTGGAAGAAGTGTGGTTTGTGCTTCCTACTCAAGATGAGCAGGAGAAAGAAAGTGAAGTGAGGCTTCGTGGACAAAGAAACAGACAGACAAAGGCTAACAAGAGGGGAGCCATGTTGAGCCTGGCAAATTCCAAGGAGCCCAGTGTAGTCAGGACCCCAGTGAGATGCAGCTCTCTTTGGCTATCATTTTGTTTATAGGAACAACGTTTTCTCTGAGGAAACCAGGGAGATCCTAAAGTTCAAGGTTCAAATAAATACCCCCCCCCCCCTGCCTTCAGCTCTTGAAATGAAACTCTTGGTCACCAATGTTCCTCGTACTCTGACATCAGAACCACTGTGTGAAAATTTAAAGATTGCCAGAGAAAACACTCCACAGAGAAGTAGCTCTACAGGGCTACACACCAGCCAGTCTGATAATTTTAAAGATTTATTCTCAAATACTCTTGATTAAATATGTGTGGTAATAAATTAAACGGGGCCTTTATAACTGAACACAAATTGGTGGTTGTTTAGAGCTTCTTTTTTTTTTAAAGACAATGACTAATACAAATAGTGTTAATTAAGATGAGTGAGGACATTGATTTAGCTGGAAAGCTCAGCTCTCAAGAGGCATAGCCAATGCCTGAGTATGAAAATACATTTCTAACCACTAATATTTTCAGAAGAAGGAGCCCAAAAGGGTTGTCCTAGTTGAAACTGCAGCGCCGTACTGAAAATGGCCTCCCAACAACGGCTGTGGTCTCTGATTTTTGAGAACCTTCTCTCTATACACTACTCATTCTCTGAGAAACTTATAGATTGCATCTTCACCATATTTATGCTTTTCTCCAGATTCTCCCAGATCTACCTGCCATTCCACACCCACCCATCTCTGCATCTTCGCTCTTTCTTTAACCTGTCAAGTCCAATTGGTGCTGCCTAAACACTGTTGGATGTGCGGCCATCCTCTGGACTGTGTTCCATCTCCCAGAAGCCACAGCTTTAAAGAAAACTGACTCTCCCTCTCTGGTCAGCTCTCCATTGCCAGTAGTTTCTCAGCTAGTGGGGGAGGGGAGTTTTGTGCCTGTCTTCCCCCTCCCTGCTGGGATGTTGTCTAGGTGCTTATTCAGGTCTTACACACATTGTCACAAATGCTGTGAGTTTGTGTATGGAACTGCCCTGCTGTGTCCAGAAACCACTGCTTTGTGAGGCAGTAATGAGTATGGATGAATCTTTTTAATGTAGACAATAAAAATTGGACTCCAGGATATCCATAGATGTTCAACAAGGTAAGGATGAAGCTAGGGAAAACACACCAGTGGAGCCATCATGCTGAAAACAGAGAGCAGGCCCTGAAAGATGAACACACCTTGTTGTTCATCATTCTTGTCTGAAGTGTGGATTTCTGGAGTGTGTGCTCTGGGGTCTACTGGCATATCTCTGCTGTGACCAACGCATAGGTGCCAAGGACAATTAACAGCTCTATGGTGGAGAAGCCATTAACGCTGAAAGAGAGCTTGCCTTCCAGAGACTTTAATTTAGCGCGACACCAACAGGAGTGTTTGTATGTGCTCATCACGGTGTCAGACATTCTGCCCTAATTGAGTTAATTAAAAGTTAATGGCAGAGAGCACATCCCGATGCTAGAAATGACAGGCACGTGACCTGTTCTCATGCTTTCTCATTCACATAAATCTTTCACTCACAATCAAATGCCGCCTCTGAGAGATTCATTCCACATCACTGCCTCTCCTCCCTTTGAGGGGGGCAAGTTCTCTGTCCCATTTGATATATAAACAAAGGGAGCTGGGAAGATAGCGGAAGGTTCTGTGTGTGTCATAAATACTGCCTGTCGCTGTTGGCCTCGTCCTTAAGTGTCTTGATGGCAGAGGGACATGAGCCCCCATAGTTATAGCTGTGGACCTACAAGAAGATGGACATGCTGCTGCTGTTGCTGCTGCTGAGGTGGTTTGGATGAAGGAGGGGGAAATGGTGGCTAAGAGCAAGTTCTGAGTTAGATTGGCACAAATCTTAACGCTGTGGCAATCACCAGTCCTGGCTCCTCTACTGTGAAAAGGAGCTTGTGAAAACTGCCAGAATTTCCACTGGGAAAGCTGCTCTCAGGCCCTGCATGGTGAATCCAGAAGCAGGCTGGATGGTGCATCCTCGGCATTGATGGATAAGTGCCAGGGCATGACTCTACCCACTCCCTTTCCCCAGCATCTTTGATCAGATGGCCAGTGGATATGCTTTTTTCCTGTGTTGCCTTGCTTGATAAATTTGCCTTATAAATACTGCCACCAAATAAGTGTCAGGTGCATCATGATATAGCATATAAGCCCCAAAGCAGCTGGAAATGCTGCACATAAGGCAGGAGAATGTCAGGATGCAAAACCCCGCCCAGGCAGCCTTACCATGGTGGGGCTTAAAGCTTGATGCCAGGAAACCTCCCATGCCAGAGCAAAGAGCTAAATGAAGAGTGTGCTTGTGTTTCCCTCTTCAAACCCAGGAAGCAAGCTTCCTGTAGGGCTGAAATCCTAAGGACAATCTGTGCTGGGTCATTACGGAACCTCATAAATGTTACTTATAAGTAATCTTATTTGTTTACCGTGTATATGTACACATGTGCTAGTGTGCCAGCACACTCACACGCGTGTGGACAACAGACGACAACAACATGAGGGAAGGTGGGCTTCTCCTCTCACCATCTGGATCCTGGGGATGAAAATCAGGTTGGCACGCTTAGTGGCAGGTGCCCTTGTCCACGGAGCCATCCCTCTGGTCCTGACTCTTGAGTGATTCTAACAATTACAAGCTACACAGAGGACAGTTTTACATGGCTCTTTCTTGGGATAACTCTTACTAAAGGAAAAAGGTGGCTTTCAGGTGTTTGATGAGGAGATTCTATGGTTCTTCTGAAGATAGCGCCGGCTTCCCGGCATGTGCACACTTATCACAACACTGCAGGGCCTGTGTTCACTGTCTCCACCGCACACTGCTTCCTGGCTCCTCCCCTCCATCGCCTGCTGGGTAAGATGTTGATCTTGACCTGGAAATGATTCTGTGCTCTGAAAGTGACTTAGAACATCCAGTTTTAAAAGCCCTGATCTAAGGTCCTATGCAAAAGTGTATTTTGATAAAAGTCTTCAAGCAGTGGGGCAGGAATGTCTGGGGATAGGAGTCCAGCATCCCAGAAAGAATGAATGTATGTGAGCATCCGGTTCGGGGAACCCTAGAATCCTTCTCAGTCTCCTCTGTGGCACCATGGGTTCTGTGTGGGCCAGCTTCACCTGAAGGATCTGCTAGACAGGCCGCTTGGTTGATTTGGGGCTAACCCAAATGCCTTGGTGGGTATAGCTCTCAGGTGATGCTCATGACACTGGACTCCCAGACCATGTGTGTGTCTCCACTTGTCTGTGGAGACCATGCTTTGAGCAGCCAGAGCAGAGAAACCACACAAGTAAAGCCTGTTTCCATGATGCTGCCCACGGCTCCACCCTGCTATACCTCTTCTCACCATCAAGGGCACCTTATCTTGTCACATATTTATCATGATTACATCATGTAGTATGCCCATCGTAATGCTTAAAAAAAAAACAAAAAACAAACAAAAAAAACCCATGAAGTCAAATGTTGGTCAAGAATCTCCTAAAGCAGATGGAACATGGCCCTTTGAGGGGCTGTGGGCTGGGAAAGCTCTGGACATTGGAGGCAAGAACAAGTGAAGGTCTCTTTAGGTGAGGCCACTGGAATGAGTGGGTTGACAGATCCTTTGGCCACTTCAGTCAATACTCAGATTTCAGGATAGGAGTCCAGATTTCTTCCGGTGTCACCAGTCTTCTCCACAGTCAGGCAAGGACAAGTCACCAATATCCAGTTCCATGCAGGTCACCCATGCTAGGTAGACACACACAGCTCCACCTCCCTTCCTGTGCTGTTAACTCTGTCAACTGGACACAACCAGGGTTCATCTGGGCCGAGAGTCTCAATGGGGAATTACCTAGAAGAGGTTGGGCCTATGCACTTGTCTGTGGAGAGTTGTCTTCACTGTTCACTGAGTTGGACAGACCTACCCTGAATATGATCAGCACCATGTCATGGGCTGGGCCCTGCTCTGTCTAAGGATGAAGGGAGCTATCTGAGAACAAGCAATCAGGGATACAGGCATTTATGCCCCCTCGATGCTGCTCTTGACTGTGAATGGGATGTTCAGGTTCCTCATTTGACTTCCCTATGGAAATGGCCCATAAGCTGTAATCATAAGCCGATTAACTCTTCCTTTCCTAACTTGCCTTTTTTTGGGGAAGAGTTTTCCACAGCAACAGACCTAAGATCAAAGTGTCCTTAACTGAGTACCGACTGTGACAAGCATGTTCCAGGTCTTTAACTCAGCCTCTCTGTAAGCTAGAGGCTCTTTCCTGCGACCCATCTTTCTCTCCAGAGGACAGTTGGCAGTGTCTGGACATGGTTTTGTGCTTTCTAAGAAGAAGGAGGCACTCACTCAGGAATCTTAAGACCTCTAACAAATGTGTATCCCATTTGCTAGTCAGATTGTTCTGTCCTGTTCTGGGGTCCCCTAACCACCCAGGCCTTCATGTAATGATGGCATGGTACAAGAAACTGGCACAGCAAGGCATTATCAATTGATGTGAAGCCTAGAAATTTCTAGAAATATCCAAGTGGAAGACACACAGATGGCCCATTCCCTGAGAATACACAGTCACAGTTATTGGATATAAGAGGTCACAGCAGGCACCTATGGAGGCACAGGCATGGGGTTTAGCTTCATGTCACCTGCTTTGTATTTCCTTCTTCAGACAGCATGGTGGGTGATGGTGTCCATCTCCATAAGCCCCTTGGGATACAGGACATGAAGCACTGTAAGTCCTGTTCCTGTGGTATAATCGAATGTGCAGGAGGACTCTGAGCCACATTAAAAAAAAAAAAGAAAGAAAGAAACTCCTTTGCTCTCTCTCCTGAAATACTTGTCAATAAAGTCAGACTTGGGGAGACATTTTGTTTGAGGAGAGGAGCCTGCTCAGCCTTTCAAATATTTCCAAGTCCAGGTAAAGAGCCTGGGGTTTTCCTAATTAGACCAGGAGCCATTGGGAAGGAGGAATCTGTTTTGCATTTGAAAAGGCCTGGATCTTCTTGCAGACCCTGGGGAGCCTCTCACAGGTGTCCCCCAGCCTCACCTGGGGAAACCCTTTCTGAAGTAAACAAAGAAGTCTGAACCAGGAAAAGGCAGAAAGAAATAGGGAAAATAATTTTTTTTATAACTTTCAAAGTGAAAGGGTTTCTTTGTAAATTCATGAGTTGGGCATTTCCTAAAGCTCACTGGAGTAATGGCAGCACAGACGTCAATGGATGTTTCTAGAATATTTGGGAGTGGTTTTGATGGTTTTAAAAGCTTTCTCCCATCATTTTACATTGTCTGTGTGGGTCACCAATTCTGGGAAATTTCATTAATCTAAATTAATAAGGTTTTAACATGGCTGTATTTTAAAGCAGCCACCTAAACTGATAGGACATTGTTCATCTTCTGAAGGGCTATGTGCTACATCCAAATGAGATAGAAATATACCCTCTCCAATATGGTATTCTTAGGATTTGGCACAGGAGATGGTATTCAATAACATGTGATAAACAAATGGATACAAAGTGTTGTGCCTGATTCGTGAGACCCCAAAAGACCACCAGGAGTCGAGACCATTGCAAAAAAACATGAAGATCTTTTTATTACAAGCTAGAGCTTGGGCTTACACCTTCCCAGAGCACCCAAAGCAGGGGCATTCCTGCCTGGCAAGTGTCTATTGGTTGAAACACAAAAGGGGGTGTTACATTTTAAACTGATTGGCTGTAGAAAGGCCCCAAATTATTAACAGTCTGGCTTCCCTTGTTTGGCTGTCCTAGGGGAAAGGGGCCAGTTTCCTAGCAATGGGATCTCTAGTGGGCAGGAAAGAACAAAGTAAGGCTGATTCCACCCTGCAGGTGGCTGGACATGTCTCCAACTATTTGGCCTTTGTTTAGGCTTGTGCTTTAAACTTTAAATCAATAACCCAAAAACCTAATTTTTAATTCTTCGGTCTCTCAAAAGTAAATAATGAATAATGAAGGACAGAAAAGGGGACTATGCTGAGTATGATTGTGCCAGAGAACAGAGACCCTTTGAGTGTGCTGTCACAAGGAGACTCCAGTGTGTTTCTCTGATACAGGTGTTTTCCTAATCTCTTGGCTGGGAGTAAGTACAGAAAGCAACTCTTTCAAATTTTCATGCAGAACACTCTCTAACTGGAGATGGTTGTCCAATTTTTCCTCTAACATTTTCCATGGTACCATGGCCAATGAATATGTAACAGTGACCTTTTACTGTCAGGAGATCAGGCAAGGAGTGTTGTTCTGAACTCGGATCTGCCTTTTCAAAAATATTCATTTCCTCTCATTTCTCTTCCTTGAGATATGCAGAGACTTGGCAGATCTCAGCTGAGGACGTGATAGTGGACCTTCTTTATTTGAAAGGTCTTGGCTATTTCATGACCTCCCATTTCTGATTGGTTCATGTGAGAAAGAGCCTCTTAACCCAGAGCACTGGGATATGGGTGGCTTCTGCACAGCTCTCTCCACTCTGCTCTCCAGGGTTCTCCACCTCATGTTTAATAGCAGAGGATGACAGGGTGACAGTAACATACCCTTATAGCCCCAATCCTGAGCCATGTGACTCAGCTCTACCTCTTCTCTGTCCAAGTCCACTCCAGGCCAATGCTGAAGCCTGCATCTTCTCACCAATCACCAACAAAGTGGGATTAATCAGGTAACATCCACATGCATCGGAAAGTCTCCCATACACATGCCCAGTTTAACTCTTCAAGAATTGTATTTGCTAATATCAAGACGCTTTTCAAACTTTCAAGCTTGGACTCACCTCCTTGCCATGGCTCCAACCACAATTCTTTAGTATGTGTAATCTTCTCAATGTGCAGCTGTTACCTTCTGACAGAGACTGAGGGCAATTGGAAGGCTCAAAGTTGGCCCCAGACAAAGGATTCAAATTTCTACTGGCTAACTGTGGTTGGTTTTAGTTGAAGAAATATATATAAGTACCATGCCTTATAGCATTTGTGTTGTGTGCCTATCTGTAATTATTGCTAATAGAAGCACTTAAATCCTTTTTAGCACATTCATCTTCCTGCTATTTATCTACATATTTTTCAACCCATAAGTATGCTGTCATTATGCTGTTATCCGATAGCTTTGATTAAGACATTTACTTTTTCCTATTGAAAGTGAAGATTTAGCTTTTAAGTGGCACATGTAGTTTACTGTCCCCTCCAGCTATATTCTGTGCAATAATAAGACTCTACTTTAAATCACATTTATCTTGACTGCTCTGATGAAATTTTATGTATTATATACACTTTTTAAATTTTCTTGAAGTTCATAATTACCTCAGTTTTATTTCCTATTCTAAATATCTGTTAGTAAGGGCCTGGGGAAGGTGGCTCAACGGTTAAAGCCCTATGCAAACAAGATGACTGGAATTCAGGTTCCCCCACCCTCTTGCAAATGATAGTGGGTTTGAGCACTGCTTCTGAGGCCAGGTGGAAACAGCAGAACACCCAGGGCAAGCTGGCCACACACACACACACACACACACACACACACAGGAAAAGGAAAAAACAAAGACTTGTTATTGAATCTTACACCAAGCTCTCCAACATAACTATAAAGTACCCTTCAGGGTCTTAAAGTACGTCATGTGATCCATTTCTTTCTTTGCTTTTGTTCACACTTTTCATGGAGTCCTTGGCAGTCATGCTAAAGCTGGCCCTTTTCAAACATTGTCATAATTGGTCATCACACTTAGAATTCTTGCCTTTCTTTAGCATCCAGCCTTCTCTTCTCCACAGCCTGTGCATTTTGCATACCAGACAATAAGACTTGCCAGTTTGGCTGGGTATGGAATTCTAGGCTAAACACATTTTTAAATCAATGTTGGGCATCCTGGTGACTTCATCTAGTCTTCTTACCTTTTATATCCCCTTACATCTTTGTTTTTTTAGAAATAACTTATTGGATTTCATCTTCTGGCTATTCTATTCAAGTATGATTGTTTGCTCTTTGCCATTGCGATTTTAATGGCTGTTTGTTCCTTCTGCCTCTTCCAGGTGTTCTTTTTAGGAGTCTTCATTGTTTTATCAGTGCAGTAAGCTCTCTCTTCAAAGACCTTATCAATGCAGGATTTTTTTTTGTGTGTATGTTAAGTGTTCTCTTCTCTGTGGCTTCTAATCCTCTCTTCCTTTTGCTTTTGTCTCTGCAGTGTGAGAAACTCTGATCACATGTTGTAACTCTTGGCTGCCTGTTATCTTTAAAGCATGACTGGACTCATTAGCAGCTTGGTGTGGACAGTGTGTCAGCTGACATGCCTCAGTGCAGATGATGCTACCGCCAGCATTTGTAATGAGCTTCTCTTGCAAGAGTCAGTTTCTCTAGAGAAGAGATCTGGATTCTCTTGCCTGGAGGAATCAAGCCTGTCACCCAAAGGACATGTGTCTGACCAATCAGCGTGTAGTCCTGACCCTTCCTGTCGAGCCCCTCTTTCCTAGTATACATTTTTATCCTGAGCACACTATGCCTGAAACACAAAAATGCTATGTCTTTCCACAATGTCAGAATTTATTGAGTAACAGTAAATTCACAAGGCTTAGGAGATTTAATGACACCAATTTGTCATAAAATCGGCCTACCTTGGAAGCTTGGCTGAGATAAAGCAGGGTTGTTTTTTTTTTTTAATCCAATCTTAATTACCAATATTAACTCTCATATCACATACTACAGAGCACATAGTAATTCTCTCTCTCTCCCCTTCTTTCTGTGTGTGTGTGTGTGTGTGTGGTGTGTGGTATGTGTATACTTGTGTGTGTGTGTGTGTGTGTGTATAAGTTTGGTGTGTGTGTTTGGTGTATGTGTTTGGTGTGTGTATGTGATATATATATATATACATATATATGTATATATGTGTATGTATGTATATATAGCATGGTGTATATATGTGTGAGTGTAGGTGCATTTGTATTTTGTCTTATACAATGAACACAAGCCAAAGAGACTGCAGCAGAGCTCAAGATGTTTCAAAAGTATGCTGAGAAAGAGTCTATAAAGATAAGATAATGAACCAAACCAGTGCCAGGGGGAAGCTATTTGTATTTGCTAGTGTAGCATCAAAATCCAAGGAAAAAAGACCAAGCCAGATATACAGCAAGGATCAGGAAACAGTGGATCAGGTTCATGACCAGATAGTCAGACAGGTGAGTGGGCAGGTAGCATGAAACACTGAGACTGTGGGTCCAATTCAAAGTCTTCAATCATTGACACACTCCTCGGCAGGTATCAGGAGACAGCTGGATGCCTTTCCCCTTCTAGGATCCAGGTGATGGAGTTGGAACCTTTTCTTGGTTTACTATGTCTAATAAGTTTCCTTTATGATGATTTTATATCATAAAATAT
The DNA here is from genome assembly GCF_030254825.1 of Meriones unguiculatus. Taxonomy (NCBI): domain Eukaryota; kingdom Metazoa; phylum Chordata; class Mammalia; order Rodentia; family Muridae; genus Meriones; species Meriones unguiculatus. The sequence goes on along the minus strand of NC_083358.1, from coordinate 9,350,439 downwards.
TTTCAATTCTCTCCCAATAAACATATAGGGTGACCCCTTTTCTATTTCCAGGAATAAGTCATTTATCCATCTATGCTGGATGGGACACCTGACAGACAGAGAAGTCTCTGAGTTCACCTTGGGGCTGCAGTCTTCTTTCTCCTTCAGAATGGGGTAAAAAGATGCTTATAAAATGGAATCTTCCAGGGCAGTACACAGCTTCAAAAACCCACCATTTTATACACCTTAAAATAACAGCCTGATCTCAACAATATGGTGGAGCCTCTTTAGTCTATTCCTTTCAGAGAAGAGCCCTCTTGTCTGGGTTTGGTGGAGAATGGACAGTCATGTTGATACATGGGTAGGAGACAAGGATACTAGGGTCTGTCAGACCCGATACACAGATCCTCAGCTTCATCCGTGTCTCTTTTTCTGGCCTTCAGAGTGACCTGGCTCTGTGCTTTCCCAGGGGCTTCAGAGTAAATCTGCTTCTTTGTTATTAGACTCTTAGGAAGAGATGGGATCTCTGCTTGAAGGATTTTTTTCTGCTAAGGGGGTTACCCCTACATTTCAGCTGATTTCTTTCCTCCGTTGCTGGCTCACCTCCCATCCATTTTATTATTATGGATTCACGTATGTTTATTCCTGAAAAAGTAGATTGCTGTCTTTCATGCCTCATACACTGATTATTTGAACAGTGGCAGGCCATCCATTTGGACTTGGGAATGCGGAGATGGAATTAACTGGGAGGATGAGAATTTTTAGCTGTAATAAGAACAGGAAAGGTGGTGTGAGACAGTAGAGTACTGTGTGTACCAAGAGAGGATGGGTTTCTGGCCCCGTATGCAGGATGGGTCACGCTAGCCTAGAAAGGCTTTGGGGGGAAATGTGGAGGAAGTACATGGGGATTCTAGCTTCAGAATGCTACCTAATCCATGGATGTTCATTACCTATGGACACCTGAGGCTGATTATCAAATGAGGTAGTCAGGGAGTACCCAGGGACATGCTATGACCCCTGAATGGGCAAGGTTGGAAGCTCTCATAAGCCCCACCATCACATTCATAGCTCAGACCTCCATGTCCCCTCCTCATCTCGGGGCTCTGATTGCCACCTTGGCTGTGGGAGAGAAATGTGGTCCCTAGGGTCTGAGTAACCCCTGCTTCCTTCTCTATCCTCCATCATTAAACGGAAGACCTCTTACCACCTGCTTATGTAGTGGGGGAGACTGGCCGGGAAGCAGTGCCTGGGTTCCCTTAGCACACAGACTGTGTTTTCAGAAGTCTTGAGTCTGAGTCCAAGCTCTTATTGATTATGATATCTCACCATGCCTTAATGTTCTTGTGCACACGGTGAGTTTGAAGATGGCTATACCCACCTCCTAGGGAATACCATAAGGAATAAATAAGCACGAATAAGGCGTGCTGTAAAAGATAATTATGTTCTAGTGTCATTTCTGTTGCTATGAGAAAATACTCTGAGCAGCAACTTAGAAATTGGTTTGTTCGGAACAGTTCAAGGTTAAGAGTCCATCACTGAGGGGGAATTCAAGCCATGAAGCTGAGTAGCTATTTACATAGCAATCACAGTCCAGGGCAAACAGAAGTGAATGCGGCCATGCCGCCTGCTCACTTGCTTCTCAGCTAGCTTTCCTTATTCTTGTACAGTTGGGGTCCAGCCCATGAAATGGCACCACCCACAGTGTGCCCGGTCTTCCCATATCCACTTACAAGTAAGATATGCTCACAGGCTGACTTGAGCTAGATCATCCCCCCGCTGAAACTTCCTTCTCAGATGATGCTTGCTTGTGTCAGGTTGACAGTTACAACTCAGCAGCACACAGAAGGCGGTGATGATGCCCGTGGGTCAGGTTGTACTGACTAGAACACCATCTGTCTCTACCCACGCCCACTAAAGACAGGTTTCCCTACATAGCCTCATCTCTGCCTCTGGCTACGTCCCCTGCCCTGCACAGCCTTGCTGCTCAACAAGAGATTCCCAGCTACAGCATCCTGAGAGATCGGTCACTCAGCCACTTCTGTACTTTCAAGGCATCCTGCCTTCCCAGTCTGCCCCGCTTCTTGAGCCCCTCCCCTCTTCACCAAGGCATTTCTATGCCGAGAGGAACAGAATTGATTGCGGCCAGATTTACCAAGTCCTCTGAAAGGGTTCCATTATTTGAACGAGAGCAAATAATGCGGTAGGGCTCCCGAGAAACGCATCTATCTGCTACCTTTCCATTAATCTCTTTATTAAACGAAACTGGGTTCTCTTTTGGAAATTAATTACTGAAGTAGTATTGAGAATTTTAATTTCCACAATATACCAGCAAGAGATACTGCTGTTTCTTTATACACAGCATTACACAGCAGGGCAATAATCTATTGAAATAAGCCCGAAAAGGGGGCAGCTTATAATTAAAACAGTATAACAGGGATGTTTGATGGCTCTCTTAGTGCTCAAATGGCCCTGGCGTGCTGTGTTTGGGTGGAATAAAATAGATGTTTAGGAAACAGCACTCTATGAAGAATTCAACAGACAGACTCGGGTTTACAGTCTGTACTGTGGTCATGTTACAACACGGGACCACGTCCATATGAAAATACAGTTTGGGTTTGGCATCTGAGAGTTATAACCGTTGTTGTTATTGCTGGCAGGGAAACTTCTCTTATGAGGCCAACCCCACTGAGAAGTTTAAAACATTTAACTCCCCAAGAAGAGCATGAATTATAGATGCCAGAGGGGAAGATTTGGGTACATTCGAGGAGGCACACATACGGGTGTGGGTGGGTGAGCTTACAGACCCTGCTGTAGGCATGATGCCTCTCCTGAAGCAGGTTGGTTCAGTGCTCCATAATTCTCCCTTGCATTTGGGGGATGCTTCATGTTTTTCAAGACATGTTCATATCTATCATCTCCTATCCTCCCAGGCGTGTTTTCTCATGATAAGAATTATGCACACATCATTTACATTTATAGATTGGCTTCTTTCTCGAGTGCCGAGCACTTTCTGCAGCTACCCTGTTTGTCTTCTGTTTCCGTGCCCCTCCCTTCTCTCTCCCCACTCCCTCCTTCCCCATAGCTCCTTCTCAGGTTTGGTAACTTGTGATTTTTATCTTTCATTTACCTGCTTCATTTTTATGTTCCTGAAAGGAAACCATGCCTGTAAATTTCCTGCAAACAAAGTCTCTCTGTTCAGGGCCAGCTTCAGGTCCAACTCCAATTAAAAGAAGAAGGAGGAGGAAGAAAGGGAGGAAAAGGAGAAAGAGAAGGAGGAACAGAACTGCAGGGATTGGTACCATGCTAAGGCAGAGGGTTTCAGGAAGGGATGCATGGAGATACTCCTCTGATGCACATTTCATATATGCTGAGCTCACTCAGGCAGCCAGGGCCCTTAGCTGAGCCGCTGACTGCCTGTGCATGCTTCATCCGTTCCCTGCTGGGTGAGGGCTTGCTATTCCCTAAAAACTTTACCCTTCTCATTCCATGTATGGGGGGAGGGGAGCAGCAGAACTCCACGAGGCACCTCCTTCTCTTTGCTAACTAGGAAACTAAAGCAGAAACTAGGCAGAAGCCACAATTCAGGTGTGCAAAAACGCTTGGGCCCCAGGGGACTTGCATCATACCATCCATCCTTTTAACTATTTGAGAAGAAACAGTAGGCTCTTACACTATCCAAATAGGAGTTGGTCAGGCTGGGGATGTACCTTAGTGGTGGGGAGGCAGCCTGGCTTCATCTCCAACTCATGGCTGAAAAATTAATAAGCCTCAGATGGCAAGTAAAATTGAAGAGCTAGTGTCATTTCAAACTAATATTCATTCTCTCCATCTCCATTCTCTCCTCTCTCTTTTTTTCTCTTTTTCTCCTCTCTCTCTCTCTCTCTCTCTCTCTGTTACACATATCTGTTCACTTTGTTGTGTGTATGGAGGCCAGAGGCTCATATCAGGTGTCTCCCATGGATATCTGCTTTAGGTTTTTGAGATAGGATTTCTCATTGAACCGGGAGTTCATGGACTCAGCTAAGACGGCAGCCAGTAGACTCTAGGGATCTCTTGACTCCCCAGCACTGGGGGTACAGGCGTGCCATGCTGTTTGGGTGCTAGGGATCTAGACCTGGGTCCTTATCCTTGTAGCTGGCACTTTACCTGGTGTGCCGTGTCCCACACTATCAAAATGATCTTTTGTAGTGATGTTCCAGGAGAGACAGGAAAGAGGCTTCTGTGGGTTGTCCTCACCCCCTTTCTCCTGCCTTGAGGGATTCAGTCTGGCCACAGATTTGAAAACTCTCCTTCCCTGGCTACTGCCATGTGGTCATACCCCACCCAAAGTGTTAAGGACACAGCTGTGGAAACTGCCAGTTGACCCTGGGATTCCTGAATTCCTCTACACTTAGCAAACAAGATTCCATGATTGATTATCTGTTTAACACACACGTCCTTCTGGAATCTTCTGCTCTATCTTGAATTGTTCACAAGGATAAGATGAAGACAACAGTGGGAAAAATGAGGAAGGGTAGAGGGGAAGAGAAAAAGAGGATGGGGAGAAAAAGAGGAATGGGAGGGAAAGGCGGAGTAGGGATAGGAAAGAGGAGACATTTCAGCTGGATTCCAGATTGTACTTTCCCTAGATAATGTCTAAGGACACATTTGAACCTTCAGGAATATTCTATTTAGTCTTCTAGAGTGCTCAAGCCATCTCCCCTGCTCAGCTTCTTTGTACCTCACCCCAGGCTCTCCAGAATAATTTTTGAATGGTGTCTGTGTGGAACTGTCCCCAAAGAGGCAAGATTGAATGAAAACATGGCTGTTATTTGAACTCTAATCCAGTATGATGGCTTCACACACACACACACACACACACACAGTGCCTATAGATAACACTTCCGGCAGGATACTGAACCCACCACATACTCTAAAGTGCTGGAAATGAGATCTTCCTGGCTTCCTGCTGCAAATAAGGAAATCATTCATGAATATTTCCCTTTTATGTTTTATTTATTCGTTGAAGATTTCACACATGTATATCTCAATCATACCCATCCTAGCTCCCCCCGGAGCCCACCTGACGGATCTCAAACTTCAAGTTTTCTTTTTTGATTAACGCATGGAATCCAGTTCGTGCTGTCATATGTATACAGGTGTGGGGTCATCTACTGGGGGCATGTGCAGCTCCCAAAGAAAAGTGACTCTCCCTCCCGCAGCAGCCATCAGCTGCTGACAGCTCCTCAGCTTGGGCTACCCGTACTGGAATTTTTGCCTGGCTGGGTCTTGTGTGGGTCTTATGCCGGTTGCCACCACCACTGTGCTTTCACGAGTGCAGTAGCAGCCATGTTTGCGGTTCTTGGAGTGTGGTGCTCTCAGGACAGCCCTGTCTGCAGCTTTCCATGAAACCTTTGACGAGGCTTGTCCTCTCTGCGTAATTAGAGAAACATCCCGTAATAAATTCTGAGTTAACAGATCAATTCCAATAAAGATGCCAGCGTCCAATCACCTGGTCCCCTGCACTTGGGGAGGAAGAATTTATGTACCAGGCTCTTTAGCTTGACTAACGTCTTCCAACCTCACTGATCCATGTGAAGATCTTGTCACCAGGAATTATTTTTGATCTACCACATCCCACATGTCACGGCAATAAATAAGCATGTGTATTGTGTCTCAGCGTTTACAGAGTGCTTCTCTACCCATCATGTCATTCATTTTCAGATCGATTTTTAGATAGCTAGTTTGTTCAATCTGTGGATGGAATTCTGTTTAGTCATTAAAAACTCAATGGCGTGCCTCTGTCTATACTCACCATTGGAGGTGTAATGGAAAACAGGGCAACGTCCCAAGCCACAAAGAGGTGTCTGCTCTTGAGGGAGGAATCAGATGTGTAGTTAAAAGTTATACAAATGGTCTGGAGAGATGGCTCAGTAATTAGAGGCTGCTCTTACCTAGTCCTGAGTTTAGCTTCCAGCACCCACGTGGGGAGACTCATAACCACCTTTAACTTCAGCTCCTGGAGATCTCACTCCCTCTTCTGGCCACTATGCACAACTGCACATACCATACATATGCACATACCCACATCCAGATGCACACATGGACAAAACTAAAAATACGATAAACCTTTAAAAGACGCGCAGATGTGTGACCTCGTGTCAGGAAGGGATAACATCAGTGTACTGTTGAGAAGCCAGAACAAACCAAGATGGTGCCGAGTCCTTGTTCTTTCTCCATAAAGGATAAATGGCCTGAATGATGAGAGAGATTGAGCCAGGAGACAGCACCCAGACAAGGGAGTGTGAGATTCGTGCCTACATACTGGACTTCATTCTGCACTTAGAAATTAGCACCATACCAGTATTTTTTTAAGGCCTTAGAATCTTCTGCTTTATGATGTCCTTAACATATTTTTGGATTTTTAGATTCTTCAAAGTTGCCAGATACTCGTGGAACTTTTTGATTGCTTTCTGAGCCTCAGGCCTGCCAGGCTACTTCCAGCCATTCCAGCAAATACTAATCATTTGGGTTAATAGGACTAGTGGCCTCTGTAGATTTCCATAAGCTGGAGAGGCAGAGATTTACCCCAATATGTACACATACACATAATCCGTGATGATTGGTCCAGACACATTTAAACAGCTTTCCTCTAATAATGTGGATATGGTTAAGCTGTGAAGGAATCCGAGGGGAGAGCCTGGTCTGCTGAGTGGCCCTCAGAGCCACAAGCATGGCCATTCATGGCAGATCAATCATCCATGCAGGGGTTTTGAAAGAGTGCTTTGCTACCTGAGCTGATGAGGGGGGTGCTAGGAATCGACTTGGGCATTTCCATATCCAGAATGTACTATCCCAAGCATCTAGCTGCTGCATTAGTGAAGGCCCCTGTGTGCATGTGGGCCTTCATTTGGGGCTTGCGTAACTTAATTGTCCCATGCCTTCAGTATTGTCTCAGAGACACAGCACCAAAATGATGCGTGTCAATCATATTCACTCAGGCTGTTGCTGCCTAGCCCCTCTTTCAATAAGCAAAATGCCAGTAAAACATATTTAGTTTTTTAATTATGTGAGTGTGTGTGTGTGTGTGTATAAAAGCATGTTCACATGCACGTTACTATAATGCCCCTTGAGGCCAGAAGAGGGCGTTAGACCCCCTAGAGCTAAATTTACAGGTAGTTGTGAGCTGCTATGTGTGATTGCTGGGGACTGAACTCATTAGGGTCCTTTGCAAGAGTAGCAGGTGCTCTTAACCTCTGAGCCACCTCTCTAGTCCCCAGTATGAGTTCTGAAACTGCAGGATGGCCCACATTGCAGTGAGGCCACCCCGGGCCACATGAAAGTGAAGGTTGTGTTCATGATGTTCTTTCCTGTTGCTCTCTGGTGGGCTCCCTGGGAGGAGCGCTCTGACTCTGTCATGTTTTAAATATAAGACCCACCCAACCCCAGGCTCATGAGTTAGAATGCTTGTTTCCCAGCTGGTGGCACCATTTTGGGAAGCTGTGGACGCTTTAAGAGCTGGAGCCTAGCTGGTGGAAGTAAGTCACTGGAGCTGAAACTCTGAAGGTTAAACCTGACCCTAGCTCCTGCCTCTGTCTTGGCTTTCTGGTCCACTGTGATGTAAACAGCCTCCATCTTCTGCCTCTTCCGCCATGAACAGAACTGCTGTGCTATGCCCTCCCAGCTAAGATGGAACAAATCTATAATCTTTTCTTCACTGGGTTGTCTGTCAGGTAGGGTAGTGACAGCAACAGGAAACAGTCTAACAGACACTGTGTGGCTAAGGGCATGTTTTCCTTTTGTGTCCTAGAAGAGTTAGTTAACTCTGCATGCAATGAGCAAGGACATCATCCTGCAGGGCATGAAGAAAACTAGCCTTGGTCACACACCTGCTATGGAACCTAAGGGGTGCCATCTTAAGCTCTCAGCTATTGGCTCATGTTAGTCAGATCCTGCCTCCAACATCATTGCTTCCTCTGCACCCCTTAGGTGGATCTGAGCTCGCATCCCTCCAGCCTACACTGATAGAAAATCACAATGGCCTCTTCAAGCCTGTCTCAAACGCAGCTTTCTCTGAGTCCGAATGGTCCTCTGCCCTCTCCATGCCAGTGTCCCTAAGAAAGAAAGAACAAAGGTCTCAAGCCTCCTTGCAAGTCTCAGTGATGAAAGAGCTGCCAGGTGAAGCTGTAGGTGGAAAGGTGGCCTCAGGGGGAAAGTCTGGCTTCAGCCAAGGTTAGAAGTAGAGAGACTTCTAGAAAGTCTTTGATGATGGAAGGGTTGGGGATCTGAGAGCCATCATTTATCTCAGCCATGGAGCACATTCTTCTGGCTGTTTCTATGTTCTTCTTCGGTGTTGACCTGCTTCCTGTCACTGTAACAAATACCTACGTTGGTCAATTTGTAAAGAGAAAAGTGTTATGCCGGCTCACCCTTTAGGAGATGACAGCTCAGCGCCATTGATGGTTCATCTCTGTTGTTTTGGGCCTGTGCCAACAAAGCACGGGGAAAGTGTGGGGGGAAGTAATATTGCTCACCACCAACCAGGAGGAGAAAGAAAAAGAGGAGAGAAAGGTTCTGGGGTCCTCTCTCCTTCCAGAGCCTGCCTCTGATGACCAGAAAGACCTCCCACTAGACCCCACCTCTTTTTTTCTCTTTTTCTTTTCTGTTTGGTTGGTTGGTTAGTTGGGTTTTTTGAGACAGAGTTTCTCTTTGTAGCCTTGGCTGTCCTGGACTCACTTTGTAGACCAGGCTGGCCTCAAACTCAGAGATCCATGTGCCTCTACCTCCTGAGTGCTGGGATTACATGCATGTGCCACCATACCTGGCTCTTAAAAGTTCATCTTCCCATAGGAACACCAAGTTCAGAATTAAGCCTTTAGCATGGGACCTCAGAGCAGAAGGTACCCTCATAAACTGTCCCTTGCTTTAGGGGCCCTATCCTCCCTCCTCTTCTGGGAACTTGGCCACAGGTTCCACTTCATCATGCTTATTCTCTCTGGAGGCCTTTGTGTACTTTACAGTTCAAATGTGCCTTCTGCGGCTGTTTGATTAACATCCATGCATCCCACTAAGCAGCAGATCCTGCAAGGCAGGGATTGCTTCCCCCCCTAGAGAGATCCCACACCCAGCAGGAGCCTAATTTGTGAGACTTGCTAAGTGCACTTTACAAAGTTAATGGTTATGTAAATGGGATGGAAGGATCCCTAGTTTCTAAACTTATGTTTCCCAAATACTTCGGGGACAAGAGTATTGGTTGGAGAAGCAGATTCCTAGGCCCCCCTGCCCCCCCCACATGGTGTAAACTACAATGGCTTCCTAAGCAAGTTCTAGTTGAGTAAGAGTTGGGGACATCTCCTTAGCAGATAAATCCAGTTCATAGTGTAGTCCACTGATGTATGTTAGGTCGGGGTGCTGCCATCTGCCCTCCTCTGACTCCAGCCCTGCCCCACCTCAGCACTGCCCATGTGTGAAGACCCCTCCCCTCCATCTGCCCTCGAGAGCAGGGATCTTTGCCTAGCTGTCATATCTCCCCCCTCCCCACCCCATCCCGGAACAGCGTTTGCGCACAGTAGGCACCGATTAATGTCCCGATTAATGGATTAAAGTGCAGTTAGCCTTACAGAGCATTTAAATCATTCACAGTTCCATGAAGCTGGGCAGGGGGAGAACTGGGGACCCCGTAGCTTGAGATAATATCGACTTCCTTTTTCTGACTTCATTCTTTTTGATTACGGGACACTTGAGAAATTAGGGCTGCCATCATACTTTCTCTCCAAATGCTGTTGGGTCACATCTACCTAATAGAAAGACAGTTTGGGCTGCTAATTTCCTGTCTGGGCAGATTAATTGAATTCAGATGGTGAACACACAGCCCACCCAGCCCCCAACACAGAGAAAACACAGCAATGCAGAAGTTGCAGTTCCTCCGTGGCTTCTCAACTCTAGCTCTAGAGCTGGGCTTTCTTATTCTGTTAAGATTTAAAGAAAAGGGGATAAAAGCAGGAATGGAGCAGAAGGGGGCACAGTATGTAGTAAGGGCTTAGGATAGGGCCATCTTCCTCCTTGGCATTAGCAGAGGCTCGGGGCTGAACCTTGCAGCTATGGGCTGAAAGCTGAGTACCGTCTACTTCATGAACTGCAACCAGTAACTTGGTGCTATGTCATTTCTGAGTCCACAGTGTCTCTTGCCTTCTTCATGAACATGGCACCTTCCATTCAGAGCAAATAACTCCTGTGCATCGGCCGGATGACGGACTGAAAAAGAGAGGGGGGAGGGTGGGAATTAGAGAAGAAGAAAGCAAGAGAATGGATACAAGTAAAACAGGGGTGCCACTCCTGAGGGCTCACAGACTAATGAGGCATGTGCTATTTCATGCTTTATGGCCTCTATTAGCAAAAGCTAGAAAAGGCTCATAGCAAACACCACAGGTTCATTAGGACCATTTACATAATTGTAACAGCAGAAAAATTATGTAAGAAAGGAAGTAGATTAGATCCTGAATACCCATGTTAAACCCAGCTCACAGGATCATGACCTGATCAGGGTTGAGCCCGCTGATGACGGATGTCAGCCATCAACCCTTCATCATTTCTGTGAGGGTCTGTCTGCTTCTCTCCAGCCCCTCCATTTCAGTGGATTTCTCCTTGATGTTATCTTCTTATCACAATGAGATTTTCACACATTGGTCCTGGCTGTGGCCCTTCAGAGCCCGCAACCGCAGCAATAGCCACGTGCTTCATGGCAGCCCCCCAGGAGGAGTGCTTTGAGGCACTCTCCTCTTTTAAGCACCGTATGTGACTTAGGAACCAGGTTCCCTCCACACCATACCTGATACATCATGTTAGGATAAAGCGGAGGGGGTACCTTTGATGCATGGGGACCCAGGATGTGCCGCTAAGAGACAGCTCCATGTAACAGATCTAATGCGAAAGGTTTATTGGGAGAGGGGGGAGCAAAAGTCTGTCCTGGAGTCGGGACGTGAGAGATAGACAAACAGACTGGGAGACAGAGAGATCTGGGGTTGCCGGGACCTTTTAAAGGGGGCCCATGTTTCTATGCAACTGGTGGCAACAGTGGAAATGCGCTGCACCTGGCAGCCGTGGGTGATGAAAGCAGAGTCACTGAAAGAGTCTCGCAGGCACCTCTGGGAGAGCAGGTGTCTGGTTACAACACTTAGTAGGTCTTCTATAAAGGCTAAGTGAGCTAATGTGTGAGTATCCTTCCTCTCACAGGAGGGAATTCACAGCATCTGGCATGAGGCTTTGCTTATCATTATCCTGAAAACAGTTTTTATAAGGAGAAATAATATCCAGAAACAGCAGTAAGTCTAGTAAGTAACCCAGGCACGAGGGGACACGGCTATAGTCCCGGCTTCTCAGAAAGCAGAGGCAAATGGATCACAAGTTGGAGTCAAGTCATAGTTTGAGGCTAAGCTGCATGGTGAGATGCTGAATTAGTTTCCTTTCTGCTGCGTGACAAAATATCCCAGCAAAAGCAACCTAAGGACAAAGAGTTTATTTTTGGACCATAGTTCCGGAGAGATAGAGTCTATCCTGGCAGGGAAGGTGTGGCTGGACGCAGGGAGCCGGAAGCTGACTGACCCCATTTCACCAGTGCTCAAGAAACAGACATAGGAAGTGGGACTGTAAGCAGAGACAGGAAGTGGGACTGTAAACAGACAGGAAGTGGGACTGTAAAGCCCAGAAGCTCATCACCAGGGCCATACTTCCTCCAGAGAAGCTCCACCTTCTAAGCCGTAGTTCTCAACCTTCTTAATGCTACAGCCCTTTGATATAGTTCCTCATGTTGTGGTGACCTGCCCCAACCATAAAATGATTTCAATGCTACTTCATAACTGTAATTTTGCTATTGTTGTGAATCATAACATAAACATCTGAGTTTTCCAATGGCTTTAGGTGACCTTTATGAAAGGGTTGTTTGGCCCCCAAAGGGGTCGGGACAAGGATCCATAACCAAGTGACCCATAACCAGGAGCCTGAAGGAGTCACTGCTCATTCAAGCCTCAATAGACCCCGTCTCAAAACAATGCATAAAAAAAAAAAATAGATGAACCAGTAAAGAAGTCTTTATTATCTCAGCCAAGCTGTCCGTATTGTAAGTAACTGGCTGATATTTTTATACACTTGGAAATGCAGGAGGTCTGTTCTTACCCACCCACAGGTGTGCAAGTAATACATCATGCTGTGACATTAGGGGCATTCCACCTCCATTTTGGTCTTAAGGAGCCGCCATCCTACATGTGCTGACCAAAGCATCATCGTCTGGGGTCAGCCATAGAGGGAGCCACCTGGCCCAGGAGACGGCAGTTTCTGTGCTGTTTTTACTTCATTGTCAAGGATGCTCTCTGTGTAAGCATGAATCACCTCCTTCTCAGTTCAGGCTCTGCCCCTTTTGTGTGGGTGCTTTTCATTCTAACATTTTCTTGTTCTCACAGCCTTAGATTTGAGTGGAGTACTTAGTCACAGGAAATGGCCTTAAGATCTCCAGGAGACAAAAAATAAAATAAAAAATTAAAAACTATATCTACCTCATGGAGGCAGATAGGCTTAATATCAGGGTGAGATTTATTCCAATTAAGCTGGTGTAAGTCACCGGTTTTTACAGAACTAAAGAGGGAAGGAAGGAAAGACACCCTCCCTCAGGATTTGTTAGCGGAAACTTATCTGCCTCCCTTCCAAGTCTGGAGCCTGAATTTAAAATATTCCCACTGCCAAAGGGCTGCTGGATGCACACACAAAATAATTGTTTTAAAATTCTATTAGATAAAAAGCACAGCACAGTCACCGAACCACAAATGCCAGAGGTCAGAAGGAATGTAAAGTCCTTCAAATGCTGCCACATTGCTGGAAACAGACATCCAATCTTCCTTTGAAGGTCAGGGCCAGATTCCCATCTTTATAAATGGGCCCAGGTCACCCTCGACCAGGCAGGGCTGGTGAGCATATGGAGTTAGAGCCAGTGACTGTTCCAACCCCAGCAGCAATAGAGGAAAGGAAATGTAGGTAGAGCTGGGGTGAGACATCAGCCAGGACCCACGTAAAACCACAGGTGTGGCTACGTGCACCTGTGACCACAGCACTGAGGGCATGGGAAGAGGTGGGCATCTAGAATTGGTCAGCTAGCTTAGCTGAATTAGTGAGCTTCCCGATCTGCGAGAGACCCTGTCCCAAAGAGTAAAGGTAGAAAGAGAGGAAGACACAGAATTTGGTCCTCAGAGCCACCTCAGGCCTGCACACACAGACACACCCACACCCACACCCACACGCCGTTGACATAAACATGCACTGCACCGCATAATGATATTTCTTAAAAAGAGGGGATGTAAGTAATGAAAGCTCTTGGATATTCTAGGAGCCATGCATTTTTTTTTTTTTACAAGACAAACGTCAACAGAGCAGAAATGTTTTGTGACCTCTCGGATGTATTTTTGACCTTAGTATGAAAGGAGATCCTGTAAATCAAGGAGAGGCAGCACAGAAGAATATTGGCCGTGGAGTAATTTTCTCCAGTGGCCTGAGAAAGCCCGTCTTCCCTTCCAGCAAGCCGGGACCAGAGCAGAGGCTTCTAAGCACCTCTCTCTCCCCTCGTCAGTCAGGGCTACTGAGGGATGGATTTTTTTCTAAGGCATATTTCACCCTATCATCTGCTCCATCAAGTCTCCATGGTCTATGCTCAGGCAGCCTCCGGAATCTGCTTTTCACTTAAATGAGGTCATTCCAGCTCTGGGTATGGCTATCATAATTTTTTTATTCATTCACTCCTTCCCTCATGGGATTGTTGAGGCATTTAAGTGAGAGTCTGGACATTCAGGAATGGAAGTCTCCCTCCACCTGACCAGGCCACTCAATAAGTGCTGGGACTCTTCTCTGGCAACCACCAATCCTGGTGGATGACTGTTTCATTTTAATCCCTAAATCTTCCATATGGGATGAATGTTTGATTCTCTTGTAGAGATATTAGAAGAGAACAAGAAACCCAGGTACCACCAACATGCCAGTTTGCCATGCACCTCAGAATAGGGAGCACAGTGTGTCCAAAAGTCCTTCTATGGGGCTGAGGACAGAATGCAGTTGGAAGATGGCTCACCCAGCATGCGCAAAGCCCTGGGATCTCTCTCCAGTATGGCATAAACTAGGCTTGGTGAGACATACCTGTGATCCCAGCATTTGGGCTCTTTAGGCAAGAAGATCAGAAATGTAAGGTCGTCCTTGGCTATATAGAATTCAAGGAAAGCCTGAGCTATGTGGGACCCTGCTTCAAGTGTGCAAAGAACCAGTGATCCATGGGAGATTCTAAGGCACAGCAGAACTGGCGTGCACTTCAGCCATGCTTTGGAATTCTTGCTATTTGCCAGAGAGTCCCTTTTCTGTCACACCTTCCTGTGGTCTTTCTCTCTGCCTGTCAAAGTTTCCTTCTTGGGTCCTCTAGCACCACACCTGTGCTACCCCTTTGGCCCTCTAAGCTCTTAATTACAGTGATGTGTACCCATCAGCTTTCTTCCTGTTTGGAACACTGAGCCCTGGAGACCAGGGGTCATGTTTTATTGATCATGGAGTATACCTCACGTCTGTTCCCAGGAGCACTAATCATAGAAGCCCTCAGACTTCCGGGTGATGGTGAGTGATGAGGAGAGACACCCATGTTGATAGCGGCACAAAACCAGATATCATAGCCATGGACTCTGAGATCATGCCCATAGCCTGTGTTAGCAATACTGGCCTCTGTAGACAGGCAGCTTTCTTAGTCCCCCGGGGGACTGTCCTCAGCCTGGGAACCCTCCTCACACCTAGGGGACCTCTAAATGCTTAGGTGGCTCTCCTCATACCAGGAGGGCACTCCTGTTGCCTTAAGGGACTTCTTCATGCCTGGGGTACCCTCCTTACTACCCCTTTGAATATATTTACTGTGGTTAACCAAGTGTCATATCCATTTACCCCCAGCACTAAGGGAGCTGACGCAGGAGGATTGCCTCATAATGAGACTGCCTTACATAAAATACCAAACAAATAAGTAACAATGAAGACAGGCAGGCAGGGGAAGGGGAGGAAGTAGGAGGACAAAAAAGATAGAGGAGAAAGAAGGAAAGGAAAAAAGGAAAGGCACGTGCCCTTTTCTCTGGTCAGTTCACCAAGTGCAGGGGAACTGGCCAGGTATTAAAGCACACGATCATAGCACAGCACACTGTAATAACACAATACAAAATTAGCATAATGAATATATTCATAATTAGCCTGGTGAATATGGATATTATATTTAATAAATAATAGATAGAATTAATATGTGAGTAACATAAAATAACAATGTATAGTCTATTACAATCCAGCATGCATCTTTTTAAAAGCAATTTTAGAAGAAGGAAAAGAAGCAAAGGAGGCCTGGGTTTGAGGGTGTAATGTTTTGTGTGACAGAGCAAGGAAGGGGCAGGTTCTGCCTGGCTGGGAACAGCTGTCCACCCATTTTCATTATGGCGCATATGCCTCCCTATGCCACAAGCCTCCCCCATCTCCACGTCCCCACCTTTCCCCACCCTTATCCTCCCCACGCCTTCCCTCTCCCCACAGGCTCTCTCCTCTCCACATCCTAGCCCCCTCACCTCTCTCCCTCCCTAGACACCCCTCCATACCACTATCTACATAAATGTCAGCTCTGGCTCTGGCCCCTCCCCAGGTCCAGCTCTTCTCAGAGGCAGTTTCCTGTTCCTTCGGGGTTTCATTTGGAATGGCTCCTTGACCTTTCAAAGAAGCAGGGCTTGTCGGGAAGGCAGTATCAGTGTGTTCCTATCTATGGACTTCAGAGGAATGTCCTCATTAATCAAGCCCTACACAGAGAGAAAAGGGTCCTGAAGAAGCATTGTCAAATGGCTTTTTTTATCCCAGTTCCTCCTTCTCAGAAGTGGCCTGGTTCTAGCCAGCTTCTCCCCCGTGTTCTAAATTAGTTTTGTCCTCTAGAAGTGAGATCTCAGAGGCAGAGACAGGCGGTTCTCTAGAGTTGCTGCCAGCCAGACTAGCCTGATTGGCTACTTCCAGGTTAGTGAGAGACCTCCTCTCAAAAGACAAGATGGGCAGCACTGGAGGGAACAACACTTAAGGCTGACCTTTGACTTTTACATGCAAACACACCACACACACACAGGGGGAGGTCTCTAGCATTGTAGAAGGGGGTGGGGGAAAGGTAGGATAGGGAAATAATTGTGAAGCAGTTTAATTGGCACCTTGTGGATGTGGCAAGGCTCACCATTCCACAGGGGAACTGAGTACAGAGTCTCTGAATTGTCCATAGATCACTGGTGCCCCGGAACAGGTTGCAGTCATGTTGATAACTTTAACACCCACACTGCCAAAAAAATATGCAATGACTTACAGAAGGAAAAATATCAACATGTTTCATTGCCCTCAGGTGTCAGAGGAGCAAGGAGCCATAACCTAAAGGATCTCGGCTCAGCCGTCTCCCTCAAATCGCACCTAACCCCCCATCTCCCGTTGACTGAGTCTGTCTGAGAAGTTCTCCTGAGTCTCCAGCCTTCCAAGCATGAACTGGACTTCAGATCCATTCCGTTTCACTCACACCAGAGCCGGGGTACCCATCACTCTCCTCCCCTCTGACCAGAAGGTTCCCTCTGCAAAGGGTCCCCATGTTAGAGCTGTATCAGCTCTGTCAACCTTTACCATGTAGACAAGCGAATGCAGAGACCTGTCCAGAGGACAGCCCTAGTCCAGTGCTGTCTCTGTAGAGAAGTTTTTTGTTGTTGTTGTTTTTTCTCTGACCATGAGCCACTTCCTTGACACACAGAGCGGGGCTGTAGAAGGTCGCCCTGTCAAATGGAAGATCACATCCTTGTCAGTGTGTGGACATGGGATGTGCCCACGAAAAGAGGGACCAGGATTCGGCTTGCACTTCCCATCTGTCTCCCAGGCAAGCTAACAGGTGCAAATTGCCATCTGAGAGTCCAGCTTCTTTCTATTAATTATTAATTGTCTTGCTGCTGTCGCCAAGCCAAAGAGCTGACAGGAAGTGGCTTCGGAGAGGAAGGACTTATTTAGACCCATGATTTGCTAATATAGTCTGTTGTGGCATTAGTGTTCATGGCTACGGCTGTGGGAGCACAGGACTGCTTGCTCACATCTGGGTAGACCAAGAAGCTGAGAGTGGATGGGAAGTGGAGCCAGCCAAGGAATCTGAAGGACCTCACCTCAGATAGCTAATCACAGTCGTCACATTTCACCCGGAGTCAAAAGAACAAGGGAGAAGCCTGGGCCCATGGCTGCTTGGTGCTGTTTTCTTTTGCCTTAGATAATTCAGGACTCCCAGCCAAGGGAGTGATGCCACCCACAATGGGCTGGGTCTCCCTATATCAATTAATAATCAAAACAGCCTCCCACAGAGCCAACTGTCCAGACAATTCCTCAACTGATGGTCTCATCTTGGGAGATTCTAGGTTGTGGCAAGCTGACGGTTAAACACTAACCACCAGCTCTTCCCCATAGGACATGAAGGTCACCAGCTTAGCCCAGACCGGGGGACACCATGTGAAGCCAGTAGCATACTTCTTTCCGGAGCCAAAACCTCTGTAGCCAGGGGTTATGAAGTTTTAATGCAGCACATCAAGTCTCCATATCAATTCATAGAACCCCCAGAAGAACAGAATTTTAAAGACAGTCTCAACCTTAATGCAGAAAATCCATAACAAACAGAATTTCATCCTACTGAGCATAGTAATTCCTGGGTAATCTTTCCTTTTTGCCTCCAGTTTCAACATTGCTCATCTTTGTAACTGATCTTGTCCCTTCAAATTTTTGAGGTTTTGGTCAGTTAAATGCACCCCACCGCTCCCAGGAATGGTGATCTAGGGGGGAAAATACTGCATTTGGCATTTGGATGTTTACCTTGAGGCCAGTTTTCTTTTGTTGTGTTTTTTATTTTATTTTTTAAGCATCTGTGCAGTGTATGAAGGACAACTTGCAGGGGTCAGTTCTCTCCTTCCACCAAACTCAGGTTCCATGCTTAACTGCAAAGACCTCTACCAGTAGAACCATCGCACCAGCCCACATCCTTAGTCTGTTTGTTTTTAATCCTTTATTCGTCCTTCTCTCATATATCACATCCTAACCACAGTTTCCCCTCCCTCCTCATCTCCCAGTCTCTCCCCCACCTCCCGTTTTCCTCTGCACTCCTCCTCCTTTCCCTTCAGAAAAGGTCAGGCCTCCCAGGGATAACAACCAAACACAGTATATTAAGTTATAAAAGACTAGGCACATTCCCTCATAGCAAGAGGGATGAGGCAACCCAGTAGACAGAAAAAGCTCCCAAAGCAGGCCAAAGAGTCAGAAACGGGCCCCACCCCCACTGTCAGTAGTCCCACAAGAAGACCAAGCTACACAATAACATATATGCATAGGACCTTAGGTCAGATCCATACATGCTCCCTGGTTGTTGTAGGTTCCGTCTCTGTGAGCCCTGGTTAGTTGATTCTGTGGGCCATTTTGTGTGTGTGTGTGTGTGTGTGTGTGTGTGTGTCCTTGATGCCTGACTCCTGCAATCAATCTTTCACAAAAATGTCTCTCGCTGACCTGGAACCCATCAACCCAGGCTAGTTTGGCTGGGTAGGGACCACATGAGGGGTCCGGTCCATCCATCTCCACCTTCCTGATACTGGATGCTGGGAAAACAAGCCATCGTCATTATGCCTGGTTCTTTTTACATTGCTTCTGGGGACTGAACTAAGGTCCTCATGCTCCCAAGACAAACTCTTTACTAGCTGAGCTACAACCCTAGGCTGAAGCCAAGATTTGGGCACCTCCTTTCTCACTTCCCTCACCTCCCCTAGGCTGCTTCGTCAATAAAACTCAGCAATTAGTGTTTGACCTTGAGAGCTGTGGGAGATATCTCAGGGGCAAGTCTGTACCATACAAGGTAGGTTTCAGTCCTAACAATGTCACATCACAGGGAACGTTATTAATAGACGAGCAGAGAGGCTGAGGTGGAGGGGGCGCATTTAGGCAGGAAGCACGTCTGGTAGACCCTGTTTCTAATAGGGGACGGAAGAGGAGAAGGAAGCAGGAGCTACACACACACAGAGGCTAACTGGGCCCCTTGGGAACTCCCCAAACTCACCCTCAACTGAGCAAGCTGATAATCCAGGGCCTTCGAGAGCCTTGCCGGGGAGAAAACAGGATTCTCAAGACGTGTGTGTGTTGATTGCCTAACCTTTTCCCCAAGAGTCTTAGACAAATATCTTACAACCCCAAGACAAATTATATTCCCTTTCATAAAACTCAAGTGGACGCGTCTCCCTTTCTCTGCAGAAAGGAGCAGCTGTGTGCCAATCACTTGAAATGTGGGCGCTGAATGGAAATTAACGCTGTTGATGAAACCAACAGTCTAAAACATTGAAAGATATTGGGCTGAAAAGACAATGGTATTTGCATCCTTTTGAACATTTGCCTGGATTTGCATAATGGAGATGTCAGTTGTGTTCCAGGAGAAAAATCAACCTACCTGGGCTTGCATTAACTGCCTGCTTGCTATAGCTCCCTGGAGGGCTTGGAACACCACCACGCCTTGCCCTTTTGAAACAAGCAAAAATGTGAAAAAGCCTACATTTATCAAGTGACTCTTTAGTGAAAAGCATTGTGGGATGTTGCCTGCTCCCAGGCTGTAAATTCCTGCTGGAGGCGAGGGCCAGGAAGAGCGCACTGTGTGCATATGAATGCATTACCTGGCTTATGCCTGGGAAAAGAGCAGTGTACAACTCACCCCGGAAATTTCGGTCTGCAGCAACAGTGAGGCCAAGCTAGATTCATCTTATTGTCTGGGTGTCCGTGGACGGCTTCTCCCTAGGATTGTTAAGAACATGCTTAGCATCAGTGGACATGTTTCTGGTTCCCCTGGGGTCAGTTCCAAAGAGGGACCCAGATACCCTTTTTTTTTTTTTTAACTCTAAGTGAATTCTGGTGTACAACCAGGGCTGAGAACCATGGTTCTAAAGAGTCTCCACTGGCTTCCAAAACAGGCAAATTTATTGCCTTGGACAGTCACCAAAGGCTTTCCCAAGAGGGCAGGTCCCAGTTCCAGAAGTTAGTGACTAATATGTGGGTTCAAAGCCATGGCGTGGAAGTACAGCCACAAAGGGGAATTTCTGGGCTACATGAGACACTGTCTCAAAAACAAACAGGTTTGCCTGTTCGGGGACTTTCTGCTTATGGGACAATACATCTTCTGTGCTGACCTTTCTCTTGCTGAGTTTGGCTGACATTGACTATCACTGTTCTTTGGTCTTGTCAGCCGTTCTTGCCATTCCACAGTTGACCCCAGACATCCTGTTCTGTTGTACTCGTCAGCATGTCCAAAGGCACGATAGACTGTATTTGTTTCCAAACAACCCGCTCTCCAACCACCCGAATGTCCAGTGAGCACACAGGCCCCTTATGCAGTGGAAGGGAACCCTATTCTGAGCTCTTCTTCCCAGGCCCCAGGCCACCCCAGTGATGGTCCCCCACCACTCTGCCACTTGTTCTTTTCTTTTCTTTTCTTTTCCCACAGTGCCCCTCCCCTAAGGGTTCTTCCTCTTGGCTTCACCAACAACTGTTTGCTGGGGTGTTCTGTCCTGTCTTGGCCTATTTTCATTTCCGTCACTGTGATTAAAAACAAAACAAAACAAAACAAAACAAACATAAAAACCAAAACCAAAACCTGACAAAAGGCAACATAGGGGAGAAAGGGTTTGTTTTAACTCACAATTCCAGTCATAGTCCATTGCAGCAGAAAAGTGAAGGTGAGAGGACATTGAAGCATCCGGTTACATCACAGCCATAGTCAAAAGCAGAAGTCTAAAGACTACAGGCATGTTCAGGGCTCACCCAGATGCTTCTGCTCTTACACAGTCCCGAGTCTCAAGCCAAGAGGTGGATGTCCCCGCATCAGGTAAGCCAGTCGATACAGCCCTGCGTACGTAGACAAGCCCACAGGCCAGCCTGATGTGGACAGTCTCTCATGGAGACCTCTTCCCAGATAAGTCTGGGTTGAATCACATTGGCAAAACGGTCACATATCTCTACCTTTGAACTTAGTCTCTGTAAGAGGCAGTGGCTCTCAACCTTCCTAATGCTGTGACCCTTTAATACACTTCCTCATGTTGTGGTGACCCCCAGACATAAAATTACCTCATTGCTCTTTTATAACTGTAAGTTTGCTACTGTTATAAACTGCAATGTAAATATCTCTGGTTTCCAAGGGTCTCAGGTGACCCACGTATTGAGAACTGCTGGTCTAGAGCTTAACTGTCTCCATGAGACTCTCTCCTGGTCTCTGCCTTTAGTTAGCCACTCTTTAATAATCTGTGTACGTATGCAACAGTACCTTCCAATTCACATTATCACCCTTGCCGGATAGTACTTGAAGTTGGAGGTTACTCTTTGCAAGACCACACATTGCTTGAAGCAGCAGGCTGCCCGGCTGGTTCCATTAGCTTCTGCACCCTTCCCACCTGTCAAAGAGCCTGTCTGCCTTCACGTAGCAGATGGGTCAGTGTGTATAGATGAGTACACAAACCAGCTTCGCCAATGGGAAAATGTCCAGGTGTCACTCCTCCCTCTTGAAGAAGAATTTCAGTTATAGGAAATCACATGGTGGGGCTGGAGAGAGGGCTCATCAGTTGAGAGCACTGGATGTTCTTCCAGGCGAACATAGTTCACTTCCCAGCACCAACAAGGCAGCTCACAGCTAAGGTCTGTTAAGTCCAGTTCCGGGAGATCGCCCTCTTCTGGCCTCCATGAGTACTGCACACACTTGGTACATAAACACAGATGCAGATAAGATACACAAAATAGATAGAAGTGAAATATCTCACCCAACTCTTGAGTTTACTGGAGTGCTAGCCATTCCCAGGCTGCAGGTGGCTCTGGTTTGACAAGCAATGTTGTCCCATCTCCCCTTCACTTCCTGAGGCTCCAGATCAGAGTCACACACCCATCCCCCAACCATTCTCCTCCCAGAGAAGAAGATGCTACAATCCCTAACAATAATGTTTGCCTTCCCATGTGCTGCTTTGCTAAGGGAAAGAAGATCCAAGGTGCTAGATTAATTTCCAAAAGTGTCAAGGAAAGGTTTCCTGGTGGCCCCCTCTATTGTGTAATGTGACTGAATAAAACTATCCCTGACTACTAATCACGGGGGCTACAGCCAGGGAGGTAGATAATTCAGGCCAGCTTTGATTAAGACTATTGCCTGAATTATTCAGAGAAATGCCCTCAGCAGCCTTCATTCATCACACACAGTTGGTCTGTCTTGTATTCCAGGACTGTTTTCTATGATTATTTCTATATAGCTAATGTCACCTTGACCAGGTGAGCGTTCCCCAAATTATTTTCCAATGTGCACAGTTATTGCATCATTTTTTAATCATGCTTGCGCTAATGTTTATGTAGGACTGGATTTATCTCCAGAGCCAAAGCCTTAGGATAAAGAATCCTTGAGTGTTTCTTTAAAACTTTCATTTTGTTCACCACTAGTGCATATGTGTTTGTGTGTGTGTGTGTGCACACATGCATGCATACATGTGCATTTAGAGAGAAAGAGAGAGAGAAACAGATATGTACATGCCAAAGTACAAGTGTAGAAGTTGCAGCCTCTCCTGTTTATGATACTGGGTTGGGTGCTCCTGGCTATGGCTGGCCCAGCACCGGGGCTTCCTGCTGATGCTCCTGTCCGCACCGCCCATCTCCCCAGAGGAATGCTGAGGTTATAGCCACCCCATGTCTAGCTTTTTGCACGGGTTCTGGGTATCAAATTCAGGTTGTCGGGCTTGTGCTGCAAACACCCACTGAGCCACCTCACTACCCCTGCATTGTCATCTTCCACAGCTGGCTACTGTCACTTCCAGTCACATTTGCTTCAGAAAGTACAGATTTTAGAGGCCATGTGTTGTGGTAACTAGAAGCCATAAGACCGACGTGGTTCATTTCTGGTTTAGATTTTGTTTGTGTGGAGCATCTTTGGTTTTCTGATCATTGGTGTCGGTAAATGGTATTTTATTTTGGTTCTGTTTGGTTTCGGTTAACTGAGACATGACCTCACTCTGTAGTCCGGAATGGGACCAGTCCTTCCATAGAAAGCCAGTCACCAGCCTTCACTGAGGTAGTTGTGAGCAGTCCTGTGGCCTCAGCCCCCTGAGTGCTAGGATTTGAGAGGCAGGAGCCATGGTACCCACTGAGTTTCTGCTTAAACTCTCCCTACCTAGCAGCTGTTTAAAGAGAAATAAAGGCAGACACTGGGCAAGTCTCGCTGCTCGGTTGAGTGGGGTATGGTCTCCTTCACACGGAGAGCCGCTTAGAAGTAGCTTTACTAACATGGCCCCTCATGGTTGAAAATCCACTCCACACCACCTTATCTCACTACACCCCCTCCACCCTCCCTCATCTCATCCCACCCTACCTTATCCCACCCTGTCTTACTTGACCTCACCTCACTCCACCTCACCCTACCCCACCCTACCCCACCCAATCCCACCATACCTCACCTCTTCCCATCTCACCTCTCCCCACCCCACCTGACTTCACCTCACCCTTCCTCACCTCAACTCTCCCCACCCTACCCTACACCACCTCACCTCACCTCACCTCACCCCTCTTCAGCTCACCTCACCCCACCCTGCCTTTGTTTTGGGAGCTCTGTGGAAGCAGACAATGCTCAGTCACAGAGACAGAGCCCAGCTCTGCCCAAGGCTTGGAGCCTTTGCTCCTGTTAGCAACAATTGTGCCTGAATGGTACAAGACCCGTGCAGTGCCTAGGTAAGGCCAGAAGAGTCTCACCCACCGAGTTGGCGGTTTGCTTTGGATGATAAAAATATTTATGAATATTTGAACTGAAATCATTGGAATGTTCATTAAAGAAAAACAAATGTCAATTAGCTCCAGATTCCTGTGAATATCCGCAAGGTCTACTCTGAAAATCAGGATTCGAAAAGCTTGAGTGGTTCCATTACTTTCCTTGATTGTCTCTGATTCCTTTTCCTTATTTATACTTACTTGGACGAACATATTAATAAGAATTAAGTAATTTTATGAAACAAATGAATTTGCTTTCAGAAGTGAGTGTTTTACAATCCTTATTGGGTAATTAGATCCTCGGGCTCAATAGCATGGATTTGGGTATTGGGTAAATGACTGAATTTATAATTAAGCATGTCCCTTGCACAGAAGGACTAACCAGCTATTTGGGTCAATTACATAACAGAAATGAAGACTGCATTAGATTCTATCTCAGTAATAATTACTGTACTCTGCTAGATCATGATGAGAAGGTTCGTTTTAAAACTGGGTTATCAGCAACAGAAAATGCAGAGGGCTTTTATGATGGGCTTTTACACTAGTTGAATCTGATAAGGACCAAATCTTCTGATGGGAAGTCAGACACCAGCCTTTCATGGGGGACTTTTAGTAGTGAGGATTTTCAGAAGGCCCACGGTGTTGGCTGCTGCCAACACACTCCTGGCCTTGCCCTTGCCTTTTTGGGCTCTTTGGAGGATTTTTCCTGCTCAGGCAACAGTGTGCAGAACAGCCTTACCAGTGGGAAAAGGAGATCTGAATTCCTAGTAGTCTTGGTCAGCTGCCTTCTGTGCAAAGCTCCTTGGGATAAGCCTTGAGCTATGTCTTCTGTCCACGCTAGTGGTGCCTTTAGAGACTGAAGGCTTGATTTCATGTCTACATTCAGGGGTGATTTGTATCCTGGGGATAAACTCTTGCAAGCCAGTCTCCTGAGAGATGAAGGCATGAGACAGAATGCAAATATATTGATTTATAATTAGGAATACAGTAATTGGACTAAACTCTGTGCCAAGATTTTGGTTCTATGCAGGTAAAGATGAACAGGAAGCCATATGTTAGTCAGGAGCTGCACAGGAGATGTTAAATAGAAAGGGCTTAGCTTGGATGGTCCTAGCTTCACATTGCTTAGATCTGATTGCTTTCCCACAGAGAGAGCTAGTGGCAGCAATAAAAAGGGCAGCCATCACTGCTGGGGACATCAAGACTTACCTGGACTTGCACTAGGTCCTTATATATTAGTTGTTGTCTCATTGTTGTGATAAATAACCTGACAGAAGCATCTTAAAGAAGGGTTTATTTTGGCTCACAGTTTTAGGGGATACAGTCCATCACTGTGGGGGAATGGCAGGAGTGTGAGGCAGCCGGTCACACTGCTTCTGCCATCAGGAAGCAGAGAGAGATGAATGCTGGTGCTCAGCTGTCCTCATCCAAGTCTAGCATCCAAGCACACACAGTGACCCATGCACAGTTAAGATGGGCCTTCTTCTCCACTTCATTTAATCCAGTGTAGAAACTCCCTCACAGACATACAAAGAAGTTTGTTTCCTAGGTGATTCTAGATCCGGTCAGGCTGGAAATCAGTATTAACCATGTCCAAGCACATTTTGTATAGATGGGATGTTACTGTTTCTCCTTGAGAAAATCAGAATAACTCTCTGAGCCATGTCCAAAACAACACCAAGCTCTCCAAGCCAAGGATAAACTATTTGTAATAGAAAATCATATTTGCATCTGGCTGTGTCTGTTAGCCTTTGAAAGAAAAGAAAGAAACTCCAGCATAAAATAAAATCTCTCAGTTACAGAAGTGTCTCTGTTCTTCTGTGTGCAGTTTTATAGGGTGGATTTCAGTGAAGATGTTCTTGGTCCTTGCAGAAGACATGCTTTTAAGGACCCACTTCTTGAATTAATTTGCTGCTTTGTTCCTGAGATAAAACACTGGCCAAAAGCACCTCAAAAGGGAATGGTTTATTTCAGCTTATAGGCTACAGTCCATCATTGAGGGAAATCTTGACTGTTCTGTGGTTTTCTTTAGATGTAAAGTAAAATACCAGATTATGTCTGAGCCCGATAATATGCTCACACATTATTGGCTTGGAAAGAAAGATTTCTTTCTTCTTTTTTTTTCACTCTGTCATGATAGGACTCAATTTCATGATGGTCTGGAATATTCCATGGATCAAGAACAAGGACTAGAAGGAGAAGGGAGCCATTGGAGCTGGATAACCAGAACAATAGTAGAAATCAGATGTGGATTTGGGAAATAGCTCTTTGGAAGATGGAATGAAGGGCAGAGCAATGCCCGGAAGGCTGTGGCTATGCTTTCATTGCAGTAGTGCCAGTTGGTGGGTAAAACTGTGTGGGAAGAGTGGGAGAGAGGAGCGTAGGCAGGAAGGCAGCATGCACAGTTTTTCCATGTTCTAAATTATCTGCCCTGCTCCAGTGTGTTCTATTTTCCATCAAATACATTTCAGATGTCTATCCTAAGCCAAGCACTGTTCTCAGTGGTCCTTAATGTCTGATGCCTTTGCCAACATGTTGGAGAGCCCTTGATATATAATACACTCCAGTCTGTCAGCCAGATAGATCCAGACACACTTCAAGGTCAAACAGGGATTCCATGGAAACAGGGTTTGGTACAACCCTGTTTGGAATACACCCGTGTGTATTCCACGGGTGAGGAAATGAAGAAGTGACCCAAAGAAACAGCCCAAATAGACCAACTGATAGACATTTGACCTGGAATCTTTAACTCACTGGAACCATAGCAAGAACAAGCCATACTCTTGTCCAGGGAACATAGAAAAAAGATGGCAGTGGGCCACACTTGTTATCCCAGCTGCTCTAAAGTCTGAGGAGGAGGACTGATTTCAAGACCTGCCTGAACTACAAAGTGAGTTCAAAGCCAACCTAGAGAACTTAAAATGAAAAATAAAAGCAAGGCTGGGATGTGGCTCATGGCAAACTACACGATAGTATGTGCCAGGCTCTGGGTCTAGTCTACTGTACTAGAAAAAGAAAAAAGGAATAAAGGTAGGAAACATCGATCCAGATAAAGATATTATGTGTTTTGTAATGGAACCAAACAAGAATGGTAGCTTTCTTTCCTTCTTTCCTTCCTTCTTTCTTTCTTTCTTTCTTCCTTCCTTCCTTCCTTCCTTCCTTCCTTCCTTCCTTCCTTCCTTCTTCTTGTGTGTATGTGGTGTCTGCACCGTGTGTATGCAGGTGCTGAGGCCATGAGCACATGCTGCCCTATCCAGCTTTTCATGTAGGTGCTGGAATCCAAACTCTGTTCCTCATGTTGAGACAAAAAGTTCTTTCATACACTCAGCCACCTCCGCAGCCCCAAGAATGATTTTTATTTTAAATTCTCTCTCTCTCTCTCTCTCTCTCTCTGTGTGTGTGTGTGTGTGTGTGTGTGTGTGTGTGTGTGAGAGAGAGAGAGCGAGAGAGAGAGAGAGAGAGAGAGAGAGAGAGAGAGAGAGAGAAGAAAGCTGGAGTTACAAAGCAGTTGTGAGCCAACTGATGTGGGTTCTGGGAACAGAACTCCGGTCCTCTGCAAATGCATTTCACGCTCTTCAGGGATGATCCTGAGTGACAGCCTTTGAGATAGTCCTTAATCCGTAGACAGTCCTATCTTCTATCATGAATTCCTATGTCCAACACAACTCTACAAAACTTACTCTCACACAAGGAAAAGGACCCAAGGCCAGTTCCTGAGGGCTTTTTGTTGCATTGAATAAGGGTCAGAATCATGTGCTAGCACAGATACCGAAGTTCCTGAGCACTGAGTCCCCAAGAAGCAAGGGTCAGGCTAGTGTAGGCTAATGGGCCTTTCTGGGAATGCCCCAGCACAGCAGTGGCACCTTGAGTGACCTCTGGACCCTGAAGGACTTAAGACTGAGGGCTCAGATGCCCCCCTCAATGCATGCCTCAGCCAGGGTTGCAATGTGAATGTTCAATCTCTGATTGTTAAGTAAGAGGAGTAGAGGAATTTCCACTCCATGGAGCTGATGTCTTTTCCAATAATGACATTAACAGGGAAGTGTTATCTTTTGGGCATCTTTCTGGCTTTATGTATTTCTCAATAAATTCATATAACCTTTACTGGTTTTTGGAGTCAACATTATACATGCTTGGTGTTTAAAAAATAGTAACCAAAATTATAAAAAGTGAAAATCAACCAGAAGTAGTTAAAAAAAAAAAAAGATAAACAATGTCCTTATGTCCCCTATTGGACATTTTTAGTGTATATGTCTAATTTTACCCAAATGGAATCTCACTACATACTCTGTTTTTGTGACCTGTTATGTTTAATCTGAATGGAAATTCTTATCTTTATTGCTTAATCTGATTGGATGTCTTTCCAAGTCATGTGTACTGTCTTTTGTTTGTTTAGTATTTGTGTTTATGGGACAACGTATTTCCACAGCCTTGGCTGGCCTGGAGCTCTTTATATAGCCCACACTGACTTTGAACTTATAGAAAGCACACTGCTTTGGCCTCCTAGGTGCTGGGATTATGGTTATGACACCACACTCCGATCGTTGTTTTCTGATGATTGCAGTACCCACATCACATAATTCATACCAGTATGTAACTCCAGCGCCAGGGGATTCAACACCCTCTTCTGGCCTCTGGGGGGCACTAGACTCATGTATGCACACACACACACACACACACACACATACACACACTCATAATTAAAAACATATCTTTGATTTTTTTGAAGAAATATGGGTTTCCTCATAGGGACGGCAGCTTACTAACATATGAAAAGCAGAAGGTTCATGAAGTCAGATGCCTATACTCACCTGTGAATAGCACATTAAATGGAGAGGCAAGTCTGGGCTCTAGGAAAAGTTGTATTACTAATTCTAGAAAGATCTGAATGGGACCAAGAAACTAATTTGTGGTGGTTTAAATAGGAATGACCCTCAGAGGCTCACAGGTTGGAATAGTTGGCCCAGGGAGTACACTATTAAAAGGTATGGCCTTGTTGGAGGGAGTGTGTCACTGGGGGTGGGACTTCCGGGTTTCAAATGCTCAAGCCAGGCCTGGTGTCTCTCTCTCTCTCTGCCTGCTGCTTATCAAGACACAGCTACCTCTCCAGCACCACGTCTGCCTGTGTGCCGCTATGCTTATGACAATAACGGACTAAACCTCTGAATATGAGCGAGACCCAAATAAATGCTTTATTTTATAGTCCTGGCGAGGGGCCACCCATCTTGTTTTTCTCTCACCAGGACTTGGGCGTCCCCAGTCATGCTAAGGAGCTGCTGTGGTCATAGCATCTCTTTATAGCAATAGAATTTTGACCAAGACATATTTTAAGGGAGCGGTTGAGAGAAGTGAGGAGCTCAAACTTAAATGTCAGTTTCCCCCAGGGTACCCAAGATTCTCTATAAATCTCAATAAAGTGGAGAATGTGTCTGGGAAAATCAGAACTGAAGAGTTTATGTGGTCAATATAGAATGGTTGTCAAGTGACAAATACATGGTCTTCACACATATGGGATGTTGGCTGGCTGGTGAGGAATTGAACCTCTT
This sequence comes from Meriones unguiculatus, assembly GCF_030254825.1. NCBI lineage: Eukaryota > Metazoa > Chordata > Mammalia > Rodentia > Muridae > Meriones > Meriones unguiculatus. Next base: position 9,321,094 of record NC_083358.1, on the reverse strand, counting down.
TTGTAAATGCCCCTTGGCATAAGTTCTCGACTAAAAGGGGTCATGATGAAATTATTTGTGTTATGGGAAGAGGAGATACGTTTACAAGCAAGATGTGGGGCATCTGTCCTGTGGGTATCTAGGCTGGGGTAGAAGTGGCTAAGATCAGTAACTTGGGCTTCTGTAGTGACAGACTCTCCCTCTTTCTCCATCTCTTCATGTTGTCCTTGCATTTCTTCTCCCCTGCCTATCTTGTCCTTCCTTCCACCTCCCCCTCTTCTTCCCCCTTCATCCTCCATATCTTCCTCCTTCCCATTCCCCTCTTCTTGCTCTCAATCCCTACCCCATCTGTTCCTGGCTCCTTTCATCCCCTCCCCACTCCCACCATAACCCTCTCTTCCCTCCCTACCTTTTTCTTGTGTATAATTATTAATCTTAATAATTCTCTTTATGGAACGTCCTCCACACTGCATATTTTGCAAAGTAGATTTCCCCTTAAGCTTTAAACATGTAATTGGAATGACCCACACATTTACCTCAGACCAGGAAGCTTTTGCTATCTCAAGTTTCTCCCTGGACGGGGGGGGGGGGGGGGGCGTGGAGAGACAGCTCAGTGGTTAAGGAATGATGCTTTTGCAGAGGACCAGAGTTTGGGTCCCAGCACTTAGGTCTGGTGGCTTCACAACTGACTGTAATTCCAGTTCTAGAAGATCTAGCGCCCTCTCTTATTCTCCCCAAGTGTGTGTGTGCATGTATGCACGTGTGTATAAGTGAACATTCATGTGTGTGAACTCACGTGTGTGTAAAGGTGAGCATGCCTGTGTGCACACGTGTGTGCATGTGCATGTACGGACTTAGTGGCTTTTAAGATGATCCCGGAAGTCCTGGCGAGGGGCCACCCATCTTGTTTTTCTCTCACCAGGACTTGGGCGTCCCCAGTCATGCTAAGCTGGTAGCCTGGAGATCCACATACCTCTGCCTCCCCAGCACTGGGCGTACAGGTGTGCAGCGCCACACCCAGCTTCAGGTGTGGATTCTCATGCGGACTCAGGTCATACTCTCAGAGCGAGCACTTCACTGACTGACTCAGGCCCTGGTCAAATCTCCTTTCTGGCTTTCCCCACCGAACACTGAATCCACAGGCTCTTCCAGGACCCTCCCACCAGCTAGCGGAAAGCTGAACGCATCTGTGTGCAGATGTGCAGGCAGTTCCCAAGTATAATTTGAGGCAGTTTTACTAATAGAAGCACCCCATCCTTTGGGGCCGTGAACACTCTATTTAACCACAAATTTCTTCCCTCGAGGTTTCATTATGTTAGGTTAGGAGAAGTTTTAAAAGTCAGCACTGCTTCAGGGGCTGCAGAGGCATGAGGGTGATTCAACCGCTTCAGCACAGAAATGAAATAGTGTACAAAGGCATTTGAGTTTTTTAAAAGATGTCTTTTATTGTAAAAGGTATTTTAGGTTTTTTTATAGAATGTCTTTTATTACAAAAAGTATTTTTATAACCTTGAAGAGAAATTAAAGATTATCTAAAACAGGCACAAGTGTTCTCTCTCTCTCTCTCTCTCTCTCTCTCTCTCTCACACACACACACACACACACACACACTTGCTGCTGCTGCTCGTTTGGGCTATACTATTAAATGAAGGAAAAAATTTCTTCTCTCCAGAAAACGTTATTGCTCAGAGCAGCGTTTTGGCGCTATTACCGCGTGCTAGCTGCAGAGCGAGTAGTAATTATTTTCCGATGATACACATGCAGCTCTCTGGCTGGCTATGGCGGCGCTTCCGTGCTGAGTTCTCTGAAGTATAGATTATACACTTCAAGCCTTATTCAAAACATGCATCTTGTGATTGATGAGGACCTCGCGACATGCCACCTTCACACTTTTTAAAGAAACGGTTCGGGGTATAAATCGCTGGCGTGAACTTCTCAATCAGAAATGAGGTGTTCTTTATTGTAGCCACGCTACAATAGGCTTTTATTAGGTATATTGTGCAGAAGTCAAAGACAAGTATGCCTTAACATACTCTTGTGTTTCCTTACTATTAAATATACACACATACATATGCGCATGTGTGTGCATATGTGTGCGCGTGTTTACTGTTTTAACAAAGCTTACAGTTCCTGTTATAGCATTACTGCCAGGCTAATGATCGGCCTTGTTTCTGAATATATATATATATATATATACATATATATATATATATATATATGTATATATTCTCTTAGAGTCAGGAATGACCTTTCAGAGATTGCCTTAACAAGCTGTTTGAAAGAAGAGAAAAGTCCTCTCTGACCAGCAAAATAAAAGATGTGAATGGTGAGGGGAAAAAAGACTGAATGGCGAAGTTAACCTCAACTCTAGCATCTCCTGGGTTTCTCTGCTAAGGCTTCAGCTCCCAACAGGCCATTGTAAGCCTTGGCAAGATTTTCTATATGAAGACCTTGAACTTGAAAATTGCATTTAGTTTCCTCATAAAAGGAGTGGGAGCTTTTCAGTGAGAGGCAAAGGGTAGTTTAAAAAAAAAAAAAAAAAAAAAACTGACTTAGGCTGTGGCTGAGGGAAGAAAGCCTTCCGAAGCTGATGTTTTGGGGAAGACAGTGGCTGCATGAAGGAATGTTTACTGCTGTGTAAAAGATGAGAGACAACAATGACCTGTCTCTGAGGGAGCCTCCGGTCTACTGGAGAGATAATAGATGAGGTTAGATGAGAACAGATGAGGTAAGATGAGAACAGATGCATCCAAAACCAGGGCAAAGCAGACTCCAGGAAGGGAAGATTTTCCCTTTGGACTACACCTTTCCTTAGGAATGTTTTTTGTTTGTTTATTTTAAAAGATTTAGTGTGTGGCTGTGCTCAGTGATGTACACCTATAATCCCAGTACTCGGGAGACAGAGGCAGGTGGATCTCTATGAATATGAGGGTTCTGTTACACAGGGAAATCTGTCTGAAAACAACAAGATTTAGAGTGTGTGTGTGAGAGAGAGACAGAGACAGGAAACACAGAGGGGAGAGAGATGCACAAACACATGGATGAAGACACCCGCAAAGGTCAGAAGAAAGTACCAATTCCCCTGGGAGCTAGAGGCACAAATGGTTATGAGCTGTCAGATACGTGTTCTGGGAACCAAACCTGGGTCCTCTGCAAGAGCAACAAGAGTTCTTAACCACAGAGCCATCTCTCCAACCCATTGGGGGCATTTTTTAAATGAAATATGAAAAACCTTGGCCTTTGTGGTATCTGGGAATCTTTTTAGGTAAATGCCTGCTTCATTTTCCAGTAGTGATTTATAGTCCTGGCTGAAAAATCCTGAGTGAAGGTGTTTCTCTTCCATCATGGCGAAATAACAAAACATTTATAAAAGGCAGAGAGCTTCAGATGAGAGGGTATGAAATCCCACACAGAATCAACGGCTGAGGGGATATGCATACATTAATTAAGAATTCCGACACCCTTCCTTTATAAGGTCCCTTATGAAAGATAGGCCATTTTCCACATTTACTTTGTGTTGGAAGTGACAGATGAAATTAATATGCTTCATAAATTGCCATCGCAGAGGGTCAATTAACAAGAAAACTAACCTTGTGAAAGTCATTTTGAAAGACTAGTTATGTCTGTAATATTCCCTGTCAAATTAGGTAAAAGTGGGAAAATTAGAAGGCTGTCAAATAAACAGCAATCTTAGATACGAGTAATTGCATTTTTGATAAGGTGAATTAGTTTCTGTGATTGTTGCTGAGAAATGGCAAATGAACAGTGGCTGCCCCAGAGATGCTAAAACCTAGAGCTAATACACATGTGTGTACTCATGCAAATACTGTAAATGGGTGTGTGTATGTGTCTGCATGTGTGTGCATGTGCATGGAGACAGAGAGAGAGGTCATATAGATTCGACTTGGAAGTAGGACTGGGTCCTACACCTTCCTGGAATCCACTTTCCATTCCTTGTCTGGGTTGCTGTCTTTGGGTGTCTGACAGGCTCTCAGCCCTGTCTTCCCTCATGTGGCTCTTTCTGTCTCTCACCTTCTGTTAGTTCCAAGTGAATCCTGGTCTGCATGCAGTGGCTGTGCTGTTTTCTGCCCACACATGAGCAAACAGGTTGGCCCTCCCTCCCCCCAGAGCTAGCATTCCCTTGGGAGAAAGTAATATCTTCTGCGACCCTGAAGCTGAGACTCTGTGGTTGAAAAGTATTTAGTAAAGGGACCTGGTAAAGAAGCCTCTTTAATGAACCTTCCTTGAGTCTTTCAAAGGCTGAATGATGGTTCCAGAAGAAGAACACAATCATCCGAAGCACGTGGACAAGAAAGTCCATTGTCCTCTGCCAAGGGCACATGCACCTGACTTTTCCCTTTTCCTGCTGTGTAGACCCCACCTGAGCCCCTCTCCTCTTCCAACACTTATGATGTCTCACATCTGTTCTTCATAACGGCCCTGGGTGTGATGAGACTGGATTCTTGGCTGAGTCCCAAGTTCCTCATTGCCTGCACGTGAATCAGCAGAGCTCAAAATCCACCTCAAGCTTCAGTCACTGGTCCCCCTTCCTCCAAGACTTCCAGCCGGCTCCCATTGTGTGAAATGAGCTTTGTGGCAGAGAGGTCTGCTACAAAACAGAAAGACATAAGCGCTGTGCGGATGGCTACCGCAGAGCTAGTTGCCATGCGTGTGGAGCAAGTGCTTTACAGTCACCTCTACTCCTCCTTCTCCTAATTTGCGAATAAGCTAGTCATTTCCTTGCCAACCCAGTGATGGGAACTCCCAAAGCCATAAGCACCAAACCTATAGTCACACAGGCATAGCAAACATGGTTTTCTTTTTATATGATCGTGGTGAGTGTCTGTAGGGGGAAGTAAGCTGTTTGGGTAATAGGGCCTGGCATCAGGGATTGAACCCAATTTTTGCAACCTTGATACCACAGCTCTCTATGATAACCAGAGTGTTCTTTTCTGACTGAAACAAATGAATAACCTTGGCAAGTAATATGGCCTCCCTCCTTTTACATTACCATGTTCATTTTCCCATGTTGCATTCAGTAAGGTCTGCCTTTCCTTACACAGCCTACATCTCTCCCCAATGCACAAAAGTAGGCCACTGGTGTGGACCAGCTCAGAGGAACATTCTCTGGGCTCCCTGGGGTTCTGTGGTTGGAGTAAAACTGAGATCTTACCAACTGAAGCACTGAGGTGATGGTTCTAGTTAATTTTTCTGTTGCTGTGATGAAACACCAAGACCAAAAGTGACTTACGGAAGGGTTTGCTTCAGCTGGTTCCAGAGGGATAAGGCCTTGGAGGCATGGAAGCTGGCAGGCATGGTGGCTGGAACAGGAACCCGAGAGCTCAGATCAACAGCAGGGTCAGGCAGGAGGAAGGCGGGAAGTAGCGTGTGGCTGTTGACTCCCAGGGCCTGCCCACGGTGATGTACTTCCTCCAGGAAGGCTGCAGGCGCCTCCCCTATAACCTTTCCAGACAGTACCACTGCCTACTGTGCCTCTGAGGGCAGGCCACTCTCACTCAAAGTGCTACAAGAGTCAGCCACAAGCTGAAGGCTGGCCAGTCTGCAGAGCAAAAGTCTAGGCACCGACTCTCTGAAAGGCAAGGAAGACATTTCAGTGCGAGAACCCGAGCTGGAGGCTTTACAGACGAGAAACAATGGGCTGAACGCCCTGCCTCCACCTTCCGACCAGGAAGCTTCTACCACACAGATGTCTTACCACGGGAATGCTTCTCAGTGACCTAGCATCGTGAGTCTGCCCCTTTGGGACAGAATGGGAGGAGATGACTTTGTGATCGAAAGTCACACCAGGACAACTAGGGACAGGGATGAGGAAATTGAAATTGTCCAAAGGTAGTTTTGTTCCTTATCCAAGAGAGATGGGATGCTGGGAAATCCAAACTTAAAGACATCTCCTGTATAATGTGATGAAACAGAATATCCCACCCATCAAAAGAGCTCAGTGGCCTCTCTTTTTCTTTTGTAACTATGTCTTAAGGCTGCATGTGAAATTTAGCAGCTGTGGGAGCTTGGACATACAGGGAAAATTGGTAGAGGTCCACCTTGGAATCTGCATGTGACTCCCAGCGGTGGCACAGCAGCCGTGACCCTGGCTCAGATGTGCAGAGCCTGCTGTAGAGTACAGGTTACCCAGGACTCCTTTCAGGGAGTCACAGGGAGACAGCAGGAGACACAGATTCTGCAGGGATCAAGTAGCCAGTTCCCATCTGTATGTGGCTCCTGTAAGGGAGCAGAACAGATGACTCTGAAAAGGTGATTTATCAGATTGACCTAGATGATACAGTCTCCGTAGCCCAACAATGGTTGTCTCATACCACAGTGGCTGAGAATCCAGTAGTCCCACGGTCCACAAGACTGGATGTCTTAGCAGTCTTTGTCTGGCCCTGAAGGGCTAGAGGCTTCTTGGAGAGCTGCTGCTTTTCATTCTCTATCAGAAACCCATTTAGAGTATGTCTTCCTACTTCAAATAATCTGAGCACAAAAATTCCTCACGGAAGTGTCCGGGCTCGCCTTTTAGTTGATCTCAGCTGCAGTCAAGTTGACAGCGAACATGAACCATCACACCATCATGTCCCACACCGTCATGTCTTCTATGAAAGAGACAGCAATTAGGTCCCAATAATGAGTGGAGCCTTGCATATATCCATGAGTTTATGAACTGTTTGAAACACTTGCAAATCCTCCTCCAGGCCTATTTATTTTTTTTTTTATTTTTTATTTTTTTGTAGTGGGGAACATAGAATAAATGACAGCTAGTTCTGAAAGGAAAGTCCTTGAATGCTACCTGGCAGATGGCACAGCTATTGATATTTTGACAGATGCATTGATGACTTGATGGTACTGAAAGTGACTCGCTTTGATGCGGGAAAATCTGTAAAGGCAGATGCTGGTGTTCCACTCAATCGAAGCAATGCTTCCTACACACCCCTTAGACACGGCCATCCCTCACGCACATATTGCCAATAGTCTCTGAGATGGCTAAAAGTGTAAAAAACAACTTTCAGGAAGTTGAGCCCATACACAGAACCTGACAGAGCAAATGGCTCCTCAAGAGGAGACTGCAGCCTTTAGAAGTGTTCAGGACACAGGGTTTGCGTCTCTCAGTAAAGTGCTTGACTTTGAAGCACAGGGGCCTGGTTTTGACATCTAGAACCCACACAGGAAGAAAGAAAGGGAGGAGGGAAGAAAGGGAGGAAGGAAACAACAAAACAAAGAAGGAAGGAAGGAAGGAAGGAAGGAAGGAAGGAAGGAAGGAAGGAAGGAAGGAAGGAAGGAAGGAAGGAAAAAAGAGGTGGAGGAAGTATGGCAGCGTGCCTGTAACCCCAGCACTGGGAAGGTGGAGGAGGTGGAGGCGAAACCTGTAGCTCCAGCCAGCCTGGCCTGTTTGTTGAGATCCAGGCCAGTGAGAGATCCTGCCCCAGAAACCAAGGAGAATTGTGCCTGAGACATGAAACCCGTGTACCACAGCCTTCACATATATGCATACAAAAGTGTATCCCCCCCCCACCATACACACAAAGTTTTCAGCCCACACCATGAAGCTCATAGAAGGACTATGAGCTCTAGTTTATCTAACTTATTTCGTCTCTGAAATTTTTGTAGGTCTATCCACAAAATAGATGTAATGTATCCTAATTATTAGCTGCCTTTTTCCCTACCTCTTAATTCTTCCCTGCATCCCTCCCCCGACAAATAAGTCATAACAGCTTCATGCTCTCTTTCATCTTTTTAAAAAATAACCCACTGACCCCAATTAGTACTTCCCATACCTAAGTAGGTGTAAGGCCATCCACCGAGACATGGGAAACCTGTTAGTGTCCATCCCCCTAAGAAAAGAGACTCCCCCTTCCCCCAGGACCCCTAACCGAGTAGCATCACTTGCCAACAGTTCTCCAGCTACGGGCCTCCTCCACACCAGAACTTTAACTGCCTAGACCTTGTGCAAGCGTTACAGCAAGCACAGTAAAGCCAGCCACCACTGCTGTGATTCCGTGGCCAGCAGCCAGGCAAGTCCAAAGGATGGCATTTCACCGAATCCCTCCCATCCTCCGTGGCTAGGTTCTCTCTGCCCCTTCCTCCTGAACTCTTGTGTAGGACAGTTTCACACTGGGATTTGATGATCTTTACCAACACAGCCAGTGTGTAGAGTCCTTTGTATTGCTGATTTAAAATGCAAGAGTTTTCAGGGCACATAACTTATAATGAATGACAATGGCTTTATTTTCCATTACTTTCCTTGATGTTGTTAAACAGTAGCGTCTGGAATTGGCTAAGGAAGAACAGTTACTTGAAATATGTGCCGCCCTGACTAGACTGATCCGGACTTAATGAGCTTTTACAGGGTTTTATGCATGACTTACTGCCCGAATTACATTGCTAAGGTAAGCTACTTAAAACCACACTGCGATATGATGTTTTTTTCCGTTCATTTGTCTGTTTCATTAATGATGGGATATATTTTCCGGCACACAAATCCTATTTATGATCAAGACGTTGTTGTTGTGTAGATCAACTTAAACCCTTACACTGTGTAATTTACCTGCTGTCAAATCTCATTTGAAGAGCCGTTGTCTGCCATGGCCCTAATCAAAAATGTGCCCAGGTGTAATGAGCTATGCATGTCATGTCTAGTATTATTTATTTTTAATAAACTTTTCTTTACCCCCACCTCACTTTGGGACACTGGCAATCTATAGCATTTGCCATGTTGCTGTTCTTCTTTGTTAACCAATTTTCTTCCCAGCTGGGAAAATGTTTCAGACAGTTGTGGCTTTTGTTGTTGTTCTTTCAAATGGCTTCTGCTAGCTAACTGCTGATAAGTGTGTGGGTGAAAGATCAAAATAAATTGATATAAAGAAATTAATGCTGATAATTACGGGCCAAACTAAGTTTTCCAAACTTAAGGGAGCTAGGATCGGATAGGAGGTATAGCTAGATCACATGACTGTTGAGACTAGGGGTATGCCCTAGTCAGCCTTGATTGTCCACTTGACAGAGCACAGAGTGATCTGAGAGGAATGGTTTCCATTGGGAAATCACCTTGGTCAGCTTGGCCTAGGACATGACTGTAAGGGATTATCTTGGTTGCTACTTGGTTTCCGAGTGTTTGTCAACCATGGGTGACATCATCCCTAGGCAGATGATTCTGGGAAGTGTAAAAATGCTAGGAAATGAGCCAGTAACCAGTCTTCCTCCATGGTTTCTGCTTCAGGCTTTTGCTTGAGTTTGTACCTTGACTTCTCTGATGATTGTGGTGGTTTGAATAGGCTTGGCCCCCATAGACTCATGCTTGAATGCTTGGCCCATAGGGAATGGTACTATGAAGAGGCGTGGCCTTGTTGCAGGAAGTGTGTTACTGTAGGGGTGGGCTTTGAGGTCTCCTATACTCAAGCAACACCCATTATGGCATACAGTCTCCTCCTTGCTTTCTGTGGATCAAGATGTGAACTCTCAGCTCCATCTCCAGCACCATGTCTGCATGAATGCTCCCATCCTTTCCACCATAATAATAATGGATTAAACCTCTGAAACTGTAATCTAGCTCCAAATTAAATGTTTTTTTTGTTTGTTTGTTTGTTTGGTGTTTTGTTTTGTTTTATAAGAGTTGCCTTGGTCGTGGTGTCAAGCAATAAAACTCTAAGACAATGATGGACTGGGCCCTGGAAGTGTAAGCCACATCAATCTTTTCTTCCTCTAAGTTGCTTTTGGTCAGAATGTTTTATCACAACAACAGTAAAACAGGCTAGTGTAAGGTGCTTTGTGGGTTGGGAAGCCTGCATGTCCTATTAAATATGGCCAATTGAACCTACTATAGCAAAATCATCCCAGAGACTGCAGGGAGGTGTGTTCAGCTGCCAAGTTTACTGAAGTCATTGCTGTGTACTTAAACTTCACAGCTGCCTCTACAGGAAGAAATGTCACTATGTCCAGCTTTCAAAGACTTCCACTTTGTTCTTTCTAGAAACCCCTGTTCAGTGGCTACCATGTACCCTTTATGAGAGGCAGAAAGTCCAGCTTAAGCTACTAAGATGCCGATCTGTCTTATGCACATTGGGTTTTGCAAGGTCAATATTATGCTTAGGAGAAAAATGCAGAGAAGGCATCTTAAAGAATCATGAGTGTGGAGTGATTCTCTTCCACTTTGCTTGGGAAGCATGTGCCCTTGGGCAGGAGGGCAAGAGCATACTAAGAGTAGATCAGAAGCCAGGCATGAGTCGGACACCCAAACATGTAGCATGCTATTATTGCTTGTTCTCAGTAAAGGTAAGGCTATCAGCCCTGGGACTCAGCAGAATGTCAGACATCTGTTCCAACAAGGGAAGAGAAAGAGCACTTGGAGTCTCAGAGAGTAGACCCCATAGTCTGCATAATAGGCAGCTTGTACCCGTTTCTCTTGTTGACTTTAGACCTCAAATTCCATGCACCTAATCTCTGAGCCTGGGATTGGATTATGGCATTTTATTTATTTATTTTCTTTTTTTTTTAACTTTTCTTAGTTACACCTTATTTACTTTGTATTCCCCCATAAGCCCCTCCCTCCTCCCCTTCCAATCCCACCTTCTCTCACCCTTCTTCACAAATGCCCCTCCCCAAGTCCACTGATAGGGGAGGTCCCCCTCCCCTTCCTTCTGATCTTAGTCTATCAAATCTCATCAGGAGTGGCTGCATTGTCGCCTTCTGTGGCCTGATAAGGCTGCTCCCCCCTCAGGGGGAGGTGATCAAAGAGCAGGCCAATCAGTTTATGTCAGAGGCAGTCCCTCTTTCCATGGCATTTTTCAACCCACTCATCTTTAGGCCACAGTTGAGGCAGATTTGAAGGCAGTTCCCTTCTTGAGCTTAGCCCACTCAGTCTATGTAATACTTTGATAGGCCTGGGAATTGGACAGAAAAGAATTCTGAACCTTATAGAAACTTGGGCAAGGTACTGACAATCACCACAGTAACCACAGCTGGTCCCATTACAAACTGAGGAAGACGGTAACTTAAAGGATGGGAGAGAGTAGTCATACTTCTCACCAGGTACAAGCACACAACTGTACTAAGGACAGCACCTGGAAGACTGAGGCAGGAGGATTGCTATAACTCAAGGTCAGCATGGGCAATATGATGAGACCTGTCTCAAAAAGCAGAAGAAGAGAACACAGGGGCCCTTTCATGTATGTGGCTGGTTTACAGCTGATCGTCACTTCCCGTTTAAAGTAGAAGCCTGTGTTGGTGAGCATGTGCCTTGGGAGTGTCAGCTGCCCGTAGCCAGACAGACAGACTCTTGTCTTCTAGGGAATGAGTTCCGCAGCCTCTGGAACCTAGTGATCTGGAGGTGAGCTGATTGTGCTAGACCTGAGGGTCAGAGCCAGGGTACGCAAGGAGAAAGGGAAGCAAGCCTGGAATAACGGTGTGGAGAGATGGGACTAAAGGCGTGCCTGTGGAAGCCCCAACTCCAGCCCCTCTGTGTCCACAGTGATTATTCCCTGAAATCACTGGAGTTTTCCTGAAAGGACTACACAGAGGTAGAGGTTGTCTGATGTGTTCATCCAGTGTGGGACTCATCACGAGTACATCATGATCTGTACATGCCCAGCAACAGAATTCTCTTCTGGAAGAAATAAAACTCTGAAATAAACTTCAGAGTCTAGATTAAAGATAGAGAAGCCAGGCTGGAGAGATAGATGGCTCAGAGGTTAAGAGCACTGGCTGCCCTTCCAGAGGTCATGAGTTCAGTTCCCAGCAACCACATGGTGGCTCACAACCATCTATAATGAGATCTGGTGCCCTCTTCTGGCGTGTAGCTGTTCCAGGCAGGCAGAATGCTGGATGGATGGATAGATAGATAGATAGATAGATAGATAGATAGATAGATAGATAGATAGATAGATAGATAGATAGATGTAAAGGAGCCAATGATCTAAGAAAACTAAGCAGGGTTACATGGAACCTAGGAATCATATTAATTTTTCTAGAATCTCTAACTTATCAACTAGTTTATAGAAAGCACTTAACATTTCCTCTAAGACTCATGTTATGAAAACTCATATAATAAAAAATACTCTATTTTTTATAGAAAAAGCCCAGGTTAAAGCCCATTTAGAAATCAGTTTTGACGATGGGGAAACGCTACTTTATTTGCATGCCGCAGCGGGATCTCAACACTACCTCCACCTCTGGATCTCAGGCATTCTACCTTGTTCCCAAGTATTCGCCCTGCCAAGTCTGTCTGCTGCAACAAAATGCACTCCATGCTGTCGTGTGTGTGTGTGTGTGTGTGTGTGTGTGTGTGTGTGCAGTTTTTGTTTCGTTATGGCTTTGTTTTCATTTTTGTTTGTTTTCTTTTAACTTACTGTGTTTGTTATTGTTTTCATTTATTTTTATCTTTGGTTTTTTTTTTTGTTTTTTGGAGGGATTGGGGGTTGAGGGAATTGAGAGAAAGAGATACAATACAAAGTTTGGTTGGTAGGGAGGGGAACAGTCTGGGAGGAATTGAGGAAAGGGAAATAATATAAACAGAACATATTGTATAAAATTTAAATGAAAAAAGAATTCTAACTGTATTTCCCATATCACCTTATGACACCTGGATCTCCTGTGACCTCAGCAAGGCTTTAGGGTGAGCATTCCTTCACATCTGAAGGTTCTTCACTGTGATGCATGAATGGGTTGCAGGATATTTGATCCCATTGTGATCCCCAAAATTGTGACCTGTAAACCCTGTTTCTTTGATGTGGTTGAGCCCTATCACGTAGCTTTAATCCAAGAACTTTCTGTTCATTGTAAATAGTAATTATGGTGTGGCTCACCCAGCCCTAGCACACATCTTTAGTCCAAGAGTTCTCTGTATACTGGATCTAATACAGTTAACCCTTGGTCAAGAGGCGGAGCTAGAAACCAGCTGACAGGGATTAAAAAGTAGGAGGAAGTTTGAGTTGATGGATATTTAAGACAGCATGGAGAAGAGGAAAGGGGGTTTAGCTCAAACTCTGGCTTTAGTTTAGGCTTAAGCTCCTCAGCTCCCTGGCTTTTTGGGACTTTGAGTTAGCAAGCCTTCAGGCTTGGTTTTATTTGTTTGTGTGTTTGTTTGTTGTTGTTTTTTTTTTCCATCTAGACCTGAGCTGAGAAGAAAGGTTATCTGGTTACTCTGCCTCTCTGAGCCAGCAGGTTTTCACCCCAGCATCTGGCTCCTGAGTCTTTATTGGTAAATTAAAATGGTTGGGATTTTCCTTCATTTAAACAACATGAATGATCTTTTCACTCCACCATGATGGCCAGAGTTATATAACAGGACTAGACTGGACTCCAATGGAACAGAGCAAAACAACCCAGAATAATCCTTGGACTCAGAGAGGTTAATCTATGAAAGACATAACATTTCTTTCAGTTATACAGAAGAATAAAATTATGGCATTTCGGGAAGATGTATGCAACCGGAGATAATCATGTTAAGCAAATTAAGCTAGCCTCAGGAAAACAAATAATGCATGTTTTTCTTTGATTTGTGCTTTCTAGGTTTTTATATGAATACATTATATTGTATATGCCTGTGTGACTGAGTGTAGACATGAAACTGTCTAGGGAGGCAAAGGAGACCTAGGGAGGTGTGAATAGGGTGGGTCCAAAGGGTGTGCCTAGTGGAATATGCTTCATGAACAAGATATAGTTGTATAAAAATGTCCTTATGTGCCACTACCATATGTAATAAACATTCACAAGGCACACTTAAAATAATACAAATAAAATAAAATACACAACACACTCAGAAGAGAGAGGGAAAGAGAGAGAGTAGCTGCATTGTAGTTGGTGCACAGGCTGTGTGGAGGGGAGGTGCCGTGGAAAGTATATCTCCTATCCTGATTCCTGTGATGCCACGATTAGGAGAGAGTGGAGTGGTGTAAAAACAGCCAGGAGTGCCCCTGTGCGCTAGGCTGTGGATCCCACTATGGGAGCAAAAATGAGGTAAGGGTAGTACATTTGAATGAAGACACAATGACACTTGAAATGATCCCCAGAGCATAGAATGAGGTCTGCTGAGGAAGGGTGAGGAGGACAGCCCTGTAGCAAACAGGCTATCTCGGCAGCTAGGGCAATCTACGCAGCCTGGCATTCACAGTGCCAGCAGAGAGGCCCTGCTGTGTACTCGCGCCCTCTGCAGGGCATTCTTCGCCCTGTTTGATCTGGCTTCATGCTAGAGTGTCACCCAGGGTTATCTCTGCTGCAGTTTAAACACCTTTGAAAACAAAGTAGCTTGCGCCAACCAATATTAATGTTTCTTATGGGCATGGTCTTTGATTGGCCAAGGGTCATCTGTGCTGGGCAGAGGTCCAGATCCTTTGGGTCCTGTCATTCTATAGCTTTCTCTTTCTCCCCCTACAAACAACTGCCCAGCTCCAAGAATGTACAGAATGGTTCCTAACCCTGGCCATTTTATTCTGGAGACGATTTTGCCACTCAGAATAGAAAGCAAAGGGTTGCCACTGGCTTCTAGAAGTGGTGGCCAGAGAGTCTGCTTAAACCAAAACTAAGGTATCCCCATATGAATTTACTAAATGCCAAAAGACTCTAGTGAGTGATGCTCAGAGTGGGAAAACCTGAAGGGGTAGGTGGCAGGTAGGTGGCCAGGACCCCACAACACAAGACTGGGACCCATTAAAAGTTTGCTGATGTCACACAAGCTTGAATCTCAGTGGCCAAAGCAAGTCACATAGCCAAGCTCAAGGTCATCCGGGTCAGCTTTCCACTTTGTCCACACTGCTGGAAGTACTTCAAGGTGTAAGGCAGTAAGAAGCAAGGAATGGGTTGCAAGGAATGCTCTAACTGACCACAGCACTGCTACTGCCCACAGGGAATCGAGATACAGCTTTAAAATCACATTATTTTATCTCTTCGATCTTTTCATAAGCTTTGGTATCTGGAGACTAGTCTCTGCATGTTAAAAAGAAGACATTTCTCCTGCTAAAACTGCATTTCTGAGCTGGGGATATGTTTCAGTAGGTAGATCACTTGCCTAGCATGGTTGAGGCCCTGGGTTCAGTTTTCAGCACTGCATAAAATTAGAATGTGCAGGCTTGTAACCCCAGAACTCGGGAGATGGAGGCAGGAGGATCAGGACCAGCAACAGTGCAAGCCTGAAGGCAGCCTGGCTGCTTGAGAAGCTGTCTCAAACAAAGCAAAGCAAAGCAAAACAAACAAACAAACAAAACTCTGTTTCTGTTTTTCTTCTTTTTTTTCCATAATTTTATTTTTCTCATTAGTTACATTTTGTTAATTCTGTATCCCAGTTGTATCCCTCATTCCCTCCCCAGTCCCACCCTCCCTCCCTCATCTCCTCCCTGCCCCTTTCCAAGTCCACTAATAGGGGAGGACCTCCTCCCCTTTCATATGACTCCCTTTTGTCAGGTATTTTCAGGACTGGCTGCAAAGTCCTCCACTGTGGCCTAACAGTACTGCTCCTCCCTTGGGAGGTGGGTAGCTCAGTAATCAATTGGTTTCCCATAGTAAGGGGAACAAGGACTATTTCTAACAGGAACTCAATGACTGGCTCTGTTTTTCTTCTAAAAGCAAAAAGCCTGGGAGTCCTGTAGCCCAAAGAGGTAAGACTCTCTTCAGGTTTGATTTTAATCAAAGACCCAAGATGAAAATCTGTAACTTGATCTGTCATAGACAAGCTGCTGCTTTCACTGCCTGGCCTGAACTTGACCTCTAGACCATCCTGAAAGGACTCCTACTGTAACCCACTTACCGGTTCTCAGCAGACCCTCGTGCACCCTCATGCACCCTCATGTAAATCCAAGGGGAGGTCATCCCAGGAAGCTTGGCTGATGTCCTTCTGACCCTTAGAGTATCCACAAAGGACAGATGGGTAGGTACCCATCCTTGTACGATTTTCTCTGTGTCAGACAGGGAGGACATTTCCTCTTTAGGTCACCGCTGAGATCTTCTGGACCCAAATGGTCCAACCTGGACAGGGTACTAGAAAGTCACTGGAGGGTAGGCTCTGAAGAGCTCTGAAAAGTTAAAAGAGAATTTGAATAAAAGAAATTATTACTTAAGGTATGCATGAAAAATGAACATATTCATGCATATAATCCAAAGGGAGAAGCATTATAAACCTCCAAAGATACCTGGGTATGTGTCTTAGTTAGGGTTTCTATTGCTGTGAAGAGACACCATGACCATGGCAACTCTTATAAAGAGTTTAATTTAATTTAATTGATTTAATTGGGGCTGGCTTACAGTTTCAGAGTCCATTATCATCATGGCAGGAAGCATGGTGGCATGCAGGCAGACATGGTGCTGGAGAAGGAGCTGAGAGTTCTACATCTTGATTCACAGGCAGCAGGAAGAGAATCTGTGAGCCAATAGGCCTGGTCTTGAGCTTCTGAGACCTCAAGGCCCACACAGTGGCACACTTCCTCCAACAAAGCCACACATACCCCAACTGGGGCCACACCTCCTAACAATGCCACTCTTCTGTGGACCTGTGGGGGCATTTATATTCAGACCACCACAGTGTAGGGTTGTGGGATCAGCAAGTTTGGTGGACAGATCCCTGACAAGACAATTTTCTCTTCCCTCTATTGTCACCTTACACTCGACTCCCTTAAGAGAGTAGTTTTTGCTGAACTGTTCAAGTTTATCTGCTAATATGGAAACCGATGCTGTCTCTTTAGGAATCTTGTCATGTTCAGAGCCAGGTGGTGGGAAAACCAAGCTCATGTTCCCATCCACCTGGCTTTGCTGGTCACTCCCAGGTTGGGCTTTGACTGTCTTGGACCGTGTTCTCTGAAGCATCTGTTGGCTAGGATCTCTTATCTAAAACCCACTTGGGAAAAGTGTGGACCAGGTTAAACCCCGGACATCACAGGAGAGTGGGAGACTGGATGTAGGGTGAAGCTATTGTCCAATTTACACGGTAGAGAAGGCCTTGACACCTAGGACTCCCTTGGCCACTTCTTGGTTGGTCCCTGTTTCTGAGCCCCTACAAGAACACTGTTGGAGCAGCAGAGGCTGAGAAGGACTCAGAGCTGAGATGGGAAGCAGCTGCAGCTATACCCACAGAGCTTGTTCCCCTCATCCTGGCATGAGAAGCCTATTTTGTTGTTGCTGCTGCTGTTTGCTGTTTCCAGGAATATAAAAAAATAATTGCGTATCAGAGGACAATAAATCAGTAGTTCACAATTTCCTTCTTGGAGAGAGAAATATAAAATATTGAAATCATCAATATTTTTCATTTAGAACAAGGAGAATAAGATTTAAATTACTAAACAAAACTAGTGATAAAGGAGTGGAGCGGGTCTCATAAAATATCATGTCATATATGAAGAGCTGCGACAGAATGGGGGAAGCCAAGAAATATGCCAGGTGAGAAGATGGATGTAGGGGACCCAGGAAGGAACCAATGGGCACCTTGAGCCAACCTGTGCTGCTGGGTGGGCCGAGGAAGAGGCTGGCGATGGTCAGCCCAGGTCTTCTCCTGTTGACTTCAATCTTTCCAACCCCCCCCACCCCGCCCCAAGTGAATGAGATGATTAATAAAGATGTCGGAGCTGAGGGCCCAGGCATTACGAGAGCTAGGCCTTGGTGAGCTCCTGATTCATACCTAGGCTGGACTTTGTCGGTGGCTGTGCTGTGTGCATGTGCATGTGTGTGCGTGTGTGTTCCCAAGCACATGCGTGTAAGCATGTTCCTGGGTGAGGGTGTCTGTGCACATTTGTTTGGTTTTAGTTTTTAAGATGTGGCCTCCACCTGGCTAGAACTCTCTGTGTAGATGAGGCTGGCTGGCCAGCAAGGCCCAGAGAGCTTCCTGTCTCCCTGTCCAAGCACTGTCCAATTACAACGACAGAGTAGCGCACCCATCTTTTTATGTGTGTGATTCAGCTCCCATCCTCATGAGTACAAGGCAAGGGCTCTACTGACTAAGCCATTTCCCCAGCTCTAACCCAAGACCGATCTAGGGCAAATATAGTTGATGCCCACATATCACTGGAAAGTAGAAGGCCGGGTATAGGGTAAAGCTGTTATGTGATTTAGAAGCCAAATAGATCAAAGTCGAGAGAATCTACAAGGCTTGGGATTTCATTGCTGGAACTTCAAAAAAAATTTAAAAAAAAAATAGAGAATAATCGGAGTGTTTACCACCTCTCTGACAGTCTCTCTTACTCACATCAAGCAGAACAAATAAAGATACCTAGATACTGTTTCTGTAAAAACTGATTATTCCTGGTAAAAGATTCTGGAGATAATTTTTTTTCAGATCATCTTCTCCAAAAATCAAGGAAAAAATACAGTCTCCCTAGCTCCTTTGAATGCACATTTGTCATTAGCCCCAGTTGCAGATTAGAGGAGCTGGCTGTGTGAAGAGCACGGAAAACAGCGTGTCTCCGGTCACCAAGCAATCAGTGTTAGGTCTCAGGCTCGAGTTCGCCAAATTGAAAGCTACGGAGCTGATTTTCAGCGATGTGGGGTTTAGGACCTACTACAGAATCACAGCCCACAGCCATTATTTCACTGGAGTTGGAAGTTTTTAGAAAGTACAAAGTTCTGAAAGTCGTGGAGAGGAAACCTGAGCTGTATGATGCGAACAGATAATATTGAATGGACACAGAAGGTTAATGAAACATTTCATAGAGTCATTGACAAACTGCAGAGAATACAAAGAGAGGAGATGAAAATGAAGGTTCTTGGCCAGGATCTCACCTGGCCTTTTGAAAGCTCCGCTTGCACTCAGAATGAGCTTGCAGAAAGAGGCCCAGATCCCCGTGCGAAACAATTGCTTGTTATTAATATGCTAATCCAGGTCAGGTCTTCTAGAGTTTTTTTTTTTTTTCTAAAGTTGACTCTCTTAGGTGACTTCCTTTGCATAGGTGGACAAAGCTCTTGGCAATATGTAACTTGAGAGAATCAATTAATACCACATCAGCTTGATCAAGTTGCAAGCGTGCCACACACCTGTCATTCACGGGGTAATTTTAATCGACACTGACTATGTTAACAGCCACCCCATCACCTTACAAAATGCCACGGTGTTAGAGGAAGAAGAGGCAGAACCGGAGGACTGGGTGTCGCCTCTCCTCACTTGGCACAGAGCGTCTCGGTGTCACTCTGTAACAAAAGATGAGCACACATTGGAAACGTAACACACTTATTTTGATGTTTGTTTCACACGGCAAGAGAACGCTACGGTTAAGCACCGCAGGTTTAGTGTTGAAGCAGCTATTGTCAATGCTTAGATTTGATGAAGCTTGCATAGCACTGTAGAAATGTAACTGGACAAAAGCGTTGGTGCTAGCACTGTGAGTGAAGAAGAGCAAGGGTTATCGGCCTGGCTCAGCTGTCCTGTCCTGGTCATCACTCCTTGGTTTTGCCTATGACAATGAAAGGGAGATCTTTCCTTACATGAACAAGAGTGTCTCAAGTGGGCTCAGAGTATTTACTATGGCACGCTCTTATATACATGGAGGGAGGGCTACATAAACCAGATTTTTATAGATGGTTTTTGGAGAAAGAAACGTGGTCTCTCCATGATCTGTATTGAGGGGAAAGGAATTCTAGACCTTGTTTCAGGGAAGAGAGAGAAGCAAGGATAGGAGAACAGGACGAGTTGAGGGACTGCTTCTGGAGCCGCTGGGGTGGGCTTTCCTCCTGTGAGCATCAGCACTGGCACCCCCTCAACCCCAAATACAGAAGAACTTACAGGCTCTAGGCTGGGAAGGGATAGGAGGGTGGTGGGAGCCTGCTGGTTATAGGGACTGTAAACCCGAGGTTTTCAGGAAGCTGCCATGAGTGAGCGTGGGTGTAAGAAAAATGGAAGAGCCAACATAGAAACGAAACTCAACCTACTTTAGTTCTGGGGAGGAGGTAGGGGTCACAGGGACCAGGGCAAATAAAACACTGTTTACAGGGAACAAGTACATCCTTTTGTAGACAGTTACCACGGCCATGGATGATAGACGGCCACTGTCAGGTCTCTACTCATTTTTTTCTGGAGTGTTTAGAAATCTTCTGTTTAAAGATACTGGCAATAAGATTTAAAACAGTTAGAACCAGTTCCAGATGAGGGCCAGAATCAGCCCAGCAGGCCGCAGAAGGCAGAGCCTGGCTTAGAGATGAGCATGGGTGTGCCATGAGAAGGAGCCAGGTACTCGGAAAGAGCAGGGGATTTAATGACGAATTTTGGACCAGAAACTGTCCTAAGTGAAAGCAATTGCCCTTAAGCAGTGTGGAGGCTGGGATGGGTGAGCCAGAGCCATGGGATAATTGGGCAGGCTCTGGGGCCCATGCCTTCAGCTGCAGAGGACCATGTGGGCGGGTTTGGAGCTATGGATGCCTGTGGTATATCTCAAAGAGCAGTGCTTGCTACGCTCCACAGAAAGAAGAGTGACGGTAAATCAGCACCTAACAGGCAGATGGTCTAAGCCATGAGCTCTCATGGGACAGAGCTCGTCTTCGTTTTTAACAGACTGAATGAAAAAAGAAAAAAGAAAGAAAAAATGCTTACCACTCAATGTTCATTCATTCATTCATTTACTCATTCATTCTCTCATTGATGAACTGATTTCACTTATTTACCTAATCAACAAATGTCATGCAGCTTGTACATGCCAGACCCTAAGGAGACACAGAAAAACACAAAGCCCTCCTGAGGTGGGGGAGACAGGAAGGCCCCTTGCCAGCAAGAGCCGGGGTGTTGTCATATCGAAAAGACAGCAGGTGAAGGATTAACTGTGGGAGTGGCAAGTGTCCTTCCAGAGGCAGCCCCACCCAGACCCTATCTTACTAAAGCCCTCTGCAGCCTATGAATCTAGTCATCGTGGTTCCGGAACTGTCTTTGAATTTCTTGGCACCGACAGGTTATAATTTAACATTGCTATTCAGAGCAACGGCTCCGGGCCCTTGGGAGTTAGAACCGCCTCTTGGGTTTTCAGAGGCAGATTAGAGTCTGTTTAATTTGGTTGGTATTTAATGTTTATCCTTGAGTCTTCATTCTCTGCATGCCACTTTGCACTGAAACGTGCTGGCCGATCTGTTCCTATCTATTTCTCTGCCTTGGTCCTCATACAGGAGGCCAGTCTGATGCATCTATTGTCATTTTCCCACTGAGGAGATGGGGAATGGTGATTAGCTGGGGGCAAGATATGTCCCTGGACCAGTTAGAAGAGATTTAGCATTTAAATCAGAACTCCTACTCTTAATCTCTGCTTTAAAACAAAAATTAATTAATTGATTGATTAATTAATTATTATTAATTAAGAATTAATTAATACTCCCTAGAAGCTACACACACACTTTGAATAAGCAAGAGCTTTACTTTGCATTATAAGGTAAATCAAGACCATAGCGGAAGGTACCACATCACGGTCCCTGCCTGTGACCTTGTGATAGACAAGGGCCTGGCCTGCCTGTCTTCCCCCTGGAACCTCTGCAGTCCATTCTCCACACTTCACAATGATCTTTACAAACTGGGGTCTGCGGTAGTCATCCTTCCCTTCCCTCCTGACCCCCAAGAGGATTAGCTTTTTGCAGCCATGTGGAGGGATGATTCCCACCTCTCACGTGATCCAGCCCTTCAAAGTGTACCGTTCAGAACTCCCACTTCTGTGCAACCGTTACAGAATCCTACAGTAGTTCTACCACTTAGAAGGAAGCTTGGTTCCCACTAAAAACCACAGCTAATTCCCCTCCCTTTAACCGGAGCACGAAACCACTACCCCTGTGCTTAGGCTACAAATGCATCGACTGTGAACATTCGATCAATGGATCATGTGGTTGTGTGAGCATCTCCGCCGCTTTTGTGCCTTCTCTCTGCATTCATCCCGCTGAGTTTACTTAGTCCTTCGTGCCTGAATGTGGGTGGAAGGAGTCTGACTGGACCCAGGACAGCTTATCAGTGGCTACACCACAGCAAATGGAACCGCCCCCTCTTTTCCCAATAACATCCCATAATAAAATGCTGAGAGCCCCAACCTTGTGTAGGTCCTATGCAGATAACCCAGAGCTGTAGTGACTTCATGAGTGTGGCAGCCCTGTCACATGTAGAAGTCATCTTTTTGCTCACATCTTCCAACCCTGTGCATCTTCCTTTTTCTTTTCCTGCCTTCTCTTCCATGGTGTTCCTTGAGCCTTGGAAGGAGGGATATAGTTGTCTCGTTCAGGGTAGCACACTCTACTATTATTTATTCTTGGTACTTCGGCAGCTGTGAGTTTCCGAATTAATTGCCTCATGTACTAATCAGAAGCTTTTCTAAAGAAGGCTGGACACAGCACTACTCTATGGTTATACATAAGAGTATATAAAGGGCACTTTGAAAAAAATAACCAATTAGCCAAACAACAGTAGTAGATTTCTCTTGTAGGGCCTATGGCCTCCCCAGCCATACTCTCTTGGCCAGGTTTAGAGAAGTAGGCATAAGTTTCTTCCTGTGGAACAGGCGTCAAATGCAGGAAAAAATGCTGTTGGTTACCCCAATAACAGCCTCGAAGGGGAGCCATTGTTATGTCATAGGTGCGTAAGACTGCTGCTGACATTTCTCCCCCAGAAGCCTCCGTGCGCAGTAATCTCTGGCACTGTAAAGGCCAGTCAGTGTGAAAGAAGCTTCCAGCTCAGTTCCAACTTTATTTCTCATTTTCTGTTAGTCAAGTGTACAATGTCCTCAGCAGTAGGGGCTCAACACTGAGTTCCAGTGGTCAACTAAGACCAAAGACAGTACCACTGGGGCCTCGCTGGCCAGCAACTCAAGGGTATTCCATATTTGGTACCACACTGATTTTTATTAAAACCCATGGCTTCCTGGAGGAGTACTCAGCCATGGAACACATCACATTTTCACTTTCTTTCAAATTCATTACTATCTCTAAGGTAAATATCACATGATGTTCTCATAGGAAGGCCCTAGAGTTTTGTGTGCATGAGTGCATGCATGTGTGCACATGAAAAGGTCATGAAACTAGAACAATAACCATGAGAAGTGAAAAGACTTTCTTGTGTGCCTGAGGTCTCACTGTATAGCCCAAACTGACTTTGAGTACTCGCCCTTTCTCTCTCTCCTTGCTCCCTCCCTCCCATCCTTTCTCCATCCCTCCTCCTTCAGACTCCCAAATACTGAGATTACAGGTGTATACTCCTAAATCAAGCAAGACTATTTTTAAGAATTATTATAAGCCAAGGGTCTGGCACAGAAAAGAAAACACAATGGGGACACTGTGTGTTTGTGTGTGTGTGTGTGTGTGTGTGTGTGTGTGTGTGCATATATATAGTGAGCAAGTATTGGATGAATAAATAACGATGAGAGAAAATATGAATAAAAATAAATTTACTTAAAGACACCTTACGTTGTCAAGGAGAGTTTGGAATCTATGTCAAGATTATTTTCTCCTTTTCCTCCCCGTTTTTTGCATTGGATTATCTAAAATAGGTGTCAGAAAACTTTTTTGTACGCAGGGCCAGATAATAAATATTTTAAGCTTTGTGAGACATGAAGGCTCTTCAGTAACTACATGGTTTTGCATTTGCAAGCCTGAGCAGCGACGGTGAAGAATGAGTGCGGCTGCCTTCCTGAACTCCATCTGCAAACCAGCAGCAGGAGGAATCTGGCTCAGGGGCTGGGACATGGTGACCTCTTCAGTAATGTTTTCATACATTGTGCATTCACACTACTGTTTTGATTTTTAGAAGGCTTAAAAATTTTTTTTAATTACATGCTTCTGTATGTTGTATCTATACATGTGAGTTCAGGATCCACAGGGGCCAGAAGAGGGCATTGGACTGGGACACCTGGAGCCGAAATTGCAACTGTTTGTGAGCCACCATGTGGGTACTTGGAATCAAACTCAAGTCTTCTGCAAGAGCATCACAGGCTCCTAACCACTGAGCCATCTCTCCACTCAATTTCCACTATTTTATAACCTCGCAGTCCCAACCGCCTCTCCTCCCTTCATTTCTCTCGTAGAAGACTCTTTGAGAACATAGCTGAACTGATGCCTCCTTTAGGAAACTTTCTTTGACCTACAAAATGGAAGCAGACATACTCTATACATTAGTAAGTTAAGGATGGGCTTGTGTTGTCACATGTCATTTATACTTTTAAAATAATCCCATGAGCCTCCTCACTCTCACTTCAGCAGAGCTTTACTTGAACACAGAAGTCTACAACTGCTGCTTCTTTTTTATTTTCTTGAGCCACCATCACGGAATATATAAAAAATGTTGTGTCAACGTTAGACTGAAGCAGAAGAGAAAGAAGACGCTGGCTGTGTGTTGAATAGCGTCTCCTCCTTGCACAAGTGCAGAGGCAAGCAAAGATAGAATGAAAAACAAACAAACAAACAAACACAACAGAGGGGATGAAGGGCTTCACTAAGCAGAATGTAGTAAGCAAAGTCAGCACTGAGGAGGAACCCCTTGTGAGGGTGTGAGTTCCAGCTTTCTCAGCCCTCACCTCAAAATACAAAGCTTACTCTTCACAACCGGAATTTTCACCAGGTACCACACTGAAAAAATACTGCATTGGTCTTCCTGGAAATGTTTCAGGAAGGGTGTCTCTCCCTACATCCACTATGCCTACCCTCGTGTGCTTCGTCAGGAAGTTCTTTCTTATCTGGGGCTGATCCTGAGGTGGGTCACCAGTATCTCAAAGGCTAGAGAACCTTTAAGCTCCTCCTGGAGCTGTGTTTAGGACCACAGACAGCACCCAGGGGCCGGTGTGTTCCCCTCTTGATGTGTTTGTGGAGTCTGGGAATGGACAATTCTGTGGGTGTGTCTCCTACAACAACTATGGTGCTATATGATCTACCTCAGCAAGCTCAGAAGAGAGCCCAAGTGCTGGCTGCACTGTGGTTCTGTAGCTCTCGCTCCCTGAACAGCAGCAGCTTGTCCAGTCTTTGAGTTGCCATCTTTGTTGCAGGATGCCTTTTGCAGAATCAAATGAGTGACTTTCACTGACACTTTAATTCTGAGCTGTCCAGGACACTTGAGAAAGTTGAGTAGCTGTTAGGCAGGGGAGGTCTGGGTGGGTACATGATGAAGCCAAATATGGGCTTAGTTATAAATAGGGCTATCTAGAATGCTCACTCAGCAAAGAGCCCATTCCCCAATCTGATGCAAGGGCATCTGGCCAAAAGAGAGAAGATGATACAATCTGGGTTGAAATCCAAAAGGCTCTAACAGCAGGGGTCTGATCATGCCGCGGTCATGACTGACTGCTTAAGGCAATTTTTTGTTGTTGTTGTTCACAAATGAAAAATCAGAGGAGAGATGCTGAGCTAGGGTTCTAAGAATGGCGGGGAGGGATTTATGTAAGAAATATGAGTCTATTCTGGGAACTCGGATTGCCTCATTTATAAAGGCAGGGACAGATGGGATCGCTTTGGTGGGAAGGAGTCTGTATTAAGTTCTACTTGCATTATTTGCCTTCGTTTAAATATGCTTATTAGTAATATGTGTGTCAGAACAAAATCATTTGCCATCAATCATCACCGAACAATGAACAATCCCGTGTAGAATCGTTGCTCCACGTTTTTGACAGTTCAACAACTGCGCTGGAGTTGGCTTCTTCCCTTGAAATGGAAGGAAGATGTTTCTGCTGAATTCTTAATGCCTTGCTGTGAGTCTAAGGTCCCTCTCAGAGAATTTTTAAAGGTCTCATTTCTCTCTTGTCTATTGGACTGTCCTCTAGATAGAGAAAAAAAAACTCTCTGGTAAAATGAAGAAGTCCTTAGCTGATCCTTTGTTTGTTTGTTTGTTTGTTTGTTTTATTCATGGGAAATACACCCTTCGAGAGACTGTGTTCCTGTGTGCTCTGGAAACAAAGCACGCAAGCACGCGTTGCTGTCCTTATGAGCTTATCTCTTAGCAGACATCAAATGTCTGCGTCATGGGCCATGCCCCAGTTTTAATTGTCAGCTTGTCAATCTGAGACAGCCTAAAGTTGCCTGATGGGAAAGCCTGTGTTGAGGGATTTCAAAGATTAGACTGGCCTATGGGTGTGTCTGGGAAGGGTCATCTTGATTGGTAATTAATGTAGGATGGCCTACCTGTCCCACAGCGGACACCACCATTCCCAGAGGAGGTCATCCATCCTCCTGGGCTTTAGGAGAAAGCTAGCTAGACCTTAGCCCATGGGTGAGGCAGCAAGAGGCCTTCCTCTGTGGTTTGTTTGACGTTCCTGCCATGACTTCCCTCAGTGACTGTGAGCTGAGATAAACCCGTTCCTACCTCAAGTTGCTTTTGGCCATGGCGTTTACCACAGCAACAGAACAGAAGCAGAAGCGGCCCATGAAAACCAGAGCCAAGGGAACGGCACTGGGAAGAGGGCTGGACAGTGAAAAGCAGTGACTATTTTCAATCAAGCCTCTAAGAAAAGTATCTGATTTTGAGGACACGTGTGAATGGAAGAGGGGAGGAGGCTATGGAATCTAAAGGAAGGAGTGTGTCTGTGAGGGCATAGCACATACAAAGGCTTTGAAGAGACAATTACTTAGCAACTTTGAAGTACACTAATAGGTGTGTGGTGGGACCCAGATGGTTCCAAGCAAAGAGATCCAATCAAGGGTATGTCCAGTTGACCCCAAACCTGAAAGGTGTCCAAAGCTGGAGAGGAAAGTCCCACTGAAAATTTAAAAGCTAAGTTTGGGATGTAAGTGGCATGGGATAGAGCAGGGGACAGTTAAGGGACAGTTGCGTGAGCAGGAGGTGGCGGTTTGACCCACAGATAGTGAGTGAACAATGTCCAGTTCTCACATAAAGTTTGAATTTCTATCTGGGACCAGATAACGGGCTGGAGGTGGAGGAAGAAGCCCTAACTCTACACCAGCATGCACTAGAGAGCTGGCTTCGAGTCTACTCAAGCCAGGATGGAGTCTTAGGTAGATGGGCTTAAGAAAGCAAGTTGGTAGCTGTTGAGATGGCTTAGCAAGTAAGAGCAAGTACTGCCTTTCAGGAGGAGTGGAGTCACATGCACAGGGCCCACATGGGGGAGGAAGGCGCACAACCCCCTTTAACTGCAGCCCCAAAGGTCTAAGACCTTCTTCTGGCCTCCGTGGGGACTGCACGCACGCACACGCGCGCGCGCGCGCACACACACACACACACAGAGATTAAAATAAAAAAAATTTAAGCAAGAGAGCCACATGAAAGATTAGAGAGACAGGTGTTGATGATGTCCTAATTATTTAGGCTGTTCATTATGACAAAACTCTTTTTCACAGCAAGCAAGTTCAAGGAGATTGTATCCCTGAATAATGCAAACACTGGCAACATGTTTTTTTAATGTTCTTATTTATTCTTTGAAAATTCATTCATGTATACAATGTACTTTGATCTTACCCATCCTCCACCGCTTCCAAATCCCTCGGCCCATCTCCCTCCTAATTTCATGTATTCTTCTTATTATTATTATTCCCCTGAGTCAAGGAAGCGCTGACCATCTGTAAACAGGTGTGGGATGATGATCTTCTGGGTCATGAGCAACCTACCAGCAGCCATGTCACATAGAGAAGTGACTCTCCCCTGCCTCAGCCACCATTATTGACTCTAATTTGACTGTGAAGTTAGCCCAGGCCCGTTATAGAAGATCTAGCTGCATAAGAGAAACCAAGAGAGTTAGTTACCTAGCGTCAGTCGCTCTAACACCATCTTAACATAGTCTTAGTAACATAACGACTGTTTTCCAAAAATTGCATCTTCTCATGTGTCCTATTTTTCAGTCATAATTTGCTTCTTATATAAAATATTCCACTTGTATTATTAATGTTAATTCCATGCCAGAAATACATTCTCTTTTCTCCGATGTATTTCTGCAGCATGATGTTCTACTTTCACTGATTCCAAACTTCTTTCCCGAGTCTCAACTTAGAGCACGGAGTGGTTATACTTTTTATATTTTTGTGCAAGATGGAAATGAGTGTGTCACTGTGTGTCCTCTCTCTCTCTCTCTCTCTCTCTTTCTCTCTCATTCACACATTGAGGCACACATGTGCACACACACACACAGCCACATACATGTACATACATATAAGAACACATACCCTTGCCACATATAAGGCTTCATTTCTACAATTAAAACCCTTAAATCTTTGCTGAAGTTTTACATGTTACACTTCAGAAAGATGCTTTAATTTTTTCATCACATTTATTACATTTATTTGTGTGTGTGTGTTTGTGTGTGTACGTGTGTGTACATATGTTCTGCCATATATATAGAGGTCAGAGGATAACTTTTGTGAACTGGTTCTCTTCTATAGGCTCAGGGCAAGCTCCTTTACCATCTCTACAGCCCAGAAAGGTGTTTTACCACCAGCTGTAATGGATTAGAACCTGCTTTCTCCCAAGTTTGCCAAATAGACTTACTTTTTTTCTGATTATTTTGGCAATTTTATAAAAAAAAAAAAACAAAACCTCATTTTATTTTTATATTTTTATGTTGTCATTTGGCTAATTGTTATTCTTTCCCTGTTGATTTTTTTTAACCAGCACTTAGCAAATTCAAAATAAACCAGGGGTATGTGACACAAACATCCCCTCGGCCTTCTGTTTACTTTATTGGGATCTTTTAGCTTATGAAAACTTTCGTCTAAGTAACTTAATCTGGGTCTGGAGAGAAGGCTCAGCAGTTAGGAGCACTGACTGCTCTTCCAGAGGACCCAGATTCAATTCCCAGCACCCACATGGCAGCTCACAAATGTCTGTAACTCCTGTTCCAGAGGATCTGACACCCTCACATAGACATACGTACTGTCAGACACCAATGTTCATAAAATAAAAATAAATAAGACTTAATGTGTCAATAATTCACAGGGTAAATTATGGTTATGATGATAACTCGGAGAGGTCTTCATTGTTCTGTCTCAAAAATAGCTGGTGGCTTTTTACCCTCTTTGTCCCTTAATCTGCCTAGAATTCCCTCGATTCTGCTTTAAGTCTTTCTACACTAACCTTCAGTTTTGGTAAGCATGATGCCTGATAAATATTGTGCCTAACAAACTGAGTTCAAATCTGTGAACTTTAGAGTACTGGGTGCTGGCGAGATGGCTCAGCACTTAAGAGTGCTGGCTGCCCTTGCTGAGGACCGGAGTTCAGTTCTCACACCCGTGTTGGATGCCTCAGGCCTGGAGCTGGAGCTCCAGGGCAGCCTACAGCCTCTTGCAGCCCCCGCAGGAGTTGCGCTAATGTACACAGAGACACATACACACACGTTTGTTCTGTTTTTGTTTTTTTAATCCTTAAAATAAAGTACAACATTTACTTCTATTAGTCTACATTTTTTTTTCCTGAGGACACATGAAAAAATACAAATAAAAATTAAGCTCCCCCCCCCAATGGATTCCCCACAGCTTTGTTTTTCAAAGTATTATATTTCTTACTTTCTTCAAAAATCTTCTTAACCCTTGTACATGGTTTTAATGGGCCTGGCATAATTCCATCATTTACGGTTTATGTAAATTCCACTGAAGCCAATTAAAATTTCCAGCCCGTGTCCCCTCCAGAGTCACAGAGTATTTACTGTGGCTTCACCTAGCTGCTCAAATGAAATTATTTTGAATATCTGCATTGACTTCTTCTGCATAATTAAAGTTACTTCAAAATTAAATGAAAAAAAAAAATGCCCTCAAAGTCCAGTATGGTTGTGAGCATGCATACACATAAGGAAAAGGTGTTTTTATTGCAGCTGGAAAAAGGGATGCACTTTGAGAGTAAGATTTTCCGTCGACTTTGGGAACACCAGGGCTCCGAAAAGGGAAGTCTTGCTGAAGCTTCTGGTAATAGGATTGAGGTCTTTAATTAACAACATAACATAGCAAGTCTGAAATCTCCGTCTCCCTTTTGGAGGCGAACTGTGAGTGTCATATCCTCCTCCGGGGAGCCAGGCTGACATTGACACGCAGTCACACAAACAAGGCAGAGGAAGACCACAAAAGGCTCAAAGTGCTTATCCCCAGAACTCTCCAGGAGCTGTCCGTAAATGACATTCAACTTGGATTGGTAACGCAACCAAGAAAAGTATCATGAAATGTAACTTACGGATATCAAAGAGAAATCTGAGATTTAACAGGAGAGGATTTCAATAGGACAAGGAGTGACACATAAAACTGAACAGACAATGCTGCCTCCCTGTTTGCTGATAATTAAACAAAGATCTATGGGGAATGAATGGTTTCCTAGGAGGGCTATGTGAGGATGGCTGAACTCTCCTTCCAGACTGAGGCACGATCCCCAACACACACACACACACACACACACAGAGAGAGAGAGAGAGAGCCAGATGCTGCTTCTTGAGGCTCATTGGCTGCCATGGGGACCTTGACCTCCGGTGTGACCCTAGTTTGTGCTACTAATACAGCTACACGCCAGGCCACTTCCCCTAGACAGACTGACCTGTGTTTGGAGTTCCTACTATGCCTGGCTCCGTGCTACATGCGTGTATCTTTCTCTTCCCTTAAAAATAACACACAGAGAAGTACTCTAAACACCATTTGTTATGTGCACAGACTGAGACCCAGGAAACCAGTTACTTAGTCAAATAAGAGAACTGCGTGACCCACTTTACCTAAAATGGCTTTGGGCAGTGCCTGTTGTTCTGGCATAATTATTAATAGTATCTACTTTCATCCTAAAACATATTCTGGTTTGAACAATAAATTATGTGGACACTGTATTAATTTCCCATTGCTGCCATAACAGATTATCCCGAACTCAGGGACTCAGAACAAAACACATTTATTATCGTGCTGTTTCGTGGGCTGAACATTGCACGTGGTTTATAAAATGTGCAGATCTAGGTGTCTTCAGAGCTATATGCATGTGAGTAGACTCCGGAGAGGAATCCTTGTCTTCACCCTTCACCAGTCTTGAGAGGCTGCCCACATTCATTGGGCGATAGTCCCATCCTCCATGTCCAAAGCCACCAGCTGGGCAGGTCAAGTCCCTCTCTTACCTCCTCACTGTGACCTTCTTGTCTCCCTCCTTCTCAAACACCAGGAGATGACATAGGGTCCAGGACCATCCGGGCAAAACTCTCTGTTTTAAGGTGAGATGACCTGCTAGCCTGATTCCACTTCACCACGTAACTTGATGTATCCCAAGGGCCCAGGGATAAGGGCATGCCAGCTTTTACAAGGTACTGGGGAGAAACTGAGCCAAAAATCAGAAGCTCCCTCCTTAGTCCTGGTCATCTGTGTGGATGTCCTGGTGGGAAGAAGGCTGAGAGTTGGAGAGAGCCTGAGAAATGGAGTCCAAAACTTAATGGAAAATGTCCCTTGGTGTTTAGTGTGTTCAAAGCACTTGATTGGCTAAGCATTGCACAGTAGAACACCTGTCTTCAAGCTGTTCATGGTCCAATGAGACGAGGAGCCTATGCTCTAGATAGATGGATGGATAGATAGATAGACAGATGTAGATAAATATATGTATTGTGTGCAGATACGTGTATATGCCTATGTGTGTTCTGTACACATACACACATTGCAGAATACCTGTTTCTGCAAAAGAGCTTATGATCAATAACTTGATGCCAATGAGACAAGAGGGCACTGGTACAGGAAGCAGGACCAAGTTAAGTGCCATGTTTACAAACTAAGTTAGGATTAGTCTTATCATTTTCTTGCTTATCACAACAAACATTGAATCCCTTGTGGAAAAGGCCATTTCTTCAAAGTCTTTAAGCAGTCTGAAACCTCTAGGGATCATCTCATAAATAAACAACACAACATAATTTAAAAAAAAAATCTCTGTGGGCGTATTTCCAAGGGATCTTTGTGGAATTTTTTTTTTTTCTTGTGTAAGCTCCAAATAACTTCCAGGTTCTAAAGACCAACTTCTAAGCTCCTTTTCAGGATTAGAAGTGTGGAGCTGAGAGGCCCCTGGAGCAAGCCTGGGCTAACATCCCAGCAGCTGTACCATCACCTTTCCTTCTCACCTTTCCTCCTCCTGGGGGCAAATGTGACTTCTTGCTTTTTCTAAATAAATTGCTTACTTATTTCTATTTGTGTGTGTTTGTATGTGCGTGCACAGCCTTGCATGCAAGCATATGGGTGGCCTCAGAGAGAAGAAGGTGTGAAATCTTCAGAAGCTAGAGTTACACATGCATGTGAACTGCCTGACAGGAATGCTAGGAACTGAGCTGGGGTCCTCTGGAACAGCGGTATGCACTCTTAACGTCTGGGCCATTTTCCAGCCCTAAGATCAAGGTTTAATGTGGCAGCACACACACACACACACACACACACACACGAGGAGAGAGAGAGAGAGAGAGAGAGAGAGAGAGAGAGAGAGAGATTGAGAATTCTCTGTGAATTTACAATCCAGTTTAACTGCAGACATCCTGACCTTGTACCCTTGTTGGCCCACTGTGAGCCTGCAGGGATCCCATTGTGGCCCCAGCTTTGTGAGTATGCTGTGCTGCAGTAGATCAATGCAAAGAACTGCTTTTGTTATGATTTCAAGCTAGTTCGTGTAGAAGTTCCTAAAGACGCAGGCTGCAGACAGTATCCATTGTGGCATCCGGGTCAGAAAATGTGCCACAAAGAGGAAGTACGGGTAAAAATCACTCTCTGGGGTGATGGTGTCTTATCTGTACAGGGGAAACTGAGTCTCATTGTGTTAGAGTTGCAGCCAGTGTAAGATCTTCATTTATTGTGACTGAAAGCGAGGCTTTGTACACTGCCCACTGGTAGCCAGGCACAAACTACAGCATCTCAGACACACACACACACCAGAAGTCATTATCTGTGCATGTCTGTCTTTTACTGTATTTGACTACTCTGCCCAAAGCAAAGCAGAGTTGAGAAAAGGTCGCTGACATGCTCCCTGGATCGTTGCTCTTCAGAATGACTCACCAGGGCACTGGCGGCACAGGGAGCTGTGTCTCTGACTCCATTGATCCAGGTTTCTCTTCTGTGGCTTGAGTCAGCCCACGCTACAAAAGACACTGTCTTTTAAGAGCCAGCTTTCCATCTTGGCCTCCGCTCAAAAGAGCCCTGTAGCAGGTTTTCTTCTTCATCATTTCATCCCGTTGTGTAAGATCACAATGTCAAATTCCGTGCCTTTCATGACGAGAGATGAGAAGATGAGCCAAATGCAGGGCAGGATCTTAGTAGTTTGTTGTGGTGCCGGAAGCCAACAAATGTGTGCGTGCTTTCTAACCTGGTTCATTATGCCTTTGGTTTGCTTTTGTTTTTAAGGGAGTCTTGTTAATGAATCATATGGACAGCACCATAGTCATTACATGACATTAATTAGTTTAAGGAGTCACTGGTTTGTATGTTGAGACTTTTCTAATTCACATCTAGTACAGAGCTCCCCAGATTCGCTTCCCACAAGATGGAAGGAAACAGAGGAGCTGGGTAAGACATTTAAGGACTCTACCCTTGTGGCCTTCCCCAACCCTTTC
Organism: Meriones unguiculatus; assembly: GCF_030254825.1. Classification (NCBI taxonomy): domain Eukaryota; kingdom Metazoa; phylum Chordata; class Mammalia; order Rodentia; family Muridae; genus Meriones; species Meriones unguiculatus. The sequence goes on along the minus strand of NC_083358.1, from coordinate 9,287,729 downwards.
CTCCTACCTGCAAGACTCAGAGGTGAATAGCCATGGCCCAGTGAGACTGTGCACAATCACTGAGCTCCCAAATCCATGGAAAACTTTGCCTCGAATGCTACAAGATTATAAAATAGCAGTGGATGTAATATGAAACCATTAAGCAAATGACACAATTAGTAAAGCCATCCAAGCCAAAAATTCGAGGCAGGCTGTGACAGGACCTTGAACGCACATGAGCGGAGTGGGGGAGCTATGGATTTTGGACACTGCCTAATCACAAACCAACTTTGCGACTGTGGACAGTGACTCCAGTTTCCTTGCCTCGATCAGTATTTCTCCAAGTTGTTTTAAGGCAGATGTATAAAAAGCCTGGAATGGTCTGAACACCAAATAAATGTTAATTCCCTTCTTTTAAAAAGTAAGCTGTCAGTTTAATAGGCTTTGATGTTGTTTACCATTGGGGCTTGTGTTGATCAATTAAGACTGTGTTGTGTCAACTGGCCCAGGGCCCATGAACTCAGACAGACTGTCAGCCTCCTGTGCCAGAGGTGAGGAGAAAGGACAGATGGCTAAAGCTGAGCCCAGAGCCTTAGACTCCAGTTTCTTAAAGAGAAACCACCTCTTTAGAAGAGGGCTTTATACAGTGTCTGTGTCTGGCCTCAGAGCTGGCTGCTCACTAACCAAGCATCCAACATGGTCCCTGTGGTCATGAAACTGTCAAGGCTGACACTGAAAAGTACCCACATGAGTGGGGATTCCATACTGCAGAAAGTGTTACATCCGAGAGAGAGAGAGAGAGAGAGAGAGAGAGAGAGAGAGAGAGAGAGAGAATGGCCAAGAGAAGGCAAACCAGGAACCCCATAAAAATTAAAGGCAAGTCCTGTGGTCTGGGCTGGAAGGATGGAAATGGACATGACACTGTAAAGCTCAGGGTTGGGAGGAGGCTTTTAGGTGATACCTATGCCGGACATATGCACTGAGGAGGAGCTAAGAGAGCCGATGTAGTTGGCAGGTAAGGAACAAGAGGAAGGACTTTACAGAAGTGGACTGGGGTGCAACTGTAGGACTTATGAGAATGAAATCAGGCCAGCTCTCAAGGGATGATTCAGTCAGTAAAGAGCTTGTCACACAGGCAATGAGGATTCGAACGTACCCCCCCCCCCAGAGGACCCACATAAAATGCCAAGCATGGCAACACATGGTGCTAGGGCTGGAGGCAGAGACAGGAGAGATTCTTTGGGCCACTGTCCAGCTAGTCTAGCCACACTGGTGAGTTCCGAGTCTGAGGTCCTACCTCAGAACCTAAGATGGAGAGGCTGGAGAGATAGAAACCTGGGTTTGGCTCCTAGTACCACAAACCACCTGTGACTCCGGCTCCAGAGAGTCTACACCCTCTTCTGCCTCCTCAGGCCCCAGTATGCTTGGGATGCAGGTGCACACTGAGGCACACAGAGTTGATGGAGCTATTAAAGACACTCAACATTGACCTCTGGCCTCCATGATCACATGTACATATATGTGTATGCACACACACACACACACACATACACACACACACACACACACACACACACACACACGATATTTACCTGAAGAATAATAAGATGCTATTGGAAGGTGACTGCCATGGGATGACAGAGACGTGAAAGGGTCAGGACAGACGTGATGGTAAACCGCAAACTGCCCTTTCCAGTGGCCCTGGTGAGGGTGGCAGAGCCAGCCAGAGCTGGTGATGGGGATGAAGAGAAGAATGAATTTAGGAACAGGTTGGGAAAAAAACTGATGGGGTGTATGGGGACATGGGGACAGAAGTTTTGCTGTGGGGTGGCTCCTGTATGCCTATCTCAGACCCCAGCTGAAGCCGCCTCTTGGCCACAACCACATCCAAAGCAAGAGGATTAACTTGTCTCAGCCTTGGTTGTGTGTTTGAGGTTCTCAGGATCATCTTCCCTGAATGCTAGGACTGGATCAAATGAAAACACTCACACCTTTTCTAAAATAGGTTGAAAACGGACCCTTGAACATTGAAGTAAGGTTTGGATGATTCAGTCACTCAGCCCTATGATTCCACTCAGGAGGCGTGGGACCAGCTTGAGCTACATAGCAGGTTCTGGGCCAGCCTGAGGTACAGAGTAAAAAAAAAAAAAAAAAAGAGATCAAACAGACAAAATCAAAATCTTTGGATGAAAATCCAGAGCCACTCCCCTATCAGAGGCCTCTGTGTATCACATTAGAACCTTCATAGCAACCTGTGAGTCTGTGAGAAGCCCTTAGCAATCACTAGGGTTTAGAAGGGATGGGCCCCGATTACAGCCTGGGTCTTACATGTCTGGAGGCTTCAGTCACAGGTCAGCCGGTCCAGGGCTCTCCTCACATCTTTGGAGTTGTGCCTCAGCTGTACAAGAGCCATCAAAGCCCGTGATGTGTGAGTTCTGCTCTCCGGGGAGTGTGAGGCGGGTACCACATGCCACGGAGCTGGGTGCCATGGAAACTGAACTTTCAGCAAGTTCCTCAGAGCATGAAGGCTGCAGTGAAGTTGAAGGATGCAGCATGGCCACACACTGCCAGGATACCTCATCTTCATTGCCCTTTTCATGTTGAGCTAAGTTTCGGCCATTGCTTATTCAAAACTCTCTTAGCAATGTTCAGGTTTTCTTGAGCCCCGAATTCAGCTATGGAACCTCATGCGGGGTCACAGCCCACAGTTTTAAGAATCTGGGATGTATGTGACATGTCACCATTCTGGAGCAAGTTAACCATTGAGAGTGACTCTGAGGAGTTGGCCTACAAACAGGCCTCAAAGGGCTGCTGGTGGCCTTTCCCTGGAGCAGTCATTGTGCAGCTTTCCACTATTGGCCATCTGTCCGTTCTTCTCCTGGTGGGCTCTGCCCTGCCTCTCCACGCTGCCAAGATGATGGATGGGGGTGGGGAGTCTTCCCATTGCATGTATCTATCCTGCTTTGTTTCTGAGCCTCGAACACAGCCACCAGAGTCCGTCATGTGACTCACGGGAAACAAACAGGGTTTCAGACTTTCAAAGGCAGGATTTGTGCGTTTGAAGCATTTCGCTCAGGAGGGGAGAAGGAGGCACTAGCATCTCTCAGTATTGATTTTCTGACACTGACAGCCCCTCTGGAATGTGAGAGCAGCGTCCTTCAGAAAGCCCATATTTGCTCACTGTGGTCTGGCCTTAACGTGAGAACAGCAAGTGAAACACAAGCATGTCCGATTCTGTGTGAGTGTGTGGACGAGTGTGACGCACACATGTGTACAGCAGGAACGTGGCTGGCAAAGGTCAACACTGGGTGTCTTCTTCGGTCACTCTCTATCAGTTTTCAGAGACAGGGTGTGATGACTGGTTTTAGTTGTCAACCCGACATCCTAGAATCACCCGCAGTGGGAATTATCTAAATCAGGTTGCATATCTAAGGATTGTGTTGACTATATTCATTGACACAATACAGTGGGAAGAATCCTGGACTGTACCATGAGAGAAAGCAAATTAAACACTAGCAGGCGTACATTAGCTCATACTTCTCTGTTCATGAGTGAGTGTGCCCTCTGGCCAACCCCTTCAAGTGCCTGTAGCTGGGGGCTGGAGAGATGGCTCAGAGGTTACAAGAGTGCTGGCTACTCTTCTAGAGGTCCTGAGTTCAACTCCCAGCAACCACATGGTGGCTCACAACCATCAGTTCCCTCTTCTGGTGTGTAGGTGTATATGCAGCCAGAACACTGTTTACATAATAAATAAAACTTTAAGAAAAAGAAAAAGAAAGGAAGAAAGAAAGAAAGAAACAAAGAAACAAAGAAAGAAAGAAGAGCTTGTATCTGTGGCTTCCCAGGAATAATGGGCAGAAACCTAGACTGAAACAAAACAAAACAAAACAAACAAACAAAAAAACCCCTCTTCTCTGGTAAGTTGCCTTTGTGTGGGATGTGGGGGAGGGAGGCATATTTTGTCTCACCAGCAGGAGACCAAGATGCAGTCTCTCACTGAACCTGGTACCCGCTGATTTGTCTACACTGACAGGCCAGCAAACCCAGGGACCTCCCTGTCGGCACATGGTGCTGTGCCCCTAGTTAATGAGGTCCTGGGGATCCGATGGTAGGTCCCATGTTACCAACTAAGCCATGTCTCCCCCGTCTCGGCTTTAAAACGGAGTTTCTTTTCAGTTATATTTCATTTGAGTGCAATAGAAATAGAAGCCTTTTTGTCCATTTGAATTTTTCTTAGTTAAGCTGCTATCTGCCCAAGAAATCAAATGCTTATAGGAGTACGGTGCCAGTGTGTGCATGCATATATGTGCTCGTTTATGCTTGTGTGGGCATACATGTGTGTGCATGTTTGTGCCTGTGTGTGTGTATGTGTTTGTGCTCATGTGTGTTGACACAGAGGATATGATCCTGCTAAAGACAAACAGAAAACAATCCCTCTGTCCATGTAGGCCCAGGTTTACCAGTTTGTGATGTCCGCATTGGCACATCACAAATGTGATTGTAATGTTTATCTTGGCAGCTTCACTGAGCTGAGAGAGTCCTCACCAAAGAAGAAATCAAGGGATTGAGAATCGCGGTGAAAGGGCTCTATACTGTGGTCCCCACTGACCAGGGCGCACGGTTATCTCCTGCAAAGGGAAGAACACTTGCTTTCAGAAAGCCGGTTCTTCTGTTACCGAGGGAACAGTTAAGCACATTAAATGGAATATGTGACCTTGACAGTGCCCTGGGAATGCCGTGGCGTGGTGCTCTGCTTCTAGACCGAGGCTGCATCGCCACGCTGCCTTCTGGGCTGAGAGCTGGAAGGCTTTCCTTTGAAAGCACTTGATGTCTTTGTCTCTGGCTTTTTTAGGGAATTCCTGGTGGGCAGGAGTCCTGAGGGCTCAGCAGGGTCCCGCACATGCCGGCCTTCTCACCTGAGGGATGCCTCTAGATGCATATCGATCTGAGTGTCTCCATAGCATCCCCCCAAACCCTGTGGTTTCCCCAGTTCATGATGCTTTATCTACTGTTTCTATTAGCGTAATGTTCCTCTTAACGGTAATGAGGTCGGGAAAACAAACAGTATAAGCACATTTTCCCAACTATGGTGGATTGCAGTAGAGTGTGTGTGTGTGTGTGTGTGTGTGTGTGTCTGTATGCTTAAGTTTTTTTGCAGGTTTGATGATTTAATTGTGAATTTTCTAAGAGGGCCATGACACATGCTGATCTTTGTCTTATATCATAAACAGTTTAGTTTCTATTCTCACTCTGGTGACAACCCATGATGGAAACCAGAGTTTGAATATCATCAAAGGCTTATAAAATGATTGATATAACCTACTTTCTCTGGGGAACCTTGTTTCAATGTTAAAAATAATGGTTTCTTTCTCTCCCAATCTCTTTGCTCATATAGCTGTTTGTGGAGACCACGGATGCCAGTGGCAAAACTCTGGAGGGACCGGTTCCTCTGGAAGTCATCGTGATCGATCAGAATGACAATAGACCCATCTTCCGGGAAGGCCCTTACATTGGCCACGTCATGGAAGGGTCACCTACAGGTAGGTCACAGTGGATGGCCATCTGTGATTCTGAAAGTGGCACCTGACCATCTTTGAGGACTGACTGGTTGACATGAAATAGCAATGATATGGTCTCTCCAGACTCTAGCAAGGGCTGGAAACACGAAACTCAGAGCATAACTGGGGGACTGCAGACTATGAAAATATCCTCTGTCATCTGCAGGGGTGATGCTCCATCCAGGACTCTGACTCCTGGTTAGTGGTGGGCATTGTGTGAATATTTCGCTCACTGTGTAAGGGCTGAAGGCAGAACTGTGTGCCCTGCGGGGTTCTAATGAGGAAGTCTGTTCCTCTACATAAATTGCTCTGTGAATCCTTTTCATAATTGCCTTTCAATAAGAACAATGCTGGTGTGACAGGCTGGGCCTTTCCCCCTTTCCTTAGAAGATGCTTGGAGAGACACCTTTTGTCTTCAGTCAAAGGGCCAAAGGCAAGACATTTTTCTCTTTCTCTCTCTGGAAATACTCGTAGCTACTGTTATGGAAATGACTCCAGGGTGCCTCAGGGCCTTGCTATCTTTCACCATGTTTAACCTATCTAGAAAGGGCTTAGAATTTAGAGATGCCTTATTAGGCGCCCAGAACATTGTAATTAAAATATGCAGTGTCCAACAGGAAAAGTGACTCGTGAGCATAATGCTGAGAAAGGTGAGGCGCAAAGGACAAATTGATTCTTGCCAGATGGGAATTTAATTTTCTGCTTTAAGATACATTTAGGTGAAAAAGCCCCATATTAAGAGAGTTGCTTGTTGGCTGGTCCTGGGGTCTTGATTAAACAATGAGCAAAACAGTCAGCAAGCCATAGAGGAGACAGAGGCCAGCTTGGACTGTTCTTCTCCCTTTGTTGAATGGATGGGATGTATCAATGACATGTAGATACTGGAGACTTTGGACATGTTGCCATGGTAACCTCCCCAGACTACCAGGTGAATAATCATATGCAAGACGCCTCAAACCTCCCTGTAGCTTCTCACAAGCTTGGTCTCTCTGCTTTTCATCACCCCACCACCACCACCACCAAAAAAAAAAAAAAAAAAAAAAAGGGCAGGAATGGGCATTTCCCCTCCCAGATTTGAATGTGCTCTGTACAAATGATGGTGAATTTGCTGTAGGTTCCCTAGGGAGAGGTGAAGGGAGGGGAATGGTGGCCAGCCTGGGGAGGTGCAGCCCGGGCAGCTGAAGTCAGATCCCTTCAGGGCAGGTCGACCTCATGGCACCTCTCCGGGACTTCTTTTGATGGAGAGCAGACCTCTGATGGGAAAGGCCCTGGACTTGGATTTTGATGTTTACGGAAAACTACTTAAAGGAGCCGAGGAGCATAGCGGGTCAGCAAGATGGATGGGGAAAGCTATTAAAGAGGCCAGGGTGTGAGCGGAACAAAGACTGAGTCCTTCCTGTGTGGGGTCCCCAGACCCTGAGTAAGAGCGACTAGAATGCGGATGGGCTGAAAATGTGATCTCGGCATTAAAGTCCACATCACATCTGGGGGCTGCGAGCACGCACATCTCTGTCTATTACGTGTCTCTCATGAGATGAGGGTCAGGCTTCCTCCCATGGCTGTGTTCTTTCATAAAGTTTAGGAGCATTTCAGGTGCTATTGCTTTGTATACATGTCATATTTTCAAGGAAAAATTGAATCCTTTATGCACGTTGAATTTCTAAATGCACAGAGCTATTTGGTTAGGGGCAGACACATCTCCAGGAAACATAAACCGGCTTACGCTTCTCTTTATGATTGATATTATCCCATGAAATACATAAGATTTGGACTGCTGCATGGAATGGATGCCTCTGTGGGTACAGAATGGTACTGGACGACTTCCTCTTCTTCTTCTTCTTCTTCTTCTTCTTCTTCTTCTTCTTCTTCTTCTTCTTCTTCTTCTTCTTCTTCTTCTTCTTCTTCTTCTTCCTCTTCCTCTTCTTCTCCTCCTCCTCCTCCTTCTCCTCCTCCTTCTCCTCTACCACCTCCTCCTCCTCCTCTTCTTCCTCCTCCTCCTCCTCCTCCTCCTCCTCCTCCTCCTCCTCCTCCTCCTCCTTCTTCTTGTAGCCTCTAGGTTTAACTCTAGAGCAGTCATGGGAAGGAACTGGTAAGATTGGGTGTCAAGAAGGTAGATAATGCTGGGAGAGATGCTCTTAGTGGACAACTGTCTAGATTCATTAGCACCCTGAAAAAAAATGCAGGGAGGACAGTCTCAGGGCATTGTCAGGCTGAGCAGTATTCCACCATTCTCCAAACTTCTCTCCAACTGAGACCCTTGTCAAGTTACACCATGTGTTCTGTGTTTCCTGGCTGGCTACACATGTGATTGCTTCTCCTGTGTCTCCAATTCCCTGTTTCCTTGTTGAGATTTCCTCAGTCACTCTCCACCTTAGATTTTTTTTTTTTTTTTTTTTTGCATGAGAGTCTCTCACTGAGCCTGGAGTTGGCAGTTTCTGCTCTGCTGGCTACTCAGTGAATCCTCATCCCCCATCACCACTTTCTCAATGCTGGGATTAAAGGTGTGCACTACCAACTTTTCACATGGGTGCTGGGGATGGAACACGGGTCTCCATGCTTGTGTCTCAAGCACGTGACTACCTGAGCCATCTCCTAGTCCCTGCCCAAGTGTTTTCAGTTGTCTCATAAACTTGACCATACACACAGCCACTGAACTCTATCGTTAAACTGAGCCCTCACTGTGTGCTAGAGAGTTAGGTACAGTACACCCTCCTCCCCCACTAACCTGAGAGGTGGGTCCAGCAGTCTTCACCTCACAAAACAGGAAAACCAAGAGTCCATGTCTTCAGCTTTGAGCTGCAGGTCCCTTCTCATGTATCATTCTAGAGTTGGCCACCTTTCTTCCCAAAGTGTTGTAGATAAGGCTATTAATATTTACTAGTAATACATATAATTATTATGGCAATTATTATTTAATCTGCAATTATAAAAATAAGTATACACAGACACCAATTAGATGTTTTAATATGCCTAAACACTGAAACTGGGCAAATATAAACCCCTTTGGCTACCTTGTTCTCTCCCTGCCCCACGTCCCATGTCACTTGCTTGAATTATTCCTTTCTGGGCTATTTTCCATTCATAACTCCTGTAAATACTTGCTCATGCTTTCCATCTGGGGCTGCCAATGCTCAGAACAAGTTCCTCCTAGCCATGTGCTTCTCATTCACACCTAACCCATGCTGACCCTGCTTTCTCCTTCTTCCTCTCCTATACCTCTTTCCTCTTCCTCTCTCTCCCTGATCTTTCTGTCCTCCAGGTCCCTGAACCTTAGCTCTGCCTACCTCTCTTCTGCTCAACCCAGGTTTTGGCACTTTTTTGATTGGGGCATCAGGGATAATTTGGAGGCATGGTTACACAGCACCACATGGTATATGTGAGCATTTGATCGTAGAACAATAAAGATCTCAGGGGGCGAGCAATTAATGTAGTAGCTCCAGACCATGTCACAACACCAAAGACTAAGATAGGTGGACCTTGGAGAAATTTGGAGGATGGTACCTTATTTGATGATAGGATACTGTTCTTGTTTCATGCCTGTTGTGATAAAACATCCCAACCAAAAGCAACATAGGGGCTTTATTGTCTTCAATTCCAAGTTATAGTCCAATGTCACAGGAAATCTCAGGTGCAGCATCATGTGACCATTGGCCACACCTGCAGTCAAGAGCAGAAGGAAATAAGTGAATGGATGCACCCACGATGCTTATTTTCTAGGCCCTGTTAACCTTCTTCCCTCTTAGGAAGTTCAGGGCCCACCCTGAGGAATGATATGTTTCAGTAACACGCAAGAGAGTCCCCCACAGACATCAGGCCTGCCTGATCTAGGCAGTTTCTCAACTGAGGCTGGCTTCTTAAGCGATCTACTGCAGCAAGTAGACAGGTAAAAGCTGTCACAGACACTGTCACCCCTGCTCAGCCCTGGGGTCGAGAGCTGGCAGAGTCTGAGTCATCTCCCTGCTCAGAGCCTCATCTGGATGTGTGCACAACATTCTCGGACTTTGTGTGAGCCTGAGATCCAGGAGAGGCAGAGCCCGTGCGTCTGTTCTGCTCTGGTGGTAGTGCTAAACTCCTATGCACGTCCCCCTGGGGGCCATGTTTGCATTTGGGCAGTTCCGTCAGGTGACGGAAAATGAACAGTCCTCCTGGCCAACAGCTAGGTGCCCCCAAACCCTTTCTATTTACTGTGAGCCTCTTGGAAGAGGCTCTGGGGGAAAGAGGGCGTGACATTGAGACCCTCATTCTAATCTCATCACTTTCTTCTAAGCCCCTCTACCTAGGGCCAGTAGCAAGGCGTGTGCTCTAAAGACACCCTTCTTGTTTACTGTTCTGTCACCAACACCCCAAGTTTTTAATCATTGATGAGCAAGAGGTATCGCTGTCATTTTGCACCCGACTCCACACGTTATGCAGCTGTTTCTGGGTCCAGCAGTAGACCTCAGTGCAGGGTCTGCTGCCCCAAAGCAACTTCTTAACAAGGTGGGACCTCAGGCAAGCCACCGAACCTTCCAGAAGCCTCAGCTGCCTTGCCTGTACTGTGGAGCTCGTTGAGAGCAAGTGCGTGGGGATTAAATGAGACAACAGGCTGTATCCAGTGCTTAGACTGTGACAAATGCTCAGAAAATGCCAGTGTGCAGTTGTGCTGTGAATACTGAGATTATTCTCGATGTTCTGACATTGTTCCCTTCAGCAAAGTTAAAGCAAAGAGACACATTGTTGGTATGAAGGAGACTTCATTTCCCAGCGATCCAGGCATCAGTGCCATGTCCCTGTGTACCCAACTGTCACCGGTTCCTATCCATCACAGAGGAAGGTCACCTGTTTTTATCTGCAGGTATAGACAGGAGACTGCTCCCAGCTGTTCAGCACTGAACTCCAGGGCATTGTTCTGGACAATCACTCCTGGATGAAGGCACATCAGCAGAGAATGATGGTGTTTTAGTTCTTTTCATAGTTACAGGTATTGATTTATGGAGCCCACATTCAGGCTGTGCTGTTCCGCCGGCCAGCTAGGTCCCAGGAACCATGAAGGTGGAAAGGAGGGCTAGGGTCTCAGAGTTCCCAGAGAATACCCATGCCAGGACCCCGAGTGCCCCACTGATACCTATTCACACATGCTTTGTCCCTGCTGGTCTCCTGGGGGCCTTGGTAAAGGGCTAATGATGAACAGCCACCATAGTTTCCGGTAGCATACTCCAGGGGAGAATGAAGGGCAAGCGTGGGGTATCAGGGGAGGGAAGCCCAGGAAGGGAGAGTCAGCCAGTGGGAGAGTGGTGGCGAGGCTGTCCAGGTGTGTAGGTGGAACTTAAGCCCTTGGGGGAAGAGTTGGGAAAGGCCGTCAACCCCCATTAGAAATAGCGTCGTCGAGATCTGGGCTGTCCACCATCCATCCCGCAAATCTAAGGGCAATGAAAACTGTCTCCAGGGGACTTCACTTCCGGAACTTTTGGTCAGGTCAGCTTGCAGAAGGCAAGCGGGAATGTAAGCAAGCTCTTAGGAAGCCTCCCAGCAAGACACAGGAGCTCCCCACGGGGCTGGCTTCAGCAGCCCTGAATGGAAGCTGGGAGAATAGCACTCCACCCAGGCCCTTGAGAGGCATCTGGGAACAAACGTAGTATAAGGACTGTCCGAATCCAGTGTGCATAACATGCCGGTCGCCTTCAGCTTCCCTTCAGAGGGGGACATGACCCACAGGTACACATCTGAGTCACGAGGAGCACCGGTGCCTGTGTGTTACACTGGCCCTTCCCCGTGTTGTACAAAACAGGCCAGATCAGCAGTCACCTCCTCGACAACCCCATGACTTGCTCTCTCATTTCTTCCTCTTTCCAATATTTTCCCCAAATATGGCGAACATGCCAACAAGGCCTAAGGTCTGAGGGCACCCATAGTAAGGGGACAGATGTTGTCCTTCTCCACTGGTGTTCACAGCCACATGAGCTGAGAGCAATGGAGAAGACATGAGCTAAACTGTGGCCAGCGCTATGCCGGGGCCCAGCTGGGATATTTAACACAGGAGTGGCTGAACCTTATTTTATACAGAGGGAAAGCCTCTGTGAAGAGGTGATACAAGCCCAGGGATCTCTCCCATTCATTTTCACCCCAGGTTCTTCCAAGTATGGTCGGTCTAACTTTAAAAGAAATCTGACCTGGCCTGACACGAGTGAAAATCACTAAATCAGCTGAACGTTGGCCCATCCTGAGATGTCTACTTCTCTTGGCAGCAAAATGGCTTGAGCCAAGTAAAGTTGGCTGTGATGCTGATGGTTGCTCTTTGCTACCCCACTCAGCATGAGGATGGCGGTAGCAAAGCCTCTTTTATGGTGCTCTTTTTTTCTCATGTCAGGCATTCAAATTAGGTCCTCTCTCATCATCTTCTGTACCAGCCAATCTCACGGTTTCCAGAGTATTCAGCCATAGCCACTTCGAGTGTTTTCTTGAAGGTGAATTTTTAAAGAGAGAAGTCAGCTTTCTTCCAACTTCTCTCAGTGAAAAACCACATCATGTCAAGCCACCATTTAGAGAAGGCAGCTGTGTGAGCTGGCTTCCAGGACTTCCCTGAGAATCTCTCCACAGGGACAGGCAGGTACGTGGGTCAACAGAAGTGGGACTCCACCTGGTCACAGGCAAATCCTTGGTGTAGTCCACTTTTGTTTATCAGCAAATGCTTAGTCTGTCCCTGTGGCAAGCAGCCAGGGTCTGGTATTCTGTCAACTAGTTAACTGGTGCCTTGTTGATTGTCTTTGCACCCATCATCAGTTCTGCAGGGAAGCTTTCATCTGCTCATCCCTACCTATTTTTGTGGCGATTTATGTAGGGTAGGAGTCAGATTGGCAAGATGGAGAATAAGCCCTGTTAAATTTTGATCAGTGTTGAGGCATTGCTTGTGATCAGGGGTTTTTATTCTCTCTCTTAACTCTGCTTGGAAATTGGGAGATCATCCTTTCTCTTTTCACACATACACGTACTGACGAGAATTTCCATTTGTGTGTTTCTCAGGACTTTACTCAGTAACTGCAAGGTTTTATGTTGGTGTCTTTATCTGCATTAGAACAAGGTGAAGCTGTCTCAGTAGGGCCTTCTACCTGGGTTTTGGGGCTAGGGAAGAGGGCCATAGTGCTCTCCTCTCTTCTCAGGTCACAGCTAGAACCTTGGTAGAGGAGTGTAGCCCAGTCATTAGCATATCATTTGAGTATGATTGGTCATAAAACAATGTTATGGAAGAGCTGTGTAATCCAGCCAGAGAGTACTTCCCAAAGGGAGCATTCCAGGAATAAGTGGTATTCGAAGGGATATCTGAACCCATCAGCTCTTGAGTCTTCTTGGTCATTCAAGAATTAGAATCTCTTTGCTGACTCTTAACTGTCTCAGTGTGAGCATCGCAGCAAACAGTCGTCTCTCACAATCTCAGAAATGAGCTATCCACACCTCACTCTGACTTCAGGGTCTTCGCTCTTTAATACTCAGCCCCTTGCTGGTGGGCACCGTTGGATGTAAAAGGACTCCCAGACTAGAACATTCAGGATGCCAGAGGGTCTAGCGAGCAGAGAAGAATGCTTGGACCCCTCAATCTGGTAGTAGGATGCCCCATCAGTGCACACGTCATCTTTAACATGCATGGCTTCAAACACTGTTCCCTGCATCCCACTTATAGCTGTCTTAAATTTGAACATGCGGGTTGGAGTTAGTTTTAGGAGACAGGCATCACCTTGCTTCCTTTGTCCTCTCCTCTCTGGCCTGAGTTCTTTGCTCCGGGGTCAGCCTGAATGTTGTCTGTCCCCTGGCAATCCTCCACACTCATGCTCTTCAGGAGGCTCTTAGGGTTTCAGGTGAACTTTAGAGAGATGAGGCTCTTATGCTTCTGTCAGTTATTTTCTTGTTGAAGTAAACATCTCGTAGCCCTGCTCATCAAACCTCTGGAGCTCCTTTGGACTCATGCTCAAAACCCTCTTTTCATCACTCATCGTCCTTTGAAGGCAGGAAGGATTTGTGACATCAAGTGTTTGAAAGTAAAACTGAAATCTAACTCACTTGGTTAACGAAAGATTGTGAAAACAAGTATCAACATCTTTAGGAACGGAGTAATCGTTTGAAACCATGAAAAGGAATAGATCCAATAGAAATGTCCAGCCACTGTGGCAATGGGATGATGGCTGCACAAGTCCTTGAGTTGAGTTTATGTGCCCAAAGATGCCTCTGGAGTCTGTCCCCAATGTCTGACCTACACTAGACATCTGTGGGAATGTCAGAGCATCAGATCCATGAGTGATAACTTCAGGGAAACTGATTTCACAGAAGTTTCCACAACTTTGTATTGTTCAGCTGCTCTAAGCCAGGTCATGTTGAAGGTGTTGGGGACATAGAAATGACCTAGACCGTTAGGTCTTAAGACATTTATGAAGCTGAGGAAATAGTTGGGGAGACATCTCAGTGGACAAGCCTCGCAAGCATGAGGACCTGAGTTTGATCCTTGGAATCCACTTTATCTTTTAAGCCAATCAGTTGGAGAGATGATTCAGTGGTTAAGATCACTGGCTGCTCTTTTAGAGGATCTGAATTCAGTTCCCAAGTACCCACATAATGGTTCACAGCCATTTATAACTCCAGTTTCAGGGAATCCGATGTCCTCACTTTCCTCTGTGGTCACTGAATGCATATAGTACATATACAGACATACATGCAGGCAAATATTCATGAATATAAAATAAAATGAAAAAAAAACCAAGGCATTTTGATATTGCATTTATAATCCCAGCACGGAGCAGATGGAGACAGGTAGGCACTTGGACCTTGCTGGACAAACATCCTAGTTTACTTAGTGAGTTCCAGGCTGATGAGTGACCCTTGTCTTAAAAGAGGTGGATGATGGAAGCTCTTTCCATCACTTTTTTGTTGTTGCTGCAGTTACACTATGTATAACGTATGTATATGCATACGGTAACTTATGGAAGGAGCCTATTTGTGTGCATGGTTCCAGAGGGTTAGAGGCCATGACAGCAGATGGAGGCAGGCAGCAAGCAGCAGGCATGGCAGCAAGAGCAGGAAGCTGAGAACTCACACCCTGAACCACAAGCACACAGAGTATTTAGTAATGCCAGCAGTCTTTTAAGCTCTCAGAGCCCATTTCCATATTTCCTCCAGCAAGGCCACACCTCCTGACTCTGGCCTAACAGTACCACCAAGTATTCAAACATCTGAGCCTAGGAGGGACATCCTCATTCAACCACCACAGCACCTGAAGGACAAAACCCAGGGTTGTCGGGCTCCACATGCACAGATATTCACATGCGTACACACACACATACATACAACACTTATGGTTTTCTGGGAGAAGAATGTTAAGCAACAATTAAATGAGCAGAAAGGGTGACTCAAGTCCTTCAGGTGAAACAGAAAGAAAACTGATGTGATGTCAGTAAGGTCTGATGAGATCACACTGAGCCTGAACAGAGTGGTAAAAGACTCCATTAGAGAAGGGTGTTCTAGGAAGAGGGACCAAGGGATTACAAAGACCTGAGTGGTGTCATAGTTGGAGAATGTATAAGAAATGTCCAGAGAGTTCTAGGAGACCGGCAATTAGAGTTTCAGGTGAACTTTAGAGAGATGAGGCTCTACACAGCCACTCTGAGCAGAGGTCTACAAATGCAATCCAGATCTATTTCATTGCTTGTTTTCTTTTAAATAAAGTTTTAGGAGAACACAGACAAACTCGTCTACATATTCGTTGCATTCAGACTGCATTGGCTGATGTGGGTGGGTAACTGGACCTGGAGTACACATTCCACAAAGACTAGCTGATCTTGCAAAACAGAGTTTGCAGAATTGTGGTTTACGGCTCCTTAAATTGTAGTTATGTTTTACACGCAGTAGGAAGCTGTTGGGTGGATTTAACAGGAGGCGTGTAAAGTCTGGTTTGACTGCGAAATAATAGCTTGCCCTTCTTAGTGGAGAGTTGTGGGGGAGAGGGACCAAGAATGGTTTTAGGAGAATCCATCTCCTTCAAGGATACAGCCCCCGGGTCAGCTTCTCAAGCTCCAGGAGACAGCCCCACACCCATGCACACAACAGGAGCACAAAAGGGGGGGGTTGGGAAGAATTGGAGGGGAGGGAGCAGGGTGTGGCGCTGGTTAAAACACACGCATATACAAAGTTCTTAAAGAAATATGTTTACTGCTCCAGGCATAAGAGAACTTCAGTCTGAAGCAAGGTGGTGAGGAAAGAGGCCGGAGGTCACACAGGATTTCTGTGGTGATCCCCTGACAAATGGGAGATTACTGCATAGTGCGCCACTTTATGACGCTGGATTATCGTGCCCGGAACCGTCTTTATGGAATTACAGCAGCACTGTAAACCTTAATAGGTTTATAAATTTTCCCCAGGTGTATGCTGGATTCTGCCTTCTGTTTACTTTCTCAGATATAAACTTGAGCCTGGGGACCCTGATGTGGGGTTAGGGTTGTTTTTTTCTTCCCCTCCATCCCTAGTTTTTCAGGTCCCAGTCACACATAGTAGTGGCTTCTGATAAATTCCATCCAAGGAACCAATGGTCCCAGGTGGCAGGAATTCTGAATCATTATAATGCTCCCTTTTTATTGTGTTTTTAAATAAGTGTCTGTGTTTATTCACAATTTGTTCATTCCTTCTATGAGCATCTCCCGAAAGCCCACTATGTGCAGATTTGCTGCTTTTAGCGACAAGAGAGGTGCTTTAAAGCCAGTCCTTCCTCCACACAGCTGCAGACACACAGGGACCTCAGCAGGTAACTCAGCGCACAGTGAAGTGCGCATGCTCCTGAGAGTCATCCCGGAAGAAATGGAGGAAGATGCTTCTTCCTGGGGTAAAGCAGCGAGAATCTTAAGTGGATTCCATTCCACTGCTCTTTTCAGGCCCTGGACTACGTGCCCCTCAGCCTGCAGTGCAGTCTTTCTGACTGCTGTCGACAGAGCACACAGAATCTCCTGGGCTTAGGTTAGACCTCCTGAGGTCTTGGGTGACACAGCTGGGGTTCCAGCTTGGACCTGTGTGACTCCAGTGACTGCCCTCCACTTTTCCTTCCACTTCCCTGAATCCTTCTCACCCAACACAATGGCACCATGAAACCACAGGTGCCACTCAGAGTCTAGAGAATGTTTCCTTAACCGTGTGTATGAGAGAGGGGGTGGGGAGAACAGCACCCACCCTTTCTAGTTACTTTTTTAAAATAAATATTTTTTTATGGTTTCGGAATTGTGTACATTCATATACCGCATTTTGCTCAAACCCACCTCCTATGCCCTTACCTTAACCATGCCCTTCTCTTAACGTCCTGCCCTGCAGGTCATTCAGCAACCCTAGCTCAGTGCCTTCTCCAAGCAGCCAGATCTGACCCCTAGTGGTGGATCTGGAGATGTTCAAGGAGAAATGAGGCTCCACAAGGCAAGCTGGACACCTTGAGGCAGTGTCTCCCTCTGCGTCACTGCTCTGAGAAACGGGATTCTTTCTGAGGGCAGAGTCCAGGGCCTCAGCTTCCTTCCACTGGTCCAGGCTCTTCACCTTAGCATCCAGTGTATTTTCTTAGGATTCCCTGAGTGAATTATGGGTAGAGCTACCTCCAATCTTAAGGAAATGGAAAGAGATTCAGTCTGCTAAATTCTGTGGGGGAAAGGGCATATAAAATCCCTTTCAAGTGTATGTTTTATGAAATATAGGCCATGAATTGAGTTTCCCAGTATCAAAGAAAAAAAACTTTAATAGACTTGTAGCTTTCCTGCTTTAATTACAGCTGCATATTTTTTTTACTGAAGCTGAACATACTACCCAAAGCTGTTTCATTATTCAGGAGACCGACTCTCCTCAAAGAGCTTGCCAAAGTCACGCTGGGGGAATATTTGTGTTTTCTTGCTTGCTCTGATTTTCTTCTTTCTGGGGTGAGGCTCTTTATCTGCTGGGTTCCTGGTTTTCATCAGGATGCTAAAATAGATGCTTCTTCTTGAGGTGGCTGGGACTTGTGCTTGGCCTCAGGACAAGCCTCTCACTTCAGAATTCCAGGAATGTGTTTGTCTGGTTCCTCAGCACCAAACTCCACCAGCTACTCCTTTCATTCTCTATCACATCTTCTCCCTGCCTAGACAAGGTCCATGCTATGGATTCTCTAGAGTTATGAGCTAGAGCCAGAGCTGGGGACAGGGACATTTGTGTGTGTGTGTGTGTGTGCGTGTGTGCGTGTGCGCACGCGCGCGTGCCCATGTCCATGTGTATGTATATCTGAAATTAATTTAGTCAAATTCACTGTGTTTTCCCATGGTTCACCTGTGTATCAAACTGAGATGATCCACCAGTGGCTTCTTCTTGACTAGGTAGGTTCTGGGAATCCAGACACCTGGAGCAGTGTCTCAACTTAGGATGACCCAACTTGTCCTCAGGAGATGACTTTTGGTGGCCACTGTGGAAGAGAGTGGGGTGCAGTTGCCATTTAGTTGGGGAGAGACTGGGAAACCTCACAAGGCCTGGGGTAACCTCTGTGTAAAGAACTAATTTGGCTTAAAATGTCCATGTGGACAGACTTGAGATGGACAGACTTGAGGTGGACAGACTTGATCCTAAGCAGAGGAAGTGGAGATGTTCAGTCCTGAATCTGCAATCTTGACCAAATAAACCATGCATTGAAGCTCTGTGCTGAGCTGCAGGTCCTCTCCACCCCCCCACCCCCCCACCCCCGCTAAGCTTGCTTATTAATATGCAGCCAATGGGAACTGTGAGCCCCTTAACTCTGAAGCTATTGCCAGGCCTTTGCTCTAAGGTTTCCTGTGCACTAGACTGACTCATCATGGCAATCCACAGTTGTAGATGCTGGTCCCCCAGGGTGGTAGATGCTGGTTCTAGCAAAATAATCATCATCATCATCATCATCATCATCATCTTAAGAGTGTTAGGAATCATCTTGTCCAAGAAAGCATTGACTTCTTCCTCAATGTCTAGTGTGCTGTCAACCATCAGTAACAGCTTGATATACACCATATACGAGAACAATGTGTCCATGTAAAAACAGTACTGCTCAGCCTTCCTTGCAGCTAGACATGGTCTAGCTAACTAATAAGAAGGGCTGATTCTGAAGGGAACTAACAAAGCTGGCAAGAGTATCCTTGTATCTTCTTTCTACCACCTATTTCCTCTGCTGCTCGGGATTGCAGACAAGATGGCTAGCACTCAGGCAACCATCTTGCACCATTAGGTGGCCTTAAGGGCAGAAACCATGTACAAGGAATGAAATAATAAAAGATGAAAACAGACTGAATTCTGTTGCTTGTGGAGTATCAGGCCAGCCCTGTTGCTTGATGGAATAATTTTGCATAAGTAGTAAGAAGTGTCTCCTTCACCTGAATCATTCTTACGGTATATTTTCTGCACTTGGAACCAAATCTTACAGCAGCTGACATAGCCAGTGTCACTCAACCAGCAAGAAGTATAGCCTAGATAATTGGACTTTGAGCTTGCTCTTAACCACTATCTATGCTGACTGAGAGAGCCAAATAGCCATTGCTCTGTATGCATTCCTAACCCCGGATTCAGGATAATAATCAAAAAATAAGTCTCGAATGGAACAGAAATGGTATTTCTCTCCCTCATTATCTTAGGGTTTTTTGTTTTGTTTTGTTTTGTTTTGTTTTGTTTTGTTTTGTTTCAGAAGCACTCCAGGGTCTCATTGCCACTTGATGTTTTTATTAGTTAAAACAGAATCAAGCTGAGGCAGACCCCAGTTGGCAGAGCGCTATCCCTGTGTTTGACCCTCAGCCCCAGAACCATAAAAACTGCTTGTGTTGGTGCATACTTTTGTCCTAGGTGAGAGGCAGGTGGATCAGAAGAATTACAAGGTGAGTTTACATAGTGAGTTTGAGGCCAGCCTGGGCTACAAGAGCCTGTTTCAAAATAACTAACTGAACAAAATACCCAGTGTGCTTTGCAATGGAAGTGTGCTTTGCTCTAGTTGTCTTGACTCCCTGTTATCGTTATAATTCGGAACTTACTCTAGCTCTGGAGACCCGGGAACACTCCAGTAATGGATGCCATCTGGTGGCAGCCTTTGGGACAATGCCCTGACCCCAGGATTCTGTACCAAGGGCTGGAGAGGGAGAGATGAGTGCAGGGATGTCAGGATGCCTCTGGGAGTTTTTCAGAGGACAACAATTCCCCTTCTTGCCAGTGATGACTGGATACTCACCCAAAGATCTACCTGTCTTCATCAAAGCTTTAGAACTCTGACTCCTGGAAGACCTCAACTTGGGTCCTAATTTTATTATAGCCTATCCTAACCTCTGAGCTTTGCATAACTCCTCTATAAAATGAAAATGATAGCAGTGGGACATTCACGGGAGTGAGGCAGAGTAGGAAAGCACGCTTGGAACTGCACACCCAGCAAAGACTGTTTGTCTGGAACAGAGTGGTTGCCAGCTGTTGATTGCCCACTGGCCACTGTTTGGCTGGTAGCAGACTGAGGAGCTCTAGTTCTCTTATATCCATGTCCCTTTGAGCCTTGATTTCCTCAAACAGGATTAGTGGGAACCCATTGTGGAAGCATTTTATATGAATCTGAATTAAGTCAATTTGAAATGTTGCAACCTGGAAATGACAACACACTCTTACTCGGGTGTAGACTTAGACACGTGTGCTCTCCAAAGTTGAAGAAGTTTTCAAGAACTACACTCGGGAGCACATGCCTGCTTCCCCATGGATATGTGTAGCTGCGATTTGAATCTGAAAATCTCCCCCAGGCTCACATCTTGGATGCTTGGTCCACTCCTGGTGGTGCCATTTGGGGAGGCTGTGAAGACTTTAGATGGTGGAACCTAACTAGTGGAAGGTGGTCACTAGGCATGAGCCTTGAAGATTATTCCCAGCCCTGATCTCTGCCTTGCTCTCTGCTTCTTGGTTGGCTATAGTGTGAGCAGCCTTCCTAAATGCTTTCCCTCCCAAAAGCGCTGAGACCAGGAACCAAAATAAACATTTCTTCTCTAATGTTTTTATCAGATATCTTTGTCACGTAATACAAAAGTACTTAATCTAATTGTATGCATTCGTACACACACACATTAACATTAATGCCGTGTCATTCCTGTACCATACAGCTGTCCAACTGATGCATTTGAATGGGTGGTTCAGGAGCTGGAGAAATGACTCAGCAGTTAAGAGCACTCACTGCTCTTGCAGAGGACCCTGGTTTCATTCTGAGCGCCCGCATGGCAGCCCACAGCTATCTGTACCTCCACTTCCAAGGGATCCAGTGATGTCTTCTAGCCTCTGTGGGCACCAGGCAAGCACATGGTACACAGACATGCAGGCAGGCAAAACCCTCATATAATATACATTTAGTGAAAAACCACAAAATATATGAGGGAGGTGGAATGAGAAAAATGTATGGTCGATAGTTTGTACTATCACAGGACCCAGAACCTGTCACGACAGCCAGTTGTAGGACATTTCTATTGTCCCAGATAGACACCCTATAGCCATGGACCTATCCCTGTTTGTCCCGAAGTCTTGTCTATCCTGGGACAGCAAAGACCTGTTTCCGGTCCCAGTGGGTTTGCTCGTCCAGGCTTTTCACACAGATAGACTCCCAGAGTGTGTCCTCCTGTTCCTGGCTTCCCTCTCTCACGCATGGTGTATGTGGCAGGGATCTATCTGACCTTTACCCCTTCAGCCTCCACACGTAAAGACAAGAACGCAGCGCTCATCCCCAAGGCTACTCTCGAGTTATGCAAATTCTGAACTGAGACTGTGCAAAGGGCGCTGTCCTCCGCTTGCCTGGCAGCTTTGCTGCAAAAAGAGGTGACTGCAGCAGCTGTGGGAAGCATGGACTCTTCTCAGAGGCTTTCTCTTGCTTTGGTTTGCCCCTTGTTTTTTCTGGCATTTCTCTCATTCGCTTCTGTGTTTCTCTCACTTTAAGTAATTTTTTTACTACAATGATTCAAACTAGTCAAATTATTAAAATTATTCACAGTCTCCTCAGGGACCTCTGCTTAGTGTATTTTTGTTTTAATTTTTTTTTTGTTTGTTTGTTTTGGTTTTTTTTTGGTTTTGTTTTGTTTTGTTTTGTTTTGTTTTGTTTTTTGACACAAGGTATAGCCCTGGCTGCCCTGGAACTCGCTCTGTAGACCAGGCTGGCCTCGAACTCAGAGATCTGCCTGCCTTTGCCTCCTGGGTACTGGGATCAAAGGTATGCGCAACCACATCCACTTTGAATATCTTTTAAATATCATTAATTTTTTTTTTCATGTAAGTGTCAGATATTTGGAAACTATTAACGGGCTACAGTTAGTGTGTGATGCTGGTCGGTCCCACCAGCACTGAACAACTCAGGAGTTCTGAGACCTTTCTCATGGGTCTGAGCCACATCTTTCTTTCTGTAATATCACAATATCACAGCCGTGGGTATGGCCTTCAGTGAAGGACAGCTTCTGGAAGCTTCCTTTCTGTGAATACTCCTGACTTCTTGGAGCAAGTGGGGTGTGGCTGTGTGTGGGGGGGGGGGGTTGGGGAGGAAAGAGACAGAGACAGAGAGATAGAGACAGAGAGACAGAGGCAGACAGAGACAAAGATATTCGGCTCTCCTTCACCCTTTACCAATTCCCTTTGGAGACCTTAGACATCACTGCTCCATCAAAGTCTCCAAGGCTTTCCCCTTTGGTTAGACATGCCAAGGCAGCCACTTTTCAATTCATCATTTCCTTTGGAACTCCCGATAAAGCTAAGTGCTGTCTCTGAGTTTCCCAGGAGGGCATGGAGGCTCAGAAAAGTTGACACAGACAATCAGAGGAGGAGCCATGTGAGTCAGATCTGTCTGACCTCAAAGCGACTGCATTTCCTCTGCCTCTGCATGGGTTAATTACTCCTTCGCTTGCTCTTGGGTCCTCCTTGATAAAACTAACTTTATTCACAGCTCTCTACCACCAGCATTCAGTGTTGTTCTCCAGCCGAGACTGTGCATCTAAATGGAAATGTTTATTTTATTGGTGATAGAAGATGCAACAGGCAAGTGCAAAAAAAAAAAAAAAAAAAAAAGAAGAAGAAGAAGAAGAACAAGAAAAAGCCAACCTCTGCCTCTGTATGGATGGTTTGGGCTGTGCATGTGCAGGCAACAGAGCTATTCAAGGTCATTCCTGTCTGAGGGGATTTATCCTCCTGGCATGAGACAGACCAACCCTGCCTGGCTCTAATTACATCTTAAAGGGTAAGGTCAAACCACATTTTTAAAAGGGCAAACATCAGCAAAAGAAAATGTAGTTGACTTAGAAAAGCTGTAACCAGGGACCCAGAGATTAAATTGATCTGTTAAGGTACCAGTCAAGAATGCTTTTGGCTGCAGGTAACAAGCTGGCAATTAGGGGCTTAACCACAGCAGGTGGCTTAGGAGGGCTTAGCCATCACAGATGGCTTTTGTCCCTTCTCAGGAAGGTGGGAAGCAGTTTGCCCTGTGCTTCAGTGATTTGACAGCTGGCATTTCTGTGAGTCTTTGGACTTTTCAACATTGCTGTAAGACCCATCACAGCTCTAGGCATCTTCAGGAGGAAGAGAGCGGGGTGGAAAGGGCAATGTCCATGAATTCCATAGGAAGGCAAAGTCTTTAGCATAAGTCCTCAAGACAAAGCAGAACTTTGTTTTATGATGACCCAGAGCTGCAAAAGGAACTATTGTAGAACAAGTGATTGCATGCATGTGCTTTGTGACACTGTTCCCAGGGAGATGTGAGCAAATATCTACACACCCCAGATAGGAGATTGACAATGGATCAAAGTAATAATACCACCCAAGACCAGCTAGGTGAACCAGTTACTTATGGGCATATGAGTAAGGGGGTCACTTACAGGATCATGTATGTCTCAAAGGCAGCTACATCACTGCAAAGATCACTGCAGAGATCATGGATGGCAACTCATAGAAGCTGGACCCCTGGAGCTTCCTGCACAAGCATCTCAAGAGGTTATGTAGTTTCCTGTCCCCAGCAGTGCTTACAGCTTGCCCATCTATTTTAGGGTTTTCCTGAAACTTGTGAATTGTGTATTTCCTAAGACCTGACTAGCCTTCCCTTAGAACTTCCCTTAGAGTTGTAGTGGGCTTGCCTCTGCAATGGAACATTTCAGTTCAGAGGAAATGGCCATGCAACAGTGCTTATGTGTGCAGGTGTGTGCACATGCATGGGTATGCATATGTGATGAACTGAGGAAAAGGGTGTGAGAATGTGATTAGGGTTAGGCAGAGACCAGTCCTCACTAGCCTTTTTAGTAATGAAGAAACTAACATTTTCCATGCTTTTATTAGTAACCAGAGAATGAATTGATGGGGAGGAGCAGTGGTGAAAGGGTTCCTTGGTTAAGTAAGAAGAGGAAACCAATGAAACCAATTTCTGGGAAAGCCATGAGAGCCCTCCATGCTGGGGCTGAATGGGGGTGAGGGTGTCAGTCTGTAAGAAGCTGCAGCACCAGGAATCTGTGGGCAGGTATACTGTGTTTTCATTTGGGTTTCTATTGCCGCAGTGGAACACTATGGCCAAAAAGCAAGTTGGGAAGGAAAGTGTTTATTCGGCTTATACTGCGAAATCATAGATAATCCAGCACGTCAGGACAGGAACTCAAGCAGGGCTGGAACCTGGAGGCAGGAGCAGATGCAGAGGCCATGGAGGAGTGCTGCTTACTGGCTTGCTCAGCCTACTTTCTTATGGAACCCAGAACCACCAGTCCAGGGGTGCCACTACCCACCATGAACTGTACCCCCCCATCACTGATTGAGAAGATGCCAAACAGCTGGATCCCCTAGAGGGGTTTCCTCAGCTGAGGCTCCTTTCTCTCTGACGGCTCTAACTTGGTTCAAGCTAACATACAAACCTAGCCAGCACATTGTACAACGATGGCAGATGCCCGAGAAAGGCATCTTTGAGCACCGAGTACTGGATAGCCAAAGGCATCTGGGTGGTGGTGCTTTTCTTTCCAGGCAATGGGTGAGAGCTGCATGGTGGGTGTGAGAGTACCAGAACAGAGCAGTGAGTATCAGGGAGAGTCATCCAGGGAAGTCTGCCCACAACTCGAGACTAGGGTCCATAGCACCAGTCCCTTTAGAACTTCCCTTCCTCCACCCCTCCTCCTCCGGTTCTGCAGGCTCCTCCACACAGCGAATAAACAAAGAAGAGAATGTTTACAGAATGCATTTAAATGTCATGTGAGGGTCAGCCCAAGAAAATTTTAAAGTTTCATTTATTTTTTACCTTCTCTGTGTGGATTTTGTTTTCCAAGTCCCTGGTGAAAAAAAAATTAGACATGGGAGACACTGAAGGTGGACATCATGAGCCCAGACAAAAGATGACAATGATGTTGTCTTTTGGTGGATCTAATAAAGACTGAATGTGGCTGTGAAGAATGCCCCAGGAGCGCCTTCTACCTTCCCCACTTACTGTGAAGGACCCAGCTTCAGGGCAGCTATAATATTCCAGATATGAAGCTACGGCTTTCTTATATATTTCACCTCATTCCAGTCTTTCATGGCCTCCAGAAATTGATAAAGGAATTCTCATTTACAGATAAGGAGTGGGTTCTTCGTGAGCAGAGGACTCACGTGACTCTCACAGTGCCCCACAAGTCTCTCTTTACACACTGCAAATGCATCCTTTCAAACAAGGCTCAATAGAAAAGAGGCAGTTTCAGCCCTTGGCCCACAGAAGAAAGGGGACCAGGGCCACAGTTGCTTGGTCCACCCAGGGGTCAATATACAGGTTTTCTTTTTAACATTTATATTAGCAGGGTTCTTCAGAAAAACAGAAGCATGGTGTGTGTGTGGAGGGGGGTGTGCATAGAAGAACCCTGTTTCCAAACCACAAAGCACGACACAGTCAGCCATCACACATTTGTCTGCATATGTTCAGCCTTCAGTTTCCAAGACCCTGTGCTATGCCCAAGAGAGCCGTCCCATGTAACCACAGCTACTTCCCAGCTGATCTCAAAGATGGGGCATTTTCCTGGGCTGCCCATGCCAACCTCTTGAGCCTTTGAGCACAGAGGAAGAAATACAAAATGAGCTATGTTGGACTATACTTGCCCCGTCATGCAGAATACTCAAAGCTGGTTCTAGTGGCCTCTCAGCACTGTACCTTTTGATCAAATCCCAGCTCCCCATCCCCCTTCCCCACCTCCACTCTCTCCTCACAGCCATCTTCTCCTCTTCTGGGAGATGAGCTTTATTAGACCCCCACACATGACAAGCAGTGGTGATCTCTCTGTGGCTGGTTAATTTTACCAGCCCTCCCCCACCCCACCCCCCAAAAAAACCCTCAGAACTCACCCACAGCATCACAAGTGACAGGATAGCTGAGATGATGGATGCGTTAATTAGAAGAATTTAATCATGCCACATTGTAAACACATATGAAAACACAATACTCTAACCCGTGTATATATATACACTTATGATTTGTCAATCAAGATAAAAGCAATTTGAGACAACAAATAACACTAGATTTTGAGAAAAGCAACAGAGCTATGAGGTTAAGGGATGTGGGGGGCCATGGGCAGGAGAGCAGGGAGGGGACAGAGGTCCTTCTGAGATTTCCCATCTTGAGGAAATCCTAGCTGTGGCTGGCCTGAGTGAGCCACATGGGAAGCAAGGAGGAAATCTTTCTGCTTCCATCTCTGAAAAGGGCCTTTCTCCTGATCTTCCCATTTGAAACCCTTGACACCTTGATTCTGCCCCTCTGGGCCCATTCTGACCATGGGTCATTGAGTCTGAGGCTTCCATAACCTTTGAGCACACCAGCAGCAAGTAAAGCTGGCTCCAAAAAGCCTGGTAACAGAAATAAATGGAAAAGAAAAACACACACACACAAGCTCCTAAATTGTTCAATAACTAGCAAATGTTCAGTTACCAGTGAACTCTCAAGCATTCTCAGTTCTGGTTTTATCCTTGTAACAGGATCAGCCTCCTAGGGACATGGAGTGATGGCCATCTCTTATGGTTAGGGTATTTTGATAGTTTTGATATTGTGTGAAGCCAAAATGGCATGGCCTCTGCATTGAGGGGATCACCTTAGGGGCATTAAGGGGCTTTACGTGCCAGTCCCCAGGTCCTTTTCACTTTCGGGAGCCTACCACCAACTGCTCAGCCTCCCCTTGCTTACCCAAAGTAGCCATCCCTCAGCCATGATATCATTCATTGTGGAAATGGCACGTACCTGCACAGGGATAAACCATTCTCATCAACAAAGAAAAGCTGGTTGCTCACAGCTGTCAGTGAGCCAGACCTCACACTGTGTTCCATTATCTCCTACAAGCCAGCCTACTCGGCATGTTTGTTTGAAAATATAGTCTCTTCTGGCTCACCATCCATTCCAGAACTCTTGTGGCATATGGAGCATGGGACAGAAAGGGTCATGGCATAGCCCTCATCCCATAGATGTCATCAGAAAGGCAAACATGAAAGCCTCAAGGGGCAGCCCTTTCACAAGAGGCACGCGCCATGCTTGGAGCCTCTTTGTTTTCTTATCTCTCTTGAGTTGTCTAACAGCTTTATTGTGACATAATACATGCCCGGTGTGGCTTGCTCATTTGAAGTAATAAGTTTGTGATTTGGAAACATATTCGTAAGTTGTACAGTCACCTCCTCAATCAATTGTAGAATGCTTAACTTTCAAATGAAATCATAGAGCTGAAGAGACAGTTCAACAGTTAAGAACTCATGCTACTTTTGCAGAGGAACTGAGTTTTGCTCCCAGTGCCTACATCAGATAGCTTATAAATGCCTGTAACTCCAGCTCCAGGAGATCTGATGCCCTCTTCTGGCCTCTATGGGGACTGCACTCATGTGCACATCTGCACACAGAGATACACACACAGACATAATTAAAAAATCTTTAGAATGATAACCCTGTGCTCATTAGCCATCTCTTGTCAACCCTCTGTCACCCCAAGTCCTAGGAAAACATTGATTCTTACTCAACAGCTTGGCCTGTTCTGGACATTGTTTCACAACATGCTATTATTTAACATACAATCCTTTTATCTTATGTTTTTGTTTCTTTATCACGATGCTTTTATAGCTTACCACATCATAGAGTCTGCCAGTACTTCAATACTTTTCATATCCTTAGGAATATAGTGATGCCTGGAGTTTGGTTTATTTGCATTTCCATGTGATAGTGCCACTGTCTTTTATCTGCCCATTCATATATTGGAGGTCGGTGCATGGTCACCACTTGGCATAGCTGTGAATAATGCAACACTGACCATTCATGTGGAAGTTAGTTATGTGGACTTCGTTTTTCTTGAGTGTATACCTGAGGACCTGTCATAAAGCAGGTCTCTTTTAACCTTTGGAGAAATTTCCAAGTGATTTCCCAAAGCAGCTGCAGTGCTTCTGCATCGCTCTCCGCAGCACACACATCTCCAACATCTCCATTCTTCATCAGTCCCATTATCTGTCTTCTACCCCAGCCTCTTACTGTGTATAAGTGGCAGCTCAGCATGCTTTTGAGTTGCATTTGTTTTGCAAAATTGCTTTGCCTCTTCTGAGTCCTTTATATTTCCATATGAATTCTAGAATCAACTTGTAGATTTCTCCCTGCAAAAAAACATAATTGAGATTTTGATAAGGGTTGTATTGAATTGACACATAGATCAACTTGGGGAGTGCTGCCATTCTAACAATGTGCAGGCTCAGAATCAGTAAGCACAGGCTACCTTTCCATTTAGTCACATCTTTAAGTTGCCTCCTTAATGTTTTATAGTTTGCAGCATATGAGTCTTGAACCTCTCCTGTCAACTTCATCCCTAAATATCTTATATTTTGATGCTATTATGCTATTGTACGTTGAATATTCTTCTTCTCCTTTTCAAGGATTTATTTTATTTTTATTTATGCATGCGCACGTGTGTGTGTGTGTGTGTGTGTGTGTGTGTGTGTCACTCATGTGCAGGTAGCCCCAGAAGCCAGAAGAGTGACTGATATGGAAACTGGGAACCAAGCTCAGGTCCTCTGTAAGATTATTAAGGGCTCTTAAGTGCTGAGCCATTTCTCTATGCCCAGAGTGAAATATTCTTGATTCTATTTTTATGTCCCCCATAGCTACTACTGTATGGATGTGAACCCAACTTGTATATATTCATTCCTTCTTCCTCTGAGCCTCTCTGGTCTGCTCCCTTGCTTCTGTGCCCATGTGACTCTTCCCACCACTCTTCTCTCCTTTCTGCAGCTTCAGTCACACTTCCCCTCATTTTATTTTTCTCCTCAGTGGACAAAGATATCCAGGTCAAGCCAGAGAGAGCTGCTCACCAACTTTCTTCTCCTTCCATTCTGCTCACTTAATATTCATATCTCCTGGTATGTTAATACTTTCTGAAGACTTAGTTTCTTACTGCAAGCCAGGTATCAGTCTGCTGACACACAGGATAATTTCAGGTGACACAGCGAAGGATTGTTATTCTAATAGCCATTTATTTGGAGGCCTAAGAAATGTCTGTTGTATCAGCCTCATTATCTATTCATATCCTTCCTGAGAACTAGGTTAAATTTTAAGAAATGAATTTAAAGGGCATTGAAAATGAATAAAGAGTGGCACAGGTGGCGCTTTCATGAGTGACCAAGTGTGGAAACTCTGCAGGGAGGAGAGGTGGGATTTTGAGGATGTGTGTCTCAGAAGGGCTGGACCTCCAGCACCCTTCTGCATGACTCCGGGGAAGTTGGCTTCCAGCAATATTGCAATATTTAAAGGGATCAATCAATGTTCAACACGGTATAGGTATTTGATAATTGGTATTTAACTGTGCCTCTGCCATGCATGGAGTGGCTGATATGGTATAAGGATGACTCTGGGGAAAGTAGGTGTCCCAGGATGGAGGTTAGGCATCTCCAAGTGTGGAAAGGTAGGGTGTTTACTCAGTTGTAATGTCATCATCAACACGCATTTTAAGTGTCCAGCAGTCAGCTCTGGATTCAGGTCGATTAGTTTCTGTCTTTGTGTTAACATACAAGTTACAAAAAGCAACCTGTGGAGATAAAGGTTTATGTTGGCCCTCGGTTTAGGGGGACAGCCATTATAGTGGAGAAGGCATGGCAGCATGAGTGCCCGGCGTCCACAATCAGGAAGCAGAGAGAGATGACCGCTCAGCCCCCCCCCCCGCCTCTATTCAGACCTGAACCCCAGCCCTTGGGCTGCTGCCGCCCATAGTTAGAGCTCTCTGGAAACACCCTCACAGACACACCTGGAGGTGTATCTCCTAGGCACTTCTAAATCCACCCGAGCCGACACTGAAGATGAACCATCACATGAGGTGTGATCGACACGTGCATGCACCCACACTCAGTGACACTGAGTCTTAGGAAAGGGGGACTTCTTACCCAAGATCACCATGTTATTGATAGAATAGAGTCAAACCGAAGGCTCTGGATCCAGTGTGACTAGAACTTTTAGCTACTGTGTGGTGTCTCCAGTCGGGAAGGCTCTAGCTTTTAGACCCTTCAACTGAGGAGAGAGCTCCTCCCAAGCTCTATCCTCTCTCCCAAACTCTGTAGAAGTTTCCACGAGCCTGGTCTCTCCTAGCCTTAGCAGGTGCAGAGGCAGCTTTTCTGCACAAAGACCTGGCTGGCAATGGAGGAGACAGAGGAGAAAGATCTGTGAGTAGGGGGCATGGAAGGAAACCTTGCTGCCTGTGATTTGGGGCCAGAGAGGAAGAGCAGCATACATGTTCAGACTCACGTGGAAACTTTACAAAAAGACGATGACACACACAGAGGGACAGAGGAGAACCGTCCCCAGGTATCCATCCTCAGTCATCTCCGCTGAATCACTCATCTGTGGCACCCATTTTAAGTTGGCTTTGCACCCAACTCCAAAGCCGGAGTTGGGGGTGTTCAGACATTTCCGTGGTATTAAGCAAATGTTTGGAGAGCAGTATGTAAAGTATTCACCGTGTGTATAAACATCCCCGTAAGAAACAGATGGTGTGCTAGGATTATAGAAGCTAAGGGAGGGACTGGCTCACAAATCAGCATTGTAAAGGGACCTTAGGAAGTAAAGGCAGCAGTGATGTCATCCCAAGATGTGAGTACTGAGGGGGCAGTTATGGACCTGTAAGGACAGACTTACTTGTAAAGGACCACTTGGGGGAGCAGTGACCTTCTGGAGATGATACAAGAGGCAAATAACCATGGCAACACAGGAAGGCATGACCGATCCCACTCCCTCTCCTCATCTCCACGTCTTGTGGAAATTCAAAAGGCACCTGGGTCCACCAGGCCAGCTCACACATACAGAAGAGAGAGCAGGAGTCCTGTGAAGGCCGAAGGATTGGACTGAAGACACTGCACACCTTTAAGCTGAGACCAGATCCACGTGAACTGAACTGAGGGGAGGAAAAAGCCCTGGTCTAGTGCTTTGACCTGCAAACGGTGAAACTTTGAAAAATCCATCGTTATTTCCCAGCATAGACATGCCTATGCTCTACTTGAGGTGGAAGGTGCCTCGTATCTCTTTAATTACAGCACACAAACAACCATAGGACCACCCAGAAGCTTCCAAGCTGTGTGTCAGTGCCTCCTAAGTTCGCAAAGGTGGCTGCTTCTAAAAGCAAATGAGCGCACCTAACTTTCATCCGCGTCTGTAAAGAGATCACACCTTCTTCACTGAAAAGCAAGCGTTGGCACACGTGTGGTGTTCACCAATGTTACCAAAATATTGTCTGTGTGGAGAGCAGTCCCCAACTGGGCTTATTTCTGGCTTGTGCATTTTATTTTGGACCATGAAAAGAGCACTGAATTTTCCACTTGGGCCCCCGGCGAGATATGAGAGGATGCAGGTCAGCCAATTATTTCAAGGGGAAAGTTCAGCAAATGAACCCTCGGGCTGTGTGTGTGCCTGTGTCAGCATCGGATCTTACTTAAAACCATCATTTGTTCTCCGACTGCATCCTCACACAGCGGAGGTAACAAAGACTAGCTGTCTTACCCATGTCCTACTTAGCCTCCTGTCTCCTACCAAACTCTAACTTCTCGTAGGAATCCACTGATTTCTTGAGATCTGCTGCAGACCAGCCAGATACTGCTGAGAATATCTACATACGTCCATCAACCGAGCAGCATGTGTTTGTGGGCACACGCGTGTGTGCAGGTGTCTGCATGTGCAATACAGATAGATGTCTGTATTGATTACACCAGCTCATACACACAGATGTGTGGATATAGAAGTTATTTATTATTTTTGAGATTGCGATATAGTTACGTCCCATCCCTTTTCCCCTCTCTCCCTGCAGAGAACACCTTGCTCTCTCTAAAATTTATGGCCTCTTTCTTCATTGTATATATTCCTCAACTCTTTAGTTTACTATGTGTATTACTAATTACAGCCTGCTCAGCCTGTATAATGGTATGTGTATGTATGTTTTTAGGGCTGGCCATTTAGTATTAAATAACCAGTTGATATACTCTTCCCCAGGGAAGACCGCCCCCTACTCTCAGTGTTCCTTAATTGCCTGTGGTACTTTGCGTAGGGTTGAGGCCTCCTTGTCTTTCGCTGCCCACGTTAGCATGGCTGTTGCTGTCATCCTCTTCAGATCATGTTTTGGCAGTCACATCGATGAGGCTATGTGGGTGCAGCTTCTGACATTCCTAGGAGACATAATCTCACAGCAAACTCCCCTGGTTTTTTTATGATCTTTCTGTTCCCTCTTTTACAATGACCTCTGAGTCTCAGGTACAGGAGTGTTTTTGCAGATGTAGGTACCAGGACTGGGCATCACAGTCCTATGTTTTGATGGGCTGTGGTTTTCTGTAGTGGTCTCCATCTATTTCAAAAATAAGTTTCCTTGATGGGGGTGGTGAAGACTATATCTGTGGTCATAAGGACAGATATTTAGATGGTTTCTGGGGATCATGTTGGTTTTGTAAATTAGTGATTATAGAGTCTCCTCCAATATCCAGGATGTCACTAGCACTAAGTAGTTAGCTAGCTTTCCACAACCAGGCATGATTTCCCTCACGCTGAGAAGATCTAAGTTATGATCTTAAGAAGATCCAGTTATGGAGCTGATAGTTAGCAAC
Source organism: Meriones unguiculatus (assembly GCF_030254825.1). Classification (NCBI taxonomy): domain Eukaryota; kingdom Metazoa; phylum Chordata; class Mammalia; order Rodentia; family Muridae; genus Meriones; species Meriones unguiculatus. The sequence continues at coordinate 9,255,144 of NC_083358.1, read as the reverse complement.
AGTGTGCCACTACTGCCCTTAGGGCCATCATGTCATGCTGGCCATTGTTGTGGCTCATAGGCTCCATGGTTGGGTAGGACTGTTGGTTGCCTCCCACATTTGGAAACTTGATTTGGCACCTTTGTAGGCAATGAAACCAATTCCTCGGGGAGAAGGTTTTCAGGTTAGTTCCATCTCAGTGGCCTCTGGGCCCTGTGTCTGAAGTACATTGTCTTCAGAAATAGGCATATGGGTGCACAGGTTAGAGTCAACTCCCTTGATTAGCTAAGGGAGGTTTGCATCTTAAGAAATTCTAAGGTGATACAAGGATGTAATGAAGCAGTAGTTTAGCTTGCTAGGTAGGATGAAGAGCCGACAGATCCCTCTGCTAAGTCCCTTTAATTCCATACGAGCAAGACAGAGCCGTCTGCAACTCCCCAGCCCCAGCTGCAGTGCTGAAATTGGCTGTAGCTCAGGCTCCAGACGAGCCAAGCAGAGAGAGAGCTGCAGAGTTGCTTGTGATCTGCTTATATTACAGAAGGGCCGTTAATTAGAAGGGAGTGTGTTTCTTAATTAAGGAACAAATTAATTTTTAAAGAAGTGCTGAGACCCCCTTGGGTGAAGTCAGACGAGGGGGGTCCTCATGGGGTGTGTGGCTGTCTCATTCTTTACAAAGAGGGTCTGGAGCTGTGATGCAGTCTCCAGCAGCAGCATGGGAATACAGTAGGTGTGGGTTAATGCATCTAGGAGCCAGTGTCACAGGGAAGGAGATATGTTGGGAGTGCTGGGACCACAGAGGTGGATATGACAGATTCCGATGTAGTGGAGTGCAGGCGCAGTGGCGCGGAATAGGTGGCGTGTTGCGTGTTTGATGAATCTGTGAAGTGCTACAGGACAAATGGGCAACACACCCCATGAAAACCCTGGAAGAAAAGCAACCAAGGGGATCAGGAAGAGGGGAAGAGAAAAGATCTAGGAAGGTCCCAGAGCAGGGTGACTAGCTGAGTTTAAGGTAATCAATCCACTGTGGGTAAATAGGAAGCCTGTTTCAAGCAGGAGGATCTCTTGAACAAAGGCCTGGATCACTCAGGTATCCTGTGGCGACACAGAAAGAGAAGGCATGGCAGGATCTAGAAGGCTGGAAAGGCCAGTGTGATGGGGGGTGGGGGGTGGACAGAGGCAGCTGTCACCTTAGGTGTGTCCATTAAGATGTGTTGGGCAGCTAGGGTCAGAAACTCAGCCAGCCCCATGGAGTTGAGTGAAGACCTCACGAGCTCCTTCATACACAGTTCCTAGGGGGACTTCAGGCATGGTCTAGGTGCTCTAATTGCATTGCTGAGAATCTCACTCTGTTTCTTGGTTCTACTTTACTGTTTGTTAGCTTTCCCCTGGTGACAGCAAACGGAAAGTCCGCCTGGCACTTCGCCTGCTCCTGTAGAAACCCTGATGTGAGCACTATTCCCCTGTAACTTTATATCCAGGCTTTAGGGATACAATACCACTTATAACTCAGTGAGATGGTGGTCCATCCCTGAGCTGGGGTACACGACTGTGGGAGGCTCTAAAGGGATCAGGCCTGAGCCATATGCCCACACCTGTAGCCATCGAAGTGTGAACTGATATAAGAGCTCTTTGAACTTCAAGAACTAAGAGTGACAGGAGAGTGTTAGCCAGAGGAAAAGGGAAATGCTACTGCCGCCATCAGTGAAGGAGCAGCCGCAGAGGAGAAGACAGACAGTCAGAGCCACCATGGGCAGCAAGTAGAATGCGGCATGACCGTGTTTGAGTTGGATCAACTTTATTCTGGCTTCAGATGGGAACGAGAAGAGAGGGGGCATGAGTGAGCCATCGGAGGAGGACCAGGGCCGATCAAGGATGATGGAGCTAGAGATGGTGATCTCAAGGCATATTCTGCTGGGATTTGAGAGATAGAGGAGAAAGATTTGAGGCCCCTGGAGAGTTACAGGGTCTTTACATCCTGTGTCTCCCCTTGACTTTAGGCGGACCGGTGACTACTTTGGGGCAGGGCATGTGTGTGTGTGTGTGTGTGTGTGTGTGTGTGTGTGTGTGTGTGTATGTGTGTGTGTGGTATGTGTACATGTGTGTTCACAGGTGTGTGGGCACGCATGATGCTGCGAGGCATCAGGTATCTTCCCCTCAGATGAGCACACAGGGAAGGGGGACATGAAAGAAGCCACACAGATGAGCCCTTCCTACATTCCTTATGCCCCAAATTGCAAAGTAAAATGGTCACTTGGTTGGGGAGCATTGTTTTGTAGCAAGACATATTCAGAATATAGTCTGAATTAAACACACACTCACATACTCACACACTTGAAGGAATGGGCTATGACATTGGCCAGATGTCCTGAAAACATGAAGACAGAGGTTAAACTGAGTGCCTACCCCTTCGCCCCCAGACATCCCTGCTCCCCCCTCTCTCATCCTCCTTCTGTTTAGGGATATAAATTGCAGATTGACTGTCACACTCTATGGGGTGCTTTCTTACGGATCACAGGAACTAGGGGCCCGATGGTCATCTTTCATTCAAGTCCCTTCATGTACCCACTGGAGATGACAGAGTCTCTCGCAGCAACCACAGGCTGTAGTTTGAAAATGAAACAGAAGCAACTGCCTGGAGAAGCAAGAGAAGTGTGACAATGATCCAGCCCATGGGCTTCCATTTCTCCCGCCTCATCTTAACTCCCGGGTGATATCATTCATCAGGAATGGTCACCAGAAACTGCAGTCTTAGGTGTTGGTAAAAGAGGTGCATCTGAGGAAAGACAAAGCTGGAGAGGCACTCGCAGCCTCTCTCCATGCTGCGACACCCCGGGAAGCTCCACACACAGATGGTCAACTGGGTGCTTAGCGGAAATTGGAAAACAGGGGCTGAGGGTGTGGCTCAGTGGGTAGATCACCTGCCTAGCATACCCAGCTTGTGTAAATCAGACTTGGGGTGCACACCTGTCATCCCAGGAGTCAGGAAGTAGATGCCAGAGATCAGAAGTTCAAGGTCATCTTTGTTGACCTGTGCCACATGGGTCCTTTATGAAAAAATAAATAAATAAAGTTAGAAAAATGAAAGAGTCCCCACAGGACAGGAAAATTTGTAGAACCCAAGAGCATTGGGATTTTGGCTTAACAGAGGGAGCCAAGTTGGTGTATAGTGTGTACAGACATCCTCGCAGACACTGAGAGACGAGGGTTGGGCTGCTCCTATTACTCTGTAAGTCCCAAAGCCATTGATGGGGTCTGGGAAGGACACTGTTCATGGCTTCCTCTGGGTATACCCAGTGGCGGCAGTAGCAACAGAGCCACTTTCATCCCTACCTTGTGGAGGTGGTGACATGGAAATGGTGCTTTAATCCCTGAAGCAACCACAGATACAGATGCCACCAGGGATGAGCGGAGAGTGGCCAAGAGGATCCTCGGGCCCTGTACGGAAGCCCTCAGACAAGGAGTGGGGCAGCTGTTCCTCAGCCCCTCCCTTTCAGCCCACAGGAGCCTCCTTGGAGGAGAGTGTTTTCTAAGCGAGACATAGCAAGAGAGGCACACTCCATAGCTGTGTCTGAGGCAACATCAGCTTGCACAGGGAAGTAATTTTCTTCTGCTTACCAGTAACAGTCATTTCTGTGTTTCTCCTCTCCAACAAGTGGGTTTCCTGGAAAAGGACTGGCCGAGTCTTTGGGTAAAATGCAACTGTGTGCCTGTCTCTATGGACTGTGTCCCACAGCTTGGAGCAATGAGTGTGATGGGCTGTATTTGAATGCCTGTCAGACATGATCCCAGGCAAGCTTCCTCACCTCTGGGCGCCTTGGCTTCTTCCTCTCTTCCTCTGTACCATCTGCTGCAGGCTACAGGCTAGGATTCCTGCTGTCCATTCTAACATGGCTATAGACGTGTGGCAGACACATAGGAAGTATGTTCAACAGTAGGGTTTGTTGCAGTGGTTACCAAAAGGTTTGGTGCAAGCACCATAACCGAGCCTGGGACTCAGCAATATAGTATTCCCAGTGTCTGAAGCTGACACGATGGCTGTTTTCAGCCAGAAACCTAAGGGTATGTTTCATATAAGCATTGCTGAGCCAGGTCTCTCCAGCACAGCAACACACACACACACACACACACACACACACACCCATATATATATCCCTACCTGCCTGCTTATGTACTTGTGAGCATACACATGCTAATCTTTGATATCAGGTTTCCCCAGGAGTTTTATTTTAATTAGTTTTCTTATCTCTTTAATCTGTCTTATTGACAGTTACTCTTAGCTACTTTTTAATCTTAAACTCTCAGAGGCAGAAATTCTGTATCTGAGCCAAACTCCTAACAACCGCACGGCTTAGGCAGGGTAGCACTGACCACATCGGTAGACAGCAACCCAAAAGCACAAGTCGGCCGAATAGGCAGAAGCTGGTGATCTGTTATGCCAGAAAATGTCTCCATCTAGGAACTGGTTTACAAGGCTGAGGTTGGCCAACCAGTTCCAAACCCACCCGAGTGCTCACTTCAACCTGTGTTTCCCCACTAAGAGCACAAGCAGGGCCCCGGGAGCATTTTCAGATACCTCTCTGTCATAACTGCAGTGCATCTGCCCTTCTCCGCTATGACCATGCTTGTAAGCAGGCTTCAGGAAATAAATTAGAGCTGGCCATGTCAGTACACACCTAGTCTAGAAGCTGAGGCAGGGGGATCATGAGTTTGAGGCTACATCGGAGAAAAGGACCCCTACTCAATTATGCATATGCAGACGGAGGGCTGTTTGTCACTGTGGCACCTGGAAAGCACTGGATGGAAATGGCCTAAATGTGCCTCAGTAGTGGAATGGCTAATAACGTTCAAAAAAAGCAAACATTAAGCTGTTATTCAAAGGAATGAGGCAAATATTTTATTTATACATCGATCCTAGTGGTTTATAGAAGCACTTTATAGAGAGAGCACTGATGTTCATATGAACACAGCTATCTTTATATGCACATACAGGCAATAAAGCCAGTGCTCACAAACAAACAAACGAAAAACCCACCAAGTTAGAGCACATCCCACATCACTTTCCTCATCCTTGAGAACAGACATCGACAGGAAGCAACTCAAGAAAGGCAAAGATTCTTTCCACAGTGGGTTCCTGGGATTGAACTCAGGTCATTGGGTGCTTTTACCCTGTGAGCCATCTGACCAGCCCTTTGTTTGCGTTTTTTAAACTTAACCCATCATTTGGGCTGATGAATCTCGGTGCAGAAATTATTTCATGTCATTCATAATTTCTAAGCTAGGGTTATGGGGCAAGTTTACATGTTTATATTAAGGGGCTCCGGGAGGTCTGAGGCGTTTCCCAGAAGACTATTGACGTGGATGCCACTATGTCAGGATGTGGTGAGAGAGAGAGCCATGCAGAGAGAGAGCCATGGTTGTTTAAGAAGAGATAAAGTCCATGGGACGGGGGCATGGAGACAGGGGCATGCAGCAGCTGTTCTCATGTGTCTACTAGGGTGAGGAAGCAGAGGGCGGATAGGAAGAGGGGCCAGTCTATCAAACCTCAAAGCCCGCCTCCAGTGACTTCCTCCCTAAGTCCCATCTCCTAAAAGTTCCAAAGTCTTCCCAAACCGTGCAACCAGGTGGGGCTCAAGTGCCTGAACAATTCACGTTCAAACCATAAGAGACACCACTTGTTTTAATTAATAATAATAACAGCAATAATTAATAATAGTAACAATAACGCCTGGAGAGATGGCTCAGTGCTTGCTGCTCTTCCAGAGAACCCGAGTTCAGTCCTCGGCACCCACACCAGAAGGCCCACAACCTGCAGCTCCACTCACACACATAAAACAATAAATAAATATTTAAAATTTTTAAAGTAACATTGTACATTAACGTTCTTTGAAACCATGGTATTCCCAGCAACCATGAAGGACAGACACCCTCTTGACATCTGTTGGTGGCAAAGGTCAAAAGGAACAGACTGGCATTGGTGGTGCTTAGAGGGACTTCGGCTTCATGTGTAACATTTTCGTTCTTTTAATAAAATAAAGACAAAGCAAATGTAACAAAATGTGAACAGTTGGGACTCCAGATGGCCAGCGCAGGATTTCTGTTATTGTTCTTTGTGCTTTTCGGTGTTTACTTAAGATTCTAAAAAAAATAAAATAAAATAAGATTCTTAAAAAAAAAAGAAGAAATAAGAAAATTAGCGTTCCTTGGTTAGTGTCAGACTCACTCTTTCTGTTCTAACTGCAGCCTTTCCCCTTTTCTTCCCTTTTCTTTTTCTATTCGGCAAGTTTAACTGAGACCCCTGTCACTTTGTCTAATTTAGGATTGGGCTCAGCTGAAGGAAACCAAAAATTACAATTACAACTACAACTCTCTCTCTTCTCTCTCTCTCTCTCTCTCTCTCTCTCGGGATGGGACAGCCCACAAGTGTCACTCAGGCCCCAGGGCTGCCACCTTTAACACATGTCTCCTCCTCAGGGTTGCTTCATGGTTAGAATGAGCTATGAGAATGCCCCATTCTTGTCAATAGGCTTCAAGAAATAAACAAGAGCTCGGCATATTAGTGCATATATACTGCTAACAGTCTAGAAACGGAGGCAGGAAGGTCATGAATTTGAGGTCAGCCCAGGGTACATACATAGCAAGACCTTACTCAGGAAAAATGGATTCTAAGATGTGAGGCTGTTCATCACTGTGGCGCTTGGAAAGCCCTAGATAGAAATGGCTTAGGTGTGCCTAGATGCCCCAAGTTGTGTGCTAAACCAGAAGCACCTTCCCTTTCTGAGAGAATCTCAGCATCAAGCCCAATGGGCAGAATGAGTCATGGGGCTACATAGCTGCAAGGGATCCAGGAACGGAATATTTCACTGGTGCATATTATCTAATCATTTTTCTCCAGCGCTGCCCCAGAACTGTGCTCACCTTACACACTCCTCTCCATTCTTAGAGATAAGCACCCTTGCCCTCAGCTCTAGAGTTAAATAATCATGGTCAGCCATTAAAAATATCTACTTTTGGGGGTGCTGAGGAGATGACACAGCACATAAGAGCACTTGCTGCACAAGCTTGAGGGCCTGAGTTTGTATTCTCAGAACCCATGTTAAGCTGGGCGTGATGGCCACAGCCATGATTCCAATGCTCCTATGCTGAGATGGAAGATGAAAACCAGAGAATCTTTAGAAGTTCATGGGCCAACTAGTTGGGCATACATAACAGTGAACAGGAGAAACTTTGTCAAAACAGAAGTAGGGACCAGTGCCTGAGGTTGCTGTCTGACATCCACACATACACAACCACACTCCTACACACAGGCACACCATATACACAACACCACACACACACACACACACACACAAACACACACACACACAAACACACACACACACACACACACATACACACACACACAAACACACACACACACACATACACACACACACACACACACACACACATACACACACACACAGAGTTTTCACTCTTCCCTTCAGCACAAGCTTCCTTCTCTGACTTCTGAGGTTCACGTTTCCCATTTGCCATGGGCCCCAGCCATCTCCTCAGCCTCAGCCAGCAGCTCACACCTGCAGTTTCCCAGCAGCCACTGCTTCACCTTCCCCAGCTCCCCCATCTGTGTAAGATCCTAAACTCTGCTAACTGTAGAGGTACTGACTTCCAATAAAGTTGCTTTCTGCCTCCACCCTTGTGAGTCTTCAGAGCTGAGGTCACACCAGCCAGCTCCCTACAGACCCTGTTCCTTGGAATTTCCAGTCTTACCTGCATTGAATAGATTTTGACACACCACTTCCCTTTTCTCCCATCAGCTCATTTGTATCACCTTCATAACCCCAACCACCCTCATGAGAAAGCTCATGCAAATCTCCCAGCCATCTAGCCAAGCCAAGGACCTACACACACACACACACACACACACACACACACACACACACACAGAAAGGAGCATGTTTAGAATTAAGAATCTGAAATCAGCCAGAAGGCAGTGGAATACCTACCTCCCCTTACTGGATCCAGGCTCCTTAGTCACCGACACAGCCACTGCCTAGCTGGCTTCGGTTTCTGCAGAGAAGATATGGACGCCTAATGAGGAGTTTCATATGCATGAATTCACCGTGATAAGATCTTGCAGAGTCGGATGTGGGTGCCTCCCGCTGTCCCTCTCTGCCTGCGCATTCATCCAGTCACTCTCCCCATCCCTACTTTATCAGAGCTTCTGAAGACACAGGAATATCTCAACTTTGTCCTCTGAAGCCTGAGAGCAGAGCCCCGTGGTCCAACTTGAATGGGCTTCAGCCCGAGCCCTGACAGTGAGCTGGTGTGCAGCTGTGCTACAGTCCCGCGCTTTCTCAGAACAGCCACACGCTTGTGCATGGTGGAAGAATGGTACTTCTCCCCCTGCAGAGGTAGCTGAGATGAAGTGGTTCCACAGGGAGAAAGCACTCTCCATGCTACCCAGCAGTCAGACAGACGCACCCTGCTGTTGCCGTCATTTCCACTGTGCCTTCAACCAGCTTGTGCGGATGTGTTCAGAGGCCAAGGTTAGTCGGGAAGTTCATGAGCTTCCATTATTCGGGATTATTTCTGTCAACATTTAAACACACACACACACACACACACACACACACACACACACACACTACTCACCTAAAAGGGAATAAGAGGTGGTTGATTCTGGAGCCACGTATGAGTGATCACGGCCCAGGATCATATTCAGGCTACCCCAAAGTCCTTGTTTCAGTGCAGCAACAGACTTATGACATTTCTGTAATAACAGAACTATGATAGACATCAACCCAGACACCTGTTAAACATATTTCCATCTTGGGGTCTAAGATAGCCCAAGATAATTTAGCTCTGAACATATATCCCTCCAGCCCCACAAGCACAGAGGTTCTAATCAAACCACGAGGCTTGCAGAATGTTCCACTGCTCTTTGAGAGCATCAGTCATAGTTTCCAACTCAGGAAACCAGGTTTCAAGACTGAACAGGAACTCCCACAGGCCACTCCACAGACCCTGCGCCATACACGCTGGTCCCACACACCCTATGTATTTGGAGACCTAGTAGATACTCCCATGTCCCTCAACACTCCTCTGTGTAGCTCCTAGAGAGAGAGGTGCTGTCCCAGGTGACCCTCATGCTAGCCGTCATAACCCCGGCACTGACCCTATGTCCTCACTGAACCTGCATATCAGGTCAAGTAGCACCTGGTGTCCAGTGATGGCCCCGAGGTGGCTCACTTTAGTTTCTGGTCCATGGTCCCACTCAGTGACACTAGTGTTTGTCACCTAGGTTCTTTGACCCTCCTTCTCTTCCTTGCCTCACTCAGGACACATTGGGTGACCTCTGGAGACATATTTTCTTGTCTCAGTTGCTGAAAGTAACAGTGTCATCTGGGGCTAAAAAGCAAGAATCACTGCCAACCATCCTACAGTAAGCAAGATGCCACCCAGAGGTGCCCACCCTGGCACACTGGGGAGCTGAGGTTGGGAGCCTTGGATTGTACAGATCAGACCTAGTATCATACGCCTACGGTCACTTCCTGTTTTCATACTTCCTGGAGCTTCCTCTGGATATCAGCCACCCTTCCCACCCTTAGTGGACTAGAGATGAAAAGGGTCTTCTGTTCCTGTTCATCCACCATTTCCTCAGGACCAGAAGTAGGTTACACAGCCTAGGCAGGAAAGCAATAGAAATGCTAGTGTGTTTTAGAAGGCTGCCTCTCTGAAGGCAAGAAGCGAGCTAGCCAAACCTCATTCAGACCTCAGGAGAGCCATGTCAGTGTCCTCAGGGGACAGCCTGAGGACACTTTTCACTGGCAGCTTGACACAATTACAATCTCCTAAAAAGAGTTTCAGTGAAGGCTTACCCAGCTCAGGTGGGCCAGTGGACATGTCTAGGGAGGGTTGTCTGCACTGTTGACTGAGGCGAGAAAGCCCAGCTCATGGTAAAAAGCACCATTTCACGGGCTGGGGCCGGAATGTACAGGAGTGGAGGAAGCTGGCTGAGTGACTGAGATAGGCTGCGACTAGCTGCGGGAGTCCCCCCCGTGTTCTGAGACCTGGATGTGCAAGCCAATTGCTTTCGGTGAGGGTGCGATTGTCACAGCCTCAGAAGGGAATTCAGACAGGCACGCCGCACACGGAAGCTACTTCCCTCCTTCGCCTTTGTGTTTGTGACAAGAGTTTACAGATGGACGGCTGATTGGCCCAGATGACGGTGTCTTCTGTGTCACTCTGGACCAAAATGAAACCCTCTATTCCTCTCTCTATTCAGAAACCAAATGTACACAACTGTCAGTTAGGGTAGGCGCAAGTCAAGGCAGGGTGCATGGGCTCAGCAGCCGTGGAAGTCCACCTAGAAGTGCTGTAGATGGAGACAGTTGCTAACAAGAACTAGGGCCCCTCTGCACACTTACACACTGGGATACTTACAGGGCCAGGTAGGGCATTGCAAGGGGGCACTGGAGAGGTATGATGTTGTAGGTCAGCCTTTGCTACGGCTGACAGAGAACCAGAGCAGCTGATAGCTGAGACTGGACCACCTGGGATGTTCTAGTTCGCAGGTGGTCAAGGAGGTCAGGGCCTTGGCTAGGGTGGTCAACGGAAGACAGAACGACATAATGACAGCTAATAATCCACAGCTATTTATATACTATCTACAAGTCACACGAGGCAGGGACTGTTACTTACAAGGTGCATCCAACTTTTTAGGAAATTACCTGGAGCATAGTATGTGCTCAGTAAGTACTTCCAGGCATCTGTGTGTATTTTTATCTTCACTCGGTGCTTCGGGTTGATGATCAAACCTGGGCAGCTGGCAGACGCCTGCCAGCTCGCAGTCCAGGCAGCCCTGCTCGTGTGGGAAGCGTAATGGGTCATGAAATTGCGTCCTTTAGCATGCAGACAAGTATACATATATTTTGCAAACATTTCACTATCCACAGATATGGGGCCCAAAGACAGAAAATTTCCAGGCAGCAGCTGGAAGTATTAGTGGAAATTAGAGGGGAACATTGTTTCCATTAAGTAGTGCTGAATTTTGCAACAGAGTAACATCTTCAAGTTAATTCCGAAAACCATCCACCTCATTAGGCAGATGAGGCAGCCCGCGATCTGGACGCCGCCGATGCAGAATAACCCCGGTGATGGATAGGGGGCCTGCTGTAATAACTTCTAGATTACAGCTCCTTCTTTTGCAAAATTGCTACCAGCAAGGTAGCTCAGCCACCTTCAGGGAGAAATCGGCTGTGCTGGGGTCTGGGGGTGGGGGGATAGGGGAGAATAGCCTGAGCCCTCAGAAAGTGAAGAATCGTGACGTCCACGCACAGAGAGCCTCCCTCCTCCCTCTGCTAGCCGTTCTTGACCTTTGACCTCTAGAGCATGTGCTCTCCATGGTCACTTACAGAATTGAAAGAGGGATCAAGGTGACTTTGGATGCTTTTCTGATATGTGGGAGGGTGGGGTGTTGTATGTTTAATTGTGCACAGATGTTTGTGTGTGTGTGTGTGTGTGTGTGTGTGTGTGTGTGTGTGTGTGTGTGTGTTGTGTGTGTATAGACCAAATGTTGACATCAACTGTCTTCCTTGGTTACTTTCCACCTTACTTTTTGAGATAAGTCCTCTCACTGTGTGTGGATCTCATCCATTCAGCAAGGCTGGTGGGTCAGGGAGCCCCAGGGCTCTTCCTATCTCCACCTTCACCCACAATCCCCTCCAGCCATGCCTCACTCTTTATAAGTGTGCTGGGGGTCCAAACTCAGCCCTCATTCGTGCATTGCATTTCCAGTCTGAGCGCTTCTACTTCCTCAAGCCCCGACCCACACTGAGTTTTCACCTCAGTCACCCAAGGTATGAAACAGGTCACATCTAGTCTCCTCTATTGGTGAGGGCTAGTCACGTGACCTCGGGCAGACTGCAGGGGTGTGGAGAATGCAGGGGATCTGCCCAGCTCCACCTTCCCCAGCCCACCACTGAGAACTCTAGGCACTAAGGTAAGGTACGGGGGAATGTAGCATCCTGGCTCTGTGTAGGCACGTCCCTCCAGCTCAGATTTGTGGCAACATCTAATTTTTATGAAGAGTTCTGCATTTCAGGCTGGACTGAAAGCTCAAACAGGCAGGTACTTGTGGGTGCTCTCACTGAGAGCTTGGTGACCTGCTGACTGAGGCACTGTGGTGTGTTTGTCTGCATCTTGTGAGAGCTCCAGCTCAGGAGGGCGCGGACCACACATGATGACGTTCCGCCTTGTGGATGGCTCAGGGAGTTGCCAGAGGAGACCACTGGGGAAGGAGTTACAATTGAGACCACCCACCTCAGGGTACCCGCCCACTCCTGTGAGAGCCCCCAGCACTACTCCCCACTTGAGGTTCCTTGGGCTTAGAATTCACATGGCATGTCTGAAAGACTCAAGTTTATTTTCACACAAAGAAGTTCATCGTTCAGAGGTCCACTGTGTTGAGCTGTGTGTGTGTGTGTGTGTGTGTGTATGTGTGTGAGCATGGCAATCATTGGACAACCTGGTGGCCATTCCTTTGGTGTCTTCTACTTAAGACAGGGTCCCTTGTTGGCCTGGAATTTTGCCAACTTGGCCAGAATTGATGGACAGAAAACTCTAAGGGATTTCCTGTCTCCATCTCTCATCTCACTATTGCTGGGCTTACAAGCACACACCACCATGCTTTACATGGGATCTGAGGATCGAATCCATGTCCTGACACTTGCATACAAGCACTTTGCTGACTGGGCCCTCTCCCCAGCCCAAAGTCAGCAACGATGGCTTTTGGGTAACCGTGACCTTGTCCAGTTACCTGTTTAAGTTCTCAGGACTAGGCTGAATGTGCCTCTAAAATGTGACACCTACCCTGTGAAATGCCAGAAATGCATAGGATAGCCTAGGCAGGCCCTGGCTATACCTGGCTAGCAGGCTGTTTTTGTTTGGACTGGGTAATATCATCAGGATCAGATATTTTCTTTAAGAACACACTGTGGTGGCTTTTGGGGGACAGGGCGAGTTGGAGCTGATAGGCAGCCTCACTCTCACATGGGCACCCCAGAGCCGGAATCCAGAATAGCTGAGCCCACTTTCTGTTCCTGTCACCTGGTCACCAGTCTGCATGGCTACTGGGCGTCCCCAGTAGCATCTGTAAGGGCACAGATGGTGTTTCCATGATATCTGTGAGTCCCCTCTCCCTGTGGTGCCTCATCCTCAGTTTGCTCCCCAGGATTGGGGACAGAGGCAGTAGTGTAGCAGCCAGAAACTGATTAGAAAGCAGGGATCTGAGGTTCAGCCTTGGACCTGGAGTCTCTTTAGCGAGACCCCTGGGTGATCTGCCTGCTCTAAAACAGCCAGAGCAGCAGCTCTAAAGCCAGTGCTGCAGTGTTGGCTGATTGCAGGAGTAACCAGGGTGCTCCTAAAAAAAAAAAAAAAAAAAAAAGTGTTTCCAAGAGCTGCCCAGAAAAGGGTCAGATGCTTCAGGGTGGGGCCTGAGCACTAAGTCAATGCCCAGGTATCCAGGTGAGTCCAGCACCCAGGGAAGAGAGAGAGAGAGCTCTGCCAGGAAGCATGATCAAAACAGCAGGCCTCAGAACCATCTAGACTGCTTTCTTGCCGTCTTTCTTCTTTGTTAGAAATTTTTTTCTATTTCTTTATTTGTTAGAAAAAAATACCATTTTATTATTAGAAAAATATTGAACATACAATTGTAAAAATTTAGCTAGGCACGGTGGAACACGCCTTTAATTCTCAGCTCTGGGGAGGCAGAGGCAGGTGGATTTCTGAGTTCTTGGCAACTTGGTCTACACAGTGAGAAAGGATTTGTAGGAGTTTAGAGAAATCAAACAGACAAAACTAAGGACAGAAACAGCAGACATCACAGCCGTCACATCATCAACTGCAAATGTTCATATGGTCTGAGTAGTTGCTCAGGCCAGCAGATATGTGTGAAGTGAAATTGGACACTGTATTTTCACACCTGCCTCCCTTGTTAAAACTCTCTTTCTATTAAAAAATGGAATATGCTGTTTTCTTCATTGGATCCAAAAATATCCTGTATCATGTTCTATCTAAACCAGGTTACAGGCCAGGCCTCCACACGCCATCCCTTATCCTGTTTATGGTAATGTGTGATCTGACTGCCAGTAGCATACCCACTGTTTCCCGTGAAATACTGAAGCATTGAAAGACTGTGTTCTCAGGAGAGCCCTGCCCCGTGGACTGTTTCCTGGTCTCTGCTTCATGGTGCCATTTAGGTCATTGCTGTAACTGCATTCTCTCTCTTTCTCTTTCTCTCTCTCTCTCTCCCCTCTATATATGTGTGCCTCTGTGCCTTTGTGTCTATGTGTATGTGTGCCTGTATGTATATGTGTCTATGTATGTGTGCCTGTGTGTGTGTCTGTGTGTATGTATGCCTGTGTGTGCATCTGTGTCTGTGCGTGTCTGTGTGTGGGTATGTGTGGGTATGTGTGTATGTGTCTCTGTGTGTATGTGTCTGGGTTTGTCTGTGTGTGTTCTCTAACGCAGATTCCCAGGTTCCACTCTAGCATTAATGAACTGAAGCTTTCAGGGGCTGCCACTTGGGACTCTGCATTCTTTGTGTTTTCCTGCCCACAGAGATAGATAGGCTTGAGAACTGAAGGTGCCCAGGGTCACCCAGCAAAAACTGCATGCGGGCACAGGTGGGAGCCTGATGTCGGGGCTTTGGGTCTTTCCCTGGCACTCTTGAGTAGCAGGGCTCAGGCCATTCTTTTGTTCCATGAGAAAAGCTCCTGCCTAGAAGGAGCCTCTAGGTGGGCCTAGCAGCTGGGGATCTTTCTAAACGTTTGGCTTGGCTTGAGGTTTCCCCAGCAAAATCCACGCTTTCCTAGAGTTCTTGCTCCCAACAGCCAGTATCATGTGGCCAAGCAGAGGAGCTAGAAATGGAGCATTCCAGAAGGTCTTCAAAGCTGGATCTGAAACCTGCAGCTCAGAAACGCTCTTGCTTTGGTCCCTCCACATAGCTTGGGATGGACACTGGAGGGGCAAATGCTCCAGACAGCAGGACCATGGAGCACACAGCATGCTCAGCTTGGACCCACACTGGGTCTAAAACCGTGCAGGTCCTTGAACATGTGTGCTGTGCATGCAGAGACCACTCCGGTGGCCTTGACCTGTGACCTTCACCTCGCTACACCCTGTGTCTCTTGCTGTAACACATACACTTTGCTCATCCATGAGAGGGGCTGCGGGCAATGTTTTCACCACCCACCCCAAGGGAGCATGTGATATTGAGGTGGGATTGGGCTCTGATGTGGCCACAGGGACAGTGACTGTGACCTCTGATCTAGGAGTCCTGTCCCTCACTCCCTCACCTCCCAGAAGCTCCTTGGGTCAGATTGTCTCCATGAAGTCTGACCCCCAGGGACAGTCCAGCTATTGCTCCTCGGGTTTCAGCTTGGCTGACAATCACCTATACTGCTTTTATTTTATCAAAGTGAATTTATTGTGCATAAAAACAGGATTCATAAAGATGTGTCAGGTGGACTCCTTCCTTCCATCCCTTTTCCATCCTTCCAGCTTTCATCCACCCATCCTTCCTTCCTTTCTTCTATGTCTTTCCTCTATCATCTGCATATCTATCCATCCTTCCTTTCTTCTTCCTCCTCTTCTCTCTTTTGCTCTCATTTTTTTTTTTGAGATGATTTCACTGTGTAGCCCAGACTAGCCTCAGAACATACTGTATACGCCCTTGACTCCAAACAATCCTTCTGCCTCAGCTTTCCAAGTGCCAGGATTACAGATTCTTGCTACTTATGCCCAAATTGTTTTTGCTTAAATAAAATATCACTGTCATAAGGGCATTCCATGTATATTACAGAAATTTCAAAAGGTCAGATTGGCAAGGCCAAAACTACAAAACCATCCATAAATCACAGCTGATGAGGCTGGGGTGTCATTGTAGATTTGTTTGTGTGTTTGGTTGGTTGGTTGTTGAGAAAAGGTCTAACTACATAGCCCAGGCTAACCTCAGCCTCATTGTTCTCCTGCCTTTCCCTTCCTTGAGGGTTGGGTTATAGGTGTGGACCACTTTTAGTGAGCCTTATAGCTATTTTTCTAGGTGCTTTCATGAACATATGTCTGCACACAGGGCAGACAAGCCTCCTCTTTGCCATTTCTTCTTGCTGGAAGATTGGGGTATCTCAGGGCAACTTCTCCATGGAGTGATGCCCACAAGTCACGCGCTGCGGGCAGCTAGCCTGAGGGGCTCCTTCATCATTTCTCTTGCAAGTAAGGACTGGGGGCATCCTAACTCTTTCAACACCACACATGCGTCCCTCTGTTTTCTCCTGGAGGATGTTTTTCCTAGACTCAAAACTTGCCCACTGCCAAAACTGAACCAAGAAAAGATAAGCCCCACCCTAGTGAGGGCCTCCATCAATTCAGCCACCCACACTGCCTTTGGCTGAGAGTTGAGTCAGGAGCAGAAGGGAAGCTGGACAGTGTCCTGCATCCTTAGCTCAGGAGGCTGCCTGGTTACTTAGTTTCCCAAGCAACCTGGCTTCTCTTTGCTAAACGAAGGCAGGATACAAATTCACTGCAGATCTGCAGGCAGGTGGCTGCTGCTTCATCCACACACCCCTCAGGTTTCTTCAGCTTGGGCTCTACTGGCTAACTGCAGGACTCTTGTGTTTGTTAGGCAATGTTCTCTGCTCCTCAGGCGTGAGCAGAGATGGCTCTTTGCAGGGGTAGCTGAAGCAGGACAGGGACCATCTCAGACCAGACTGTGGTCTCTCTCTGTGCTTGTGCTCGAGCAGCCCGTTGGAAGTCTGCCTCAATAGGCTCTCTTGCACCCAAGAAAACTCTTCTCACCTTTCAGAAGACTATTCCTTATCCAAATCACACAACACGTGGAGTCTATGGGTGGGACAGGGCAGGGGCTGAAACTTGATTGAGAACTCTTGACTCAGATAATTATAAAGAGCTCTTATTTCTGTCCACAAAAAGAACAGGGTCATTCAGAATATGTGGGTGGGTGCCTGGAGACAGGGTACAGTGGGAAAGAGAGCTTGCCATTCTTGGTGAGGACCCAAGTTCTGTTTACAGCACCCACACTGGGCACCTCAAATCTGCCAGTACTTCCAGCTCCAGTGGATCTGAAGCCCTCTTCTGACCTCCACAGACATTTGCACATGCATCACTCTCTCTCTCCCTCTCTCTCTCTCTCTCTCTCTCTCTCTCTCACACACACACACACACACACTAGTTAATCATCTAAAAATGTATGGGGGGGGCATTCTCCATCATACAGAGCCCCTGTGTTGACATCACGAAAAAAGATTGCATCCATTGCCACTCCCACTAAACACCAATAATACCTCAATTATTAAATCAAACAAAACCTACCCCAAGTATGTCCTAAACCCCCCTTGCAGACATGTTATTCTTGTCTTATTTGATTGACTGCAGTTCTCCAAATTGCCATCCCGGCTTTACTGCCTAATAAGTCACAACCCCATCCCCCTCCTTGGCTTCCTCTGCAGAACGGATTGTGGAGTGCGAGTAACAGCTCCAATCTCAGAGGGTCCTTAGCTCAGGCCCTTGGAGTTAGAAGGAATAAATGAATGTGGTTATTATTCATAATTTATATATTATTTCTGATTGCCCTTAAAATTACCATGAGTAAGTACTTGAAAGCAATGAGCTAAGATTCTGAGTGCCATTTCATGGGTTTTAGAGAGCTAAATTAGATTCTAGATCCACCATTACCATGGCGATGGCTCCCCTGATGGAGTGCTGAAGCTGCCTTATGTCATGGAGTCACAGCCAGAGCATGGCGGGTGTCCTCGCCCTATCCTGCGCTTGCCCGGGCCATGGTGGTTCTGTGCTCTGGCACTTCGCTGGGGCCAGAGCTTCCTAGACCAAGCTCTCAGTGGCAGCACCAACAACCCAAAGGATGAACCAGACTCCCATATGGTTCAAAGAATCAGCACACCTGGAGGGTAAGTTCTAGGATTACGCGCTAAACTATGTGGTGCTGTGTTTAAATTATGTAGCAGATAGACAAAAGAAATGTTCCGAGAAGAGAGGAATTCCAGGCAGGCCCCGGGAGCAGTGGAGAACTGGGTCAACAGGGAGGATGGAGCGAAAGCATGGGAACAGCTAGAGGCTCTGAGAACAAGGGCATGGGTGTAGACGAAGGGTCATCAGTGGGCCACCTAGGCTCAGGAGGGTAGACCTTCCAACAGCCTCTTTTTGAGAGACAAAGAAAGTTCCCTGCCAGATAAATAATATGGGTGTTACTTAAAGCAAAAACAGAATGTCCCCAACGTCCAGAGAGGTGCCTCCAGGTGAGTATCCATGTCTCCCTGAGCTGTTCCAGGCCCTATGCTGGTTTCTGTCCCCTGAGAAAATACTGTTCTTACCTTCTGGGGGGAGTATGGGAACATGCAGGAAATAGGTGGGACTTCTAGGAGGCAGAAGGAATTCTGGGATAGAGGCAGGCACGGGAAGATGTGAGGAAGATGGATGCATGGTGCCTGAGCTCAGGTAACCACGTGGCAGAATTTAGATCAGTACAGTGGCTTCGTTTACGTTATGAGTTAGTCAGAGAAGAGCCTGGCTACGTGGCCTAGATATTGGTTTAATATTTAATGAGTCTCCTGGGTCGTTTTCTGGGAGCTAAGGGAAGGGAGGCAAAACCACCCAAACATAATGTGTTCTACTATTACAGACTACCAAAACTCACTTCCCCGAGCAGGTCACGGCTTAGGGTTATTAGTCCCTAAGCCAGTGTTGTATGTTGAGGAGACAGGTTCCATAAATGATTGTGGTGCTGTGTCCTGAAGTCAGGGAGCCGGGCTAAGCCTGTACACATGTGGACCCATCCATTCCTTTCTTCCCTCAACAAACACATGTTACATGGTCTCCCTCTAGTGGAGGGAGGCAGAGAACCAGGCAAATGAGAATAGAGTGTCAAGGGCGAAGAGAGGCATAGGGCAAAACAAGCATCAAAAATGGGTGAGTGGCAGCTGTGCCGTTCTCAGGAGGGTGGCCAAGGCTTATCTGAGAATGTTACATTTGCACCTGGGCCTGAAAAAGGTAAGGGAAGGAACCGCCTGACAACTGGAAGGAAACCTTCCCATGCAGGGAATGGTATGTACCAAGGCCCTGAGGTACATGTGATATATTGAGCCTACTCTCAGGACGGTCCATGGATGGAGCTGTGAGACAGAAGGAGGGGGTGAGGGAGAAGGAAACACTGATCATAGCCACATGTGTAGGCATGAGGAGGAGCCTGGCTTTTGCTTTCAAGGAGAGGTGGGACAACAAGAATCTTGAGCTCAGGAGTCATGTGATCCTAACTGTTCCGTGGAAATCACTAGCCTGTGTATGGAATGCTGACATGGTTCAGAACAGAGTCAGGACCTCCCAGGAGGGGGCTGCCGCAGTCTTCAGGATGCATGGACAGGGAGGGGGCTGTGGAAGTAGCCAGGGCAAGACGGCCAGGACCTGCCTGAGTTCACAAGGAAGGTATGAATGACCAATGGTCAGTGTGTGGCGGAAAGGAAAGAAAGGAAACCCCAGATCTCCATGGAGGTTTTCCACCACTGGTAGGTAGGGGGAGGTCTGATGGCTAGAAGTCAGTTCCTGCAATGGAAGCTTCCTCTCACAGCTCCTGTAGGAGGCCTGACCTGGAAGAAAATGAGATGGGTACGATGGTCATTCCAGAAGATTCTGTCACGGGAAAGGTAGACAAAGGGCCTCTGCACGGCTCCTCTTCCACCTGCCTCTGTCCAAAGATGGCGAATACAGACACATGTCGGGGGTAGTGTAGCAGGTTCAGGTAATCCCTGCATATTATACCTGGGCTTGCAGTATTCACTTAGCCTTGATCATCAGTTTTCAGGTCTGCATAGCGGGACTCCATTCTGAGCCTCGGGACAGATTCACACACGTCACTGGCGCTCCATATAATCAGAGGGAAGTGATGAGTGAGGCCTGCCAGGGGTAGCTAACCCTCCTCATGCTCTAGTGTTTGGGGGAGGAAGCCTGGGTCCTTGTCCATTCTACCTCTTGGGTAGCCTCCTTCCCTCTTTAAACCATTCTCCTCCTTTTGGAGACCTGGCAGTCTCATTTTGAGTTACAGTCGTGCCTTTAATTTCACATCTGTGGAGAACTAAGAACCCGTGATGTTGGGCACCCTGGATTCCCCTCATGGTTTTCTCAAAAACCCAAATTTTGAGACTTTTGGAGTCCTCATGTCACCCTTTGCTATAACCCTTCTCTTTCCTGCTACAGTGGGATAACTGAGGCTCTGAGACATTAGGGACTTGCCCAGGTCACACGACCCCCAGGCTGGTGGCTTCAGGTCTATGACTCCTTAGTACTGACCCCCTAGTGCCACGACTCATGCCCGCCATGTGCCCCAGGTTTCCAACCACCTTCCAGCATGCCCTTCCCAATACTGACAACCCCCTCCTTCCCAGGCAAAGCTCTCCCTGAAGATTGCACGGCCCAAGATGGCTTTTGACGCTCAAGGTGACATGTTGGGGGCCTTGGGTACAAAGAGCTGCCACAGTTGCCCCTCTGTCTTTCAGCCGAATCAAGCCTGGGATGGACGGCCTGGTGTGTCTCTTCAGCTGCCCAGGCCAGTGCAGTCTCGTTTGTTCTTCAGCAGGCACCTCCAGGCACAAACAAATGTTCTCTGTGCAGAGGCGACTTTGAGATTGTCTAGTTATTAGTGATGCACGCGGCATGTGTGAGGGGGGCTGGGGAGGGCAGGCAGGATGAGTTATACTTGGGACGGGCCAGCCTGTACATCGAAAATGGGAGCATGCCAGCATGGGATTTAATGTTGCCCCAGAGCCGGGAGGAATGATGCAGGAGCCGCCTTCGGAGCTTCAGCCCTCACTTGTCTGGTGAACTTCCGAGAAGGTGTTCAGAAAGCATTAGGCTTGTGTGTCTCGTGGGATGGAACCACCATCTGTGTCTGCTACCCACTTCTCCCTCCTCTCTGAGGAGCTGGCGAGACTCGCCACGCTGAGAACCTGTTAGGGGGTCTCATGATTGCTGTGTCTGCTTGGAGGGGAGGGTTGTTTTTAGTAAACTGGAAAGCCCCTGGGAGCCCACCTAGAGCAATTCACATACCTGCCCGAAGATGCTCATCTCTGCACCTGCTCTGGGTGCTGGTTCTAAAGGGGGAAAGGCCATGTTTGGCCACAAGCAGAGCTCTGTGGTCAGTCATGCCACACCTAGACTCATCTTGACTGTACACCGTCCTCTCCAGGAGGCTCTTATGGTCCTGATTGCTGAGGCCAAGACTGAGTTTGTTAATGGGCAGGTGTATGGATTTTCCAGTGTTGCTACAATGAATCGTGATGAGCTTGGTGACTTGGGATGACAGAAATTTATTCTCTAACCATCCCAGATGCTATAAACCCAGACTCAAGGTATCAGCCAATCCACACGCCCCTCTGAGGATACAACAAGAGTGGCGTTTCTTGCCTCTTTGAGCTCCCCAGTGGCTTCAGGCATCCCTTGGCTTGTGGCTACATCTCATCTTTACAGAATCACCTGTCTTTGGACTCAAATCTTCTGAATTCCATCATGTCTGTCAAAGATCCCAAATAAGGTCACACTCACGGGTCCCAGGAATTACAACATGAACATATCTCTTGGGAAACTTCCTCTGAACTATTGTAGCGGACCTGGCCTCAACCCGGGAATCAACCCGGGAACAGGCCTGTTTCCAGTTCTGACCCAGTCAGTCACAATTAGTCCTCGTACCTTGGGGGGTGAGGGAGTGTGAGGGGGAGGGGTCTTGGGCTGCTCTGAAGAGAAAGAAATAATGTCCCGTCGTCTCTGCAACAGCACCTCTTCCATAGACTTCTTAAAATAGATTTTACCTCATGGGATTGATTTATGAGCTCCATTAAACCAGATGCACAGCTTACCACTAGAATTAATTTTGAAGTTGCTAACCCTTAATTATTTGAAGAAGATAGGACCAAAAAAAAAAAAATGTTGGCAGCGATTTGGAGCAGTCTTTAGATTCAGTCTGTAATGGATGTTATTTTAAACAATGGCTTCTCACAGTCTTACATAAATGATGCGTCTAATATTTTAAGCCAAGGCTGCTCTGAGGCTCTCTACCCACAAAGAGATACAGAGCTGGGCTGGGGCGATGGCTCAGTGGGTAAGTACACTGCCTGTGAAAACAAAAGGACCTGAGTTCAAATCCTCAGTATCCATATAAAAGTGAGGTATTGCTCATGTGTGCCTACAATCCCAGCATTGGGGGTCAGAGATGAACAGACCCTGGGAGGTATCACACACACACACACACACACACACACACACACACACACACACACACACACGAATGTTTTTCAAATGCAAAGCCCAGAGACTGCACACCATGGCCCTCTCTCTGTGACTGGCACACGGTGTGGCCCCATGGCTGTGGTCCACTGCTGTGGATGCTTCAGTTCATTCTGGACTCGGGTCCCAGCCCTGTTCTCCTCTTTCAGAAGACGGGTCTCGGTTTCTAGTCTGCACAGTGTGGGTGGCGCTATCCTGCCCTGATAATCCCCAGGTTTGTTATATCGATCCCTTAGAAGCACTCCTTAAACTGTAAGTGTTTGAAATGCTTTCCATAAAGACCAGGTTAAAATAGTAAAGTCCAGGCATGGAAGTCTGGGTCTGAAGCTGGTTCTTAAGGGAAACAAAAACAAACAAACAAACAAACAAAACACATCTTCTAAGCTGCATTTGCACATCAAGTCACTTCAGTTTCTCCCATGTACGGGATCACCTTTTTCAGAAAACCACACTTTTTCTGCTCACGTCCTCCATCTGCCCCTGAGGTATAAGGACTTCAAATCATGCCTTTGGATCTTCTTGGACAGAGTCCCAACTAACAGGGTGATTCTGTGTGGAATCGGCGCAGGGTGATTTCTCAGGGCAGATCAGAAAAGGCCAAAGCTGCTATAACCCGAGGAATCTCAACCAATCCACACGAGACTCTAAGAGGACACGGCCTGTCACCACTCTCTTTCCTTTCCTGGTACAGTCCCTAACACCTAGTAGGTTTTTGACCAACATTTTAAGACAGATTGGAAAAAAGGTAATTGTGCCCAACTTGTTTTAAATTGTGCTCACATTTAAGCAAAGGGAGTAAATAATGTCAGTAAATAATGAACAAAAGGCAAGGTGAGGTGTAAAACTGCCTTATTAGTTCCCTAGAATTGTGTAGTGCCTGATGTTACCTTTGTTTTCCCCTGTGACCCTGGGAGATTCAGAAGGGAAGGAGCCTCCTAGACTGAAACTTAGAAGGTCTTCTTTAGAAAGGACCTTGGCAGACACCTGAGAACACTCAGCAGAGTCCTGGGATCCTTTGGCCATGGAAGGGGTGACTTTCAAAAACATTTGCAGAAACATCTGCAGGTTTCCATCCTACCTCTCCTCGGGGATCTCCTTCGTGAGACAGACATTGATACTTGAGTGTTGATGTGGTACCATCCAGATACAGAAGTCATCTGCTTCTCTAGGCAAGCTTCTCATCACCTTAATGCAGGGGTGAGCGGTTAATGCAGGGGTTTGGAGGGTACCAGAGAGCAGGGGCCAGATTGTGGCCACCATGTAAACTGGGAAAGGTGGTTCTGTAGGCTCTTCTGCTGAGTTGCACACAGAGGCGCCTCCCATAGTAACCCAGCACAGCAGCTCTGGGTCCACTCAGTGTTCAGGATGGAGAAGCCTCTCACAACTGTGGGCCAATCAACCTTTGACTGTCTGTGATGCCAAGGCTCAGGAAATTCCCCAAACGTGGGAAGGTCTGTTAAACAGAACATGGAGTCAAATATGAATGGATTCCCATAAGTCCACGGTCTGTCCATCTGGGCCACTTGATGTCTGGGTGTCATGTAATGTCTGATACAATCGCTTGCATTGTGCCAAGCCTGCTGAGACTATTCTAATCCTTGACCTGTGTAACTGTCGTTGCTTTTAGTACTACTGTCAGTGACGGCTGGTCTTTCTGAGGACTCATTATGCTAAGTTCTTTATACAAATAGTATAGTTTGATCACCAAAAGTCCCATGAAATATTTGTAACAGTAATAGTTGCACTTTTTACAGGTTTGAAAAACAAACAAAAGAACAGAGGTGGAGAGTGGCTAAGCAGTTTTATAAAGTGTAAATGGCCAGGAAGTAGCGGGGCTGGATCTGAACCAAGTCTGACCCTGGAGCTCCTATCTTCCTATGGGATTCCAGAACTCAGGGGCCACCAAAGGCATGACTTTAAGAAAGTGGGAGAGGGCCGGCTAGATGGCTTAGTGGGCGAAAGTGCTTGCGGCAAAAGCTGACAACCTGAGTCCTATCCCCATTGCCCACATGGTGGAAGGAGAGAACTGACTCCTACAAGTTGTTCCCTGACCTCCACATGTGTGCCCTGGCACATGCGCACACACACACACACACACACACACACACACACACACACACGCATCAGTAAATAGTAAAAAAAGAAAGTGGGGTAAATGGTTCCAGACTGCCTGTGTTTTGTTGTTTTGCTCTGTTTTTTCTTGTGTCTTCTCACATAGATACTAGAGATTGAATTTGCTCTTTCTTGGCATCTATCTGTAGGACCACTTTATGCCTTGAAGGAGGGTGTCCTCGTCAGCAAATCTCACAGGTCTGTCCTGAAAAGAACACCCCCTGTGTCTCCTCCTCGCACCACAGGGAGGGGATAACCCAGACAGCCAGTCCCCCCGACACATACACACACTGCTGAGTCCACTGATGCGTACATCCTATTCCTTTTACTGAAATGGAAATCTACTAGGAGTGACTGGAGATGAAGCTCTGCTGCGACAGTGCTTGCCTATCTATACAAAACTTTTGGCTGGCCCCCTAGCACCACATGGGTGTAAGGGCACAAGCCTGAAATGCCAGCATTCAGGAGATGGAGGCAAAAAGATCGGGAGCTCAGGGTCATCCTCCGCTGTTTTGTAGAGCTTGCAATGCTAGCCCAGGATGCAGGAGAGCCTACCTCAGATAAATGCATGAACAAGCAAGCAAACAAACCCACGGAGCCTGCTCCTTTCTCACTGAACTCTGGCTCGCCTGAAAGTGCAGCCAGTGGTCGGCACAGCTGGTGGGTGGAGATCCCAGGTAGATGGTGTGATCTGTGACACCTCCTTTTTCTGATGCATAAAAACACACACAAAAAAATCTGCCTCAGGTGTCAGGGCAGGCCAAGAGGCAAGCATTAATGATGGCTCCCGACAACTCAGAAGGCAGAAGTTACACCCACCATCATTAATGAGAGATTTAACTCTCAGTCTTTGATTTAACTCTCAGTCTTTTCAGATTGGTATCTCATTTATGTACATCTTGTGTTTATGTTCATGTGGCTCGTGTTTCTGTATACATTATCCCGTCCCCTTTAAATGTAGCTCTAGCCCCTCCCATCTTTCTCCTTGCTTAGAATCCAAAATTTTCAGTTAATTGGAGCCCTCCTCATGATCCCACCAGTCGCCAGTGGCAAGCCTACCCTTTCAGACATTCCCATGGCTGACCTGAGTTCCCCTAACACCCTGATTTATGATGCAAAGTTTAGCACCCTCAGCTGCCTTGGGAACCCAAGGGGCAAATTGGTTACCTAGCAACCACATAAACGAAACAACTCACAGTGCAGGCTAGCCCCATTTTGCTGTAATGAAATAATCTGTCTTGTGAGAATGAAAAGCCGAGGTGTGCTGTGCGGGGTAAACACCCTGGAGACTATTTCTTCCACACAGATTAGGGAAGAGACGTCCTGTAGGCTTGCGGTGACTCAGCGTTTCTAGGATGCTGTCCTTCCTGAAGAGTCCTGGGGCTGGGAAATGACTTGGTTATGGTTACTTTCCCAGCAGTCTTTGCGGGGGGGGGGAGCGGATGCAAATGCAGATGCTTTCATTAGAGTGTTCGGCCCCCCACCTGACGGGTCCCTTTTGAGCCATCTTGCCTCTCTCCAAAAGCATGGGACTTGGTGAAACAGCACCTAGTGCTCATTTGTCTACCAAAATAAAAGCTACAGCAGCAGCAGCAGCAGCAACATGGTAAATCAAGCCAGCTGAAGAGGGAAGGCCAAGCAAGCAAATGGCGGATGAATAATCTTTCTTCTGCCATGCCCCTGCTATCTGGGCTGCTACTAGCAGATGCCACCCACTCCAGGGATAGGTCTTTCCAAATCAGTTAACACCTCAATTCCTCAGATGAGGCTTTTCCAGTCCGGCCTAATTTGTGGCAAGTGACATTAAAACCAACCATTGCCACCTCTCCAAGATGCCCGAGTCAGTAGATTCTAAGATGGCATTCTGTTGGCATAGAAGGAACCCACAGGCGTCCTCCCGCACCTGGCACTGCGCCTCGTGGGATGTAAATTCAGTGTAGATTCTTGCTGAACTGTGTTTAGGGAACGGTGAGAGAAGAGTCTGCCCATGCTCAGTACAGATGGCACTATTTTCTCCCAGCGTTCCCGCTTGGAAAAATGGCTGAATACAAGGTACAGAGCCCGTGGACAAGAAGGGCTGACAGCGATGAACATTGAAACATCCCTCCTCTCTGTAAAACCTTCCTCAGCACCTTCCCCGGGCCTCCTCCAGCCATGGTGCATCCCCCGCCCCCAGGAGTTTTGTTCGGAAGCACAGCCCTCCTGTGGCTTGTGCTGCCAGAGTGGAGGCCACCTGCAATTGGCTCTGCGCCTGGCCCCTCCTCAAGGACTGCCCAATGCTGTGGCTTCCCTTCCTCTGTAATGCCACGTGGTAGTTTGTGTCACAGATGAACCATATCTTCTTTTAATTTCTGAGTGTTCTTTCTATACTGCAGAAGATTTCTCAGGCAGAAAATGAAGTCACCCATAACCTCAGGATCCAGATAAGTAAATTCATAGATTCCCCCCACCCCCTTTGAGTGAATTGAAAATAACAGATGTTGGCGGTAAAAATGAAGATGGAGCAGGGGATGATAACAACAGCCTGAGAAGGACGTGTCTCCCATCTCCTCATGTCCCCACCCCTCTCTCCCAGCAGTCCCTGGGAACTAATAGCCTAGCATATGTGCATTTTAAGGCTGGCACGCTGAATATACACTCAGCGTTCTTCATGAACGGTGTCTCACTACCCATCTTTCACAGATGTGCACATCAGCTCAAAGAGCCTCTTGAAGGTAAAGGCCCTCTTGGTAGAGAGTGAGGCCCTCCTGGCTCCTGCCTCAGAGGGAGAAGATGAGGCTTCTTAGTTAAAACTGTGAATATCTAGGCCCTGGCTAGTGTGGGAGGCCTTGAGCCCTCAGCCCCCTTGGAGTTGGGCTGTAGCTGTGGTGGGTACCCTTGTTCTCTTTACACCAGCGCCATCTCATTCTGTACCTGCTGCTCCTCAGGTAATAGGGAATCGCTGCTGACACAGGATGGCTCAGAAGCAAGGAAGTTCAACTCCCAGGAGAAGGGTAGACTGCAGCCAGTAGGGGGATGTCGCCATGCAGTAGTGCCAGGCGCCCATCCAGAAGGCCGTTCTGGTGTACTCCCTGCTGTGAGTGGAGCGGAGCACCATAGAGGCTCCTATCGGTACCCAGCTAAGACACGGTGCCTGTCTCAGATGCCTCAGTTTCCTGCTTTCCCGTTTCCTGAATCTACATGCAAAGCTATATCTTCACCCAAGTCTATCTCTCTGAGTTCAGCCCTGAGGGAGCCCAGTTCTGCCCCTTCCTCCTTAGAACACTCTAACCTATCACATGCTTTCAGTGTAAAATACCCCTTCCACACACATGTGCCCAGTGGTGGGACTGCTTTAGGGTGTTGTGGAATGATTTGGACATGAGAATTAGCCAGGAGATAATCAGCCCTAGAGGGTTATGGCCACTCCTGGTTCAAGCCCTAGGTCTCTGCTCTCTGACCTGACACCATAGCATTTTAGTGAGCTCACTCATACCCCACTGCCACAGCAACAAGCCTGTCATCCCCATCCAAGCTCTCCCCACTGTGATGGACTGTATCCTTCCAAACTGTGAGCCAAAATAACCCCTTTCTTCCTTAAGTCACTTCTTGTCAGACACTCAACCGTAGCAATGAGGGAGGAGACTAATATGATGCTCTAAACCTGAATTTTCATATCTCCTAATGAAGATGGTACAGTCTACCTGAAGAGATGGGTGTAACCCCAGAAGGAGATCCTGCGTGTGGAGGGTCTGTGCATTCCTCTCAAGCACTGCTCCTAAAATAATGAGATATACTGTCTATTTTCTAACAGCTGTTGCTTCATAGAAAGTAACTATGAAATATATCTGTTCCTTTTCTGAAGTGGGTCTTGCCATTAATTATTTTTCTTGCTGTAACAACCTATCTGGCAAAAATAAGGAAGGAGAAGTTTGTTTTGGCTCACAGTTGGAAGGGAAACAGACCATCATGACTGGAAGGCCCCTGTAGCAGGGGCATGAGGCAGTTTTGTCACAGGGCAATCCACAGTCAGGAAGCAGAGAGAGATGAATGCTTCTGCTCAGCTTGCTTTCTTATTAGTATCCAGCCCAGGACCCCAACCCAGGGAATGGTGAAGTCCACCTTTCAGGCGAGTCTTCCTAACTCAGCTAACCCAGTCTAGAAAATCCCTCACAGACACCTAGAGGCTTGTCTTCTAGGGGATCCAAGACCCTGTAAAGTTGTTGGTCAGCGTCAACCTTCATGGTCTCCAAAGGAGTTTTCAGTTTCTCTAACTGTTCACTAAACC
The DNA here is from genome assembly GCF_030254825.1 of Meriones unguiculatus. Taxonomy (NCBI): domain Eukaryota; kingdom Metazoa; phylum Chordata; class Mammalia; order Rodentia; family Muridae; genus Meriones; species Meriones unguiculatus. The sequence continues at coordinate 9,226,418 of NC_083358.1, read as the reverse complement.
TACTATGTTCACATACCTACAATAGACAGGGCAGCTGTCAGGGGACAGGGACACTTTGGTAAACAAAGAAGACATGAAGCTACACTGGCATGGTTCTCAAGTACAAGTAATGAAATTTGCATTCTAGAGGTTGAGGAAAATAAGACACAGTTGTCACCTCCAGAAATACTGTCTTCCCTTGGCCCATTTATTTCAAATGTATGAAGCTAAAAGCACCACTGTAGGCTTATTTATTCCACCTCTAGTTTTAGGCTCCTTCTATATGCCATGCGGCAGGCTTGGAGTCCTCCTTATGGAAAGATAAATAACCCTGGTCCCTGAATTTAACGGATAACATACAGCCACCTAAATAGGTCAATGACAAGATCAGCCCCCACACACACTTTGTCTAGCTAGCGTGCTGTGACTCTAACTCAGAGGGGGGAAGAAGATCTTTCTAATCACTGGTTCTACTACAAATAAAATATAGTGATTCATTAATCTCCTTAGCCTTATAATTGCAAATTGAGTTTTCTCCAGAATGTACCTAAAGGAGGTAGGTGCCCATTAAACAGTTCAGGGGAGTTTTATTTAAGCCGCAAATAAAATTAGTTTACTCATTTTTTAATTTAATTCCCAGGAGGCACTTTGGAAGCCTTCCCTTCTCATTTGACCTAAAACCATTTTTTAAAATTATTGTTCTCCTAAATCGAAGCTCTTTCCAGCATGGCGCATTTAAAGTCTTAAAACTCATCTGTTTTCTTTTTTTGTAATCGACTTACAAATGCATAATTGACTCGCAAATGCATAATTGACTATGCATGGCATTTTAAGAGGGCAAAGTTTCCAGTTGCTTCTTGATTTCTTTGCGGGGTGTTTGCTTTCCGGAGCCCACTTCCCATGGCATTCAGTCTCGAATCTTCATTCACAGAGAGCAACCGCCCTGCTGGCATCTTTAATGCAAGGCGCTTCCTGGCCTGGTAGCAATGGCTGGGTCAAAAACAATTTTCAGAGGCCTCGTTTAAAACCAAACATGGACCTGGTCCCATGCTCCCAGTATGGACTAGCGTCTTGTGCTGTGACCCAGGAGACAATACTGACATCTCCCTGATTAGGCTTAAAACTAGCAAGTCTCCTGAATAGCAAAGAGTCCCAAAGGTGTCATTGATGAAATGAAACCCTATCTCTGATACTCACCCACCCTGACCCAGTAGGTCAACATTTTTAAGAGAAACACAAAGAACAGCACAACATGGTTGTCATCTGAAAATGTACTTTCTAAAGCTATCCCTTACTTAAAGCTGCCTATGAGCCTTGCCCTGTGTGTACATAAAACCAGACATTTCCATCCTTTGTGAAGAGGGAGGGGTCTTACAGAACAAAGAAAAGAGGTAGCTTACTGTGGTAAGGAACTGGGCATCTCCTGAACCAAAGCAGCAGTTGGTATGCGCTTGCCAGTGATATGGTTGAACTGAGGTGGGTGAATTAATGTTAATTTCTCCCACAGAGCCAAAGCTGTGACAGGGATTCCAGTAGAATTTGGTTTTTTTGTGGGCTAGAGCTTACAGCAAATACCAACAGGGAAACGGGGGAAGGAAAGGGGAAGGGGGCAGAGGGGAGGGAATCTAGGCATCAGACACTAGATACTTCCATAAAAACAAGAAACTCTTACACCAGGAAGCACTAGAGAACAATATTAAAGTAGGAAGAGGATGAAAAGGGGAGGACAGGTGGGAGCTGGGCTGTAGAAACACCGCCCCATCTGTGTTCGGCTGGAGGCTGCAGGTATGTTTTCTCCCAGGGCTCTCTGAGGGCTATCTGCTGTGCCTCTCAGGATTCAGGGAGAACAGATGAGGTGCCCTAGTCAGGAGTCTGCAGGCAGGTGGAAACAGGTACCTGGGCTAGATAGGGCACCCTGCTGCAAAGGGAGAGGATGTCGGGGTTAGTCCATGCAGGGCCAAAGCTGCTTGGTTCAGGGCTCCTCACTCAAAGAGGTGGGACTCAGGCCTTTCTAATGCTAACTGGAGTATTTCTGGGACTCCTTATCCATTGACCAGTCAACACATTGGTCATAATAGCTAACTCATAGGCTTGTGTTCTTGTTCTGCTTTGCTCTTAACAAATGGTGTCTCTCTACAGTGAGGCCCCACACTGTTTGTAGAACAGGACCAGCATTCATCTCTTCCCCAGGAACAGGGTCTAAGGTGGCTTGATCCTTGTCATGTGATTTCTCAACAAGACAAAAGGATGTTCAGTCTCAGAATATCATTACATCCAATTTCTTTAACCTGCTTCTTCTAAATCCTGCCTTGTGTCTAGCTGCTTACTGTGTGTTAACACTGAACTTCTGGATTACAAGATGAAAATGTTTCAGGAGGATATTTAAAGCCTCCTCTAGCAGGTTAGTGGGTCTTGTGTTTCGTCTGAGCCAACTGTTATCAGAACGCATTTGACACTGGGCGTGTGGGTGAGCTGGTGAAGGCATTCCCTGGGAATTCCAGGCACAAATCCTGTTAGCAGGTAATATGATTACATGCAGCCCATGTCGGACACGTGGTTCTATCAGCTGGAGCGAAGCGCTAAGATGCCAAACCACTAATGGAATCCAGCATCTGTGTCTTTCACGGATTTCTAACTAGACAAAGTTCAATGTTATCTAAATTACCTGCCGAATCACAGCTATGCCTGAGCATGGAGTAGATATTTATTAAGAATTTATTATTGCTTTCCCTCTAGGGCAAAAAGCTGGGGGCTTTTGTTGTGTTTTGTTTTCTGATTTCCCCACCCCCTTTCCAACCATCCAACCATTTTTATCTCTTCTGCAGTAATTCCTTTCACCTTCTAAAATTGTTGGGGAAGGAACTGAATTTGAAAAGTTGGTATCGCCTTTGGAAGCGTCTGACCACAATCGATAGACAGAGATGGCATGCACCTCTAATTTCATTATGCTGCTGGATAAAGGTTATTGGATAATGGCCTTTGGGAGAACAGAAAAAAAAAAATAATGTTGAGTCTAATCCAAACCCCATGCTGTGCAGCAGCGCCTTCTGCAAACACTAGTTACAGGGAGCAAGAGGGGATATTCCTTCCTTATGCAGTTACATCTTTTAGGTTGGCTAAGATGTACGCCCAATTATTCAGCCCACTTGAAGATCTCTCTCTCTCTCTCTCTCTCTCTCTCTCTCTCTCTCTCTCTCTCTGGTAACTTGTTGCACAGTTTCCCCATGTTCTTAGGTATGTAGTCACGGCAGTAAGTAATCGCCTACCTTAACCCTATTCATCCATCCGGATCGCCATGAAAGTGAACAAATGTTGGGACACGGGGGAATATCTCAGCTACTTGTGACCCAAACAGACAGCACTATGGAATGCCAGTCACCTTGTCCACATCCAGCTGTTCATGTTCATCCTACCCTATCCTCAGCACCAACAGACTGCACTCCAGCTGGCCTTCCTCGGAGCTTCCTCACAGCTGGCTCTTTGTCCTGCTCCCAGGGGCCAAGTTCATCCTCACCCCAGGGCATTTGCACTGTATGTTTCTCTAGACTGAAACAGTCCAAATCTTCACCGAGACCTCCCTGTCCTCCCATCTTATCTTGTGTTGCCTCCTTAGAGGACTCTGGGGCTCCCCTACCTACATGACACCCCACGCTACTGGCTCTGAAGCCTCCCGCTTCTGCTTTGGCTGTGGCCTTTTCACGACCTAAAGCCATCCAGTCTGTATAACTACTGCCATCCATCACCTGTCACACTTGGGCTCTGCTTGCCTCCCTCATCCATGCCTCCACTCCATCACTGTGCATGGCCTTTACGTGGGCTCTGGGGGTGGGGAGGATCAGGTTCTCACACTCTCATGGTAAGCGCTTCGCCCTCTGAACCATCTGCCAGCCATGCAAGGCCTGCCTCTACCTCGCTGGAATTACAGGCAGACTGCCATGCCCACTGGACTAGGTACTAGGGATCTGAGCTCTGGTGCTCTTGCTTGCCAGGCATGAACTCGGTATAGGATGCCACCTCTGGAGCATGCCACCTCTGGAGCACCCCTGGAAATGTCTTAATCTGATCAAGCTGCTAATTGAAATGTACAACCATTCAGGCCTGCTGAAGGTGTTCATTTTAAGAACGTAAAATGAACTCCTGTTTTAAGAACATCACTAACTTCCAAAACTGGTAGGTGTGGTTGCAGGAGATCACCGACACCCCTTTGCCAGTGCACCTGTTTGTCTGTTTATTTGCCATCCACTCTAAGGTGCCAGAGACAGCACAGCATCAACCAGGGGTCCTGTGGCTTCCCTGCCTCTGTGAACTGAGGATATTTCAGTATGACATTATCACAGTATCAAGGGCTGTGCTGAAGACCTCTCTCTGTTTTGTCTAAAAATATTGTAGAACCCATTAAATTTCGTAAGGCACTTTCTTTTCCATCCACAGGTCTCTGTGAAATGGTTTTGCAGCTCACAGTCAATGACATTTTAAAGCAGCATGGAAGAGTGTTTAGTTTTAATGTGATCATGGCCTCAGGCTGTAATAAAAACAGTGCACCCCCAACCCCCAATTATTATCCACTTCCTCCCATCCTCCATCAGGGTAAGACAGTGAATTTCATTTCTCACCAGGCAATTCTTTATAAATGGGATGGAGTAATTGTCAGGGTGCAACCTGTTGATAAGCCCTCACTAGAGATCTGGGGAGAGTTGTGGACAAAAACAATAAGACAAAAGAAACTTAAGGTTCACAGGCCACACCCTGGGGGCAGCCCTCCTGGTCTGCCTTCCTCACTCACCACCTGCTGTTCTCACCCTTAAACACTGATAAATCAGAGAAGCTCCAGGGCTCACTCTTCCCTGTCAAATCCTCTCTTTCCAACCTGCTACAGTTTCCTAAAAGGGTTTTCTGGACAACACCTTCTAGTTGCTAAATCTAATAGTAGCTTCTCTTACTTGACCTCTTTAGACATTCACTCTGCAAACTGAGCGTGCAGTGCCGGATTGTTGACTCTGGATGCGATGCTGACAAGTGTCTATCATGCTTACCTGGAGCTTCAGGCCTGCTGCTTAAAGTGGAACCTCATTTCCCCCTCTCTGCAGCCCTAGGACATCACTATCCCATTCCCTGATTCCACATGCTTCAGTGTCTTTAAAACTAGTTCCATCTCTGTGGCTCTAACAAATGCCCTGACCAAAAGCAACTGGGGGAAGCAAAGGATTTATTTCAGCTCACATTCCAGGTCATAGTCTATCACTGAGGATATCAGTGCAGGGATTCATGGCAGGAGCTGGAAGGCAAGCCCGCTGACCATTCCACAGCCAGCATCTACCTCCAGTCAAGGAGCTGGCTCACAGCCAGGAAGTACAGCAGGAACCATGAAGGATGCTGCTTGGTAGCTCTCAGGCTGGCTTGTTGTCAGCTCAGGAACGCCTGCCCAGGGACAATGCTGCTCACAGTGGGCCACACCCTCCCATAGGCCACTCTGATCTGCTCTCCTCTCAGATGACCCTGGGCTGTGCCAAATTGACAGTTAAAGCAAAGCAAGACATGGCTCAAACAGTATTTGTGTTTCTGTCCTCGGTTTATTTCGCTCAGCACAATGTCCTCGAAGTCCATCTGTAATGTCATGCATTTCACATCTTCCTTTTTCAAGGCTAAACGGGATTCTACTAGGAGTAGAGACCATACATCCTGTATCCCTCCATCTGCTCATGGCTGTTCTGGCTGTCCCCACAGCCTGTCTGCCACCAGTGTGGCAATGGTCACTGCGCTCCCTTTACGTCGTTGTGACGCTTCTCTAAGTCCCTGATTTCAATCCTGGACAAGTATACAAATGTAGGATTGCCAAATCACGTAGCAGAAGCCTTGATATTTTTGGAAAAAAAAAAAAAAAAAAAAGAAGCTGACAACACTTTGGCTAAACTGAGAAGAAAGGAAGAGAAGATTTGAGTAAAACTAAAGCGCAATCATCAGAAATGGAAGGTGAGACAGTACGACTGATGCTGCAGAGGTATAAAAGGGCCTCTGGGAGTCTTTATCCAGAGGTGGAGTACAGTAGAAGGAATGAACACGCTCCTAGAGGCACACATCCTACCACGCCCGACTCACGCACAAATACAGATTCCAAACAGACCAAAACAGGAGCCAAGGCCAGGTGCTTGCTCCATCAAGTGTGGAAAGAAGACTTTTATCAGTCTTTCCGAAACTTTCAAAAAAGATTGATGAGGAAGGAACCCTTCTAAATTCATCCCTCACAGGAAAGCCAGAGGAGGATGCCACTAGGAAGTTACTGGCCAGCCTTCCCTGATGGGATGGATATTAAGGCAAAGATCCTTGGCAAACACCAGTGGTCTAAATCCAGGAGCACATTAAGTCCTGTACCATGACCAAGTGGGGCTTGTCCCTGGGAGACATGGATGTTTTAATGTGCAAAAGTCAATCATCATGGCCACCACATAGACAGAATAAAAACAGAAACTGTGTGGTGGTCTTGCATGCAGAGAAATTATTTAATAAATTCTAGCTGCACGCTTAGAGATGGCTTACTCTTTAAGAGTGCTTGCTCTTCTTGCAGAGGACCTGAATTCAGCTCCCAGCACCGGTTTAGGCAGCTCACAAACCCCTGTAATTCCAGATCCAGGGGATCCAGTGCCCTCTTCTGGTCTGCACAGATATTGGTTCTCAAGTATGCAAGCCCTGCCCTGCCCCCCCCATACACATATATACTCATTATGTACAGTTAAAAAGAAAATTAATCTTTTAAGAATATTTGACCTCGTTGGTGAGCAAAACTGTTGAATGAATTAGAAACAGAAGAAGTTTCTAACGTAATAAGAGCCCTCCATAGAAGGCCTACAGCTGACCTCACCCTCCACAGTGGGAAGCAGAAAGCAGGGCAGGGGGACCACTCTTCTCAACACAGTGCTAGGGATCCTAGCAGGAACAATGAAGCAAGAAAGGAAAATAAGAGACACCCACATCAGAAAGTGAGATGAAAAATTAGCCCATTTAAAAACTATATATATATATATATTTATATATATATATATTTATATATATATATATAAAACACAAAAGTCTCCATATGAAAAATATTATTTCCAACTAAAGAGCCAATTCATTGTAATTGCCAGGATGCAAAACTAGCCTGCAGCAGTATTTCTATACATATAGCCACCAAATTATCAGAAAAGGAAGGGGAGGGGTCAGCCGGAGTAGAAAGGCATGGAGAAGGGCAATGGGGGTGAATTTGAGCAAGATATATTAAATATAGAAATAAACATATTATGGTGAAATTCATTATTATGTATAATTAGCATATGCTAACAAAACCAATAATAAATGTAGTCCCTGTTAGGCTTCTTTTCATTGTTATGCAAAATGATAAGTGCAAGTCTTTAAAACAGTGCCTGGCATATCTTAATTATGCTTCAAGCATTTGCCGTGATAAAAGGTCATGATTTCTGAAGTAGGAATGTGACCAACAGCATTTTCCATGCATCATGGAGGTTCTGGACATGAACTGTCTCACTTCTCCTCCAGGCCAGTCTGAGACAGCCACTGTTCTGGTTCCCACCTCACAAATCAGGAAACAGAGGCCGAGGGAAGCTGATGAACCAGCCCAGGGCCACATAACAGTGTTGGGTCACAGCTGGCCTCAGGCAGCACACTGCCAACCCCTCTCTTCCCTGAGTCACTTCATTTCCTCCTCCAGGAAACTACCACCCTGTCCTGGGTCCTCCCTGGACCTCACAGCCTTTCTCCCTCTCCACCAGGAAGCTCATGCTGCAGGGAGCACCCTCCCGGCACCCCCAAAGGTGTGCCCCACTCTCTTCCCATAGTCTCAGGCCAATGGAACATTCTTCTCTAGTTTGCCCCTCTGTGGTCGCCTTCCCAGCCCTGAGCTCAGCAAAACAACTCTGACCAACTAAGCCACCTAAGCATGGAGTGATAATTGCCATGCCACCCCTTCCCCCCTCCCCACAGGCTCCTTTGAGTCTTCCCAACTCCTACATGTCCTTTAAACCCAAGAGAAATGCGCCTCTGTTAACTCCACTGTTACGTCATCCACCCCTTAAATCGTGTGGCAGATGGTGTGTGAGAGGGTGAGCTTTTTACCCAGAATTCCATGGTCAAATTCCGGCTTTATCATTCATTTGCTATCTGGCCTTTAGCAAGCCACACTTGCCTTTCAGATTTGAAAGATAGAAGGTGGAACCAGCTCCCCCCACCAAATGACTGTTGGGGAGGGAGAAAGGAAAGAATCATGGGAAGCATTTGGCCAAGTGCCTGATGCAACAGTGTCCCCAGTAGTTGTGACACACTGAAATTGGCAGCCATCACATACACAGCACCACCCAGAGCAGTAGACACTCACAGAAAAATTCAGGGTCTCCTTCATTTGATTTGTTTTGCTTTTCAAATCCAAAGAGGAATAGTCTTAGTTTCCTTTACTGTGAGAGGAAAAGAAAAAAAAAAAAAAGAACACGCCAAGTGGCTTACTCTCTCAGAGATCAGCAAGTTGTCCCTGCAGTGTGGGGACAAGGAGCAAGGCAGGGAGAATACGGAACAGAGCTTTGATTCTGTGTTGGGCTGTGATCTGCTGCAGGCAGATGGCTGAACCATGCGAGCAGAGCTTCTGGCCAAGAACTGCTGTGAAGAGGGGCTTCGGCGGGGCCTCGGCCTCTGATCTCTGCCTGCTTCATGTTCATGTTTAGAAAAGAGGAAGAGGAAGGGTTGTGGTGTGACTGGCTAGGTGACAGGGGAGGACAGTCTGAAAGGCAAGAGATAATGAGAGAGGCTTCGATGATGGAGGGCAGCCCTTCCCTTTAGCCCTGAAGGTGACTGGGCTTCCATGGGGAGCTGCAAGCCCATTTGGCAAAAGCAGTGATACAGGGGGACTGTTCCACAGATGCTGTTGATCCACAGGGCATGGCCAGGTCCCCAACCTGATGACACTTTCCCTTTGCGATGCTGTGTCTGTGTGTGAAACGAGCCAGCAGCATGCCGAGCCTGGGTTGGAAGGACAGCTGCAGAAGTGGCTGCAATCCTCCCTGACAGCTGGACCATCCTCATTCCACTGCTGTCTTCCTCAAAACCCATGACCGTCTTGCCCCATCCCACTTCCCATCTTTGCTGAGTGTACCTGTGGGTTTTCTGAGACGACTCTAGGTTTCATTGACTCCATCTTTGGAGGGTGCAGCTCCATCTATGAAGGCTGTGGTGCCTGAGTGATACTCAGAGGTGCCATTGTCCACGTCACATAAGATACCATCCCGATACACTGGGCATCTGTCAGCAGAGGTGGTACAGAGCCTGGGCCCTGTCAGCCCTGACAAGGAAAATCAACAGACAATCCATACTGATGAGAAATCAGAAAAAAGAGATTTGATGCAGCCACGCCAGGAAAAGGAACAGAGAGATGCGGTGGCTTTGGTTATGTCCCCTCTCAAGTCCCTCTTTGTGGCACTAGCACTCAGTTGAGACTTAACTAGTGTTCTGGTTTCCTCTCTGTTTCTGTAATTAAAACACCCTGACCAGAAACAGTTTAGGGCAAGAAAGTGCTAACTTCAGCTTCCAGGTCACAGTCCATCACTGGCTGGTGGAAGTCAGGACAAGAACATGAAGCAGAATTCATGGAGGAATGTAGCTTCCTGGCTCACTCACAGATCTGTGCCCAGAGAATGGTACACCCACAGTGGCCTGGATCGCCTACATCACTTAATAATCAAGACAACCCCCCACACACACACAGAGAGAGACACACCCATAGGCTAGTGTGATCTGGAAAGTCCCTCAATTGAGACCCCTTCTCCACAGACTCTAGGCTATGCCCATTGAACAGTTAAAGCTAATAGGTCAACTAAAGAGCCATAGTGGAGCAATCTTGGACAAAGCGTGGTCCTGCCCATGACTAGCATTCATCTTCTGGACTCTGTTCTTCCCTTCAAGATGGGCTGACAAGCTCTGATCAGTTTATAAAATCTCCTCCCAGGAGACAAGCTTCCCTGTGGCTGGTGCCAGACCTCAGCTTTTACCTTCTCCAAACATGGGACCCTCTCACAATTTCTTGAAGACAAAATGGTGTCTTCATAGTCTGATACTCAAGGGGAAGGCCCAAGGGTCTCTTTAGAATGTCTTCGCTCTTACCCAGGACACTTTCATAATAATTGACCATGAGGTCAACTAGTGGGAAAGCCATCAATAAATATCTTGCATTATCTCAGTCAATCCCACAGCAGATTCTATTGTCACAGCTCGGATCTGGGCTGAGATCCAAGCCTTACGCCACTGACAATCAAACCAGGCCTTTCAGAGCAGTTGTCACCAACAGTCACCTTAACCTCAGGGCTCTCTCACGGGAACAGCATCCATTCAACTCTATCCCAGATAGTCTGTCTCCAACTCAGAGTTTGGCCAGGTGTCTCCCTCACAGATCCCTGGGTATTCCCACAGCTATACTGACATTGTGGAAATACGCTAAGGAATAGATGCTTTGAAATGCATTTTTCCTCTGGTTATTTATCTCCAGTGGTAACTTAACAGGGCTAGACACCTTACTTCTAACCCAGGACACTGCAGACTATGATTGGCTTCTCTGTGGTGAGAAGGCTAGGCTAGGAGTCATTCAATCTGTGTGTATCTGTTTTTCTGTCTGTCCAAAACAGGGTTTTAATAAGTAGCCCAAGCAGACCTTCCCTTCCCTAGGCAATCTACTAAAGCCTCAAGTTCACAGAAGTTCCCCTGCCTCAGCCTCCTTCATGCTGGGAACACAGGCATGACCCACCTCGCCCTTCAATCTAATCATCTCCTTTAAAAGATTGCAATGTTGCTTTGGACCCTGTTAACATGTACACAGATTCCACCTTTTAAAAGAAATTGATTGGTCCATTTCACCTTGGAGGGTAAATTAGCTAGATGTCAATTTTATAGAATGATAATTCCATGGAGAGCAAGGAGTCTTCTACATATGAGCAGAATGAAGTGCTAGAACAGAAGAAAATTCTGAGGACAGGGAGTCTGGAGATATAGATGTTAGAACTGAAGCGATTCTGTATCCCGACTCTCAAGGAACTAAATTTACTCTCATCCTCTCTGAGCCGTTGTGATGATAACTAAAAATGTCCCTAAGGTAGGAGCCAGCAGAGGAGCTCAGTTAAGGTCAGTGAGAGAGGAGCCTGGCTGGCCATGGGTCTGGAAGGTTAGAAGTGGTTTTCTTGGTAACCACAGACATGAATAGCATTTGCCCCTACTTTGTAATTCCATTAGTATTGCCTCCAGGCACTGAGGTATCTTTCAGTGCTTGGTCTTTTCCCACAGGCTAATGAAATAGCCAAAGTTAATCAAAGCTATTTCTGGTAAAGAGCGGAAAACAATGTTTGACAATCCTCAACTCTTATATTTCCATTGTTAAAATGGTGGCATTTGTCTTTTAAAAAATATCACCAAGTGTGGGGGTGCGGCTCAGTGAGGGAGTGCTTGCCCTGTGGCCCTGGGCTCAGTTTTTAGCTCAGCATAATAATATTATTAATTATTAATAAGTAATAATAATGATATATAAAATTGTAATAATAATAAATCGCAATAATAACACCATGTGAAGCAGCACTGAGCTCTTTTTCTAACATCAGATCAGAGGTCCCTCCTGAGCTAGAGATGTGGTGCAGCAGTTAGGAGCAGTTGCCCTTTCAGGGGCCTGGAGTTGGTTCCCAGCCTTTACCTCCTGCTCTGTGGGGTCTGCTGGCTCTTCCGTCCTCTTTGGGCAATGTACTAATATGTACAAACCCACATACAGATACACACACACACACACGAAACACGCACACACACACACACACACACGAACACGTACATCTGAAAAACATTAAGGCAGCACCTGACTCATATATAGCAAGGGTCTGTGTGTTTTACAAATTCAGAGAAGTTGCCAGATCTTGTGGGTTCACAGTGGAACTACTCAGGTAAGGATTTGTGAGTGGTTTGAATTCCCGCCTTCACTGTGGGGTCTGGCACCTCTCTGGGTCAGGATCAGAGCATCTTGGTTCCAAGACACATACCCCCCAGCCACCCCCAGAACAGTGCTGACTCAGAGGCTCTTGAGACGGTGAGTCAGCTTGTTGCCCATGGGACCACCACTGCTAATTTGAAACAGAACAGATTTAAATTTTTTCACAGGTGACTTCACCCCTCCGATAGAGGCCTCTGATCACAAATTGGAACTCTTGGGGGCTGGGAGATGGCTCAGAAGGGCTTCCTTCACAGTTAAGGACCTGAGTTCAGATCCTAGAACCCATGTAAAGCCAGGCACAGTATCATAAGTGTGCCAAGATGGAGGCGGAGACAGGAGACCCCCGGAATCTCGTGAGCAAACTTGGCCAACACAGTGATGAACAAGAGATCCTGTCTCAAGGTGGAGGGTGAAGAGCAACACCAAGGGTAATCTCCAACTGCCACATGCATACATGTGTGCCAACGCACACACAGAGATACACACATGCACACAGGGTGCTATACACAGGCACACACAGAAAGATACACACATGCACTTACACAGATACACATACACACACAGATACGCACAGAGAGAGATAGACACTTGCACACACATATACATCACACACAGAGATACACAAATGCACACACAGAGAGATACACACATACACAGAGAGACACATGTGCACACACATGTAGATGCATATTCACATACACACAGAGACACAGAGACACATTCACAGACACATACATACACAGACATGCATTCACAGACACACACAGAGATACACACATGTACACACAGAAGACACACACACTAAAACACTTGGCATTCTGTCTATGACATGCTTTTTAAAATGGAAAGGCCCAGAAGGTTCAGCCACAGCTGCCAAAGCCTGTGAATGTGAGAGCACCAGACTTCCCATCATCCCCAGGGACACCTTCAGACATAGCGTTTCCTGTTCAGTGAGGATAAAAAAGTCAAGGCCGTCATAGCAGAAGTAAAGCTACCCACCACCTAACACCCCAGACAGAGCGAAAGCCCTGCTCATCCTTCCCCATGCCAGCTGACGTTCATTCTTCGCACAGCACTTCCTTCTGTGTGGTGCTATTTGTTTACTGTGTGTTTCCCTGCTGTGGGGGAGCCGCCCAGAGATTGGGGGTTCTTTGCGTCTTGCTCATTGCTGACCTGTGACATCAGCATCCAGCATTGTGACCCGGTAGACATCAGATCAAACCTGAGCATCAATCAGCGTTAAGGGCATGGAGTGAGGTCTGTCCAAGGTGTGCTTGTTGGGGCTGTCCTTTAGGCGGCTGTTCATGGTGAATCAACTGAAGAATGAACAGAAACAAGAGAGAGGCAGATTCCCAAGTGCCAGGGGAATTAGAGACCTGGAACATCCAGTTGTCAATCTTATCACTGAAGGCATTCCCAGAATGCTAATCTTTTCAGTTGCATATAGAGCACAGGAGGCAAAGTTTGAAAGGGGAGCGGTTTCTGAGAACATTGAGCTGGGACGCAGGCAGACTCGATGTGGCCTTATTTAACCTTCTGAGTGAGATGACTGCTCCAAAGACTCAGAATCCTGACCAGAAGGAGCATGGTGAAGGTCATCTCGGCTCTGCGTACAGAGCTGTGAGCGACCCCCACTCCTGGCGCCTTGGCCTCCGTGACTGTGACAGGCTTTGTGTTACTGTGAAGAGCTGAACACAAGACAGCTTCCTTGTTTTAAATGAGGTTATAAAACAAGCGCATGTTTTGGGGCACTTATGTGAGCTGTTCCAGAGGCCTCCATTCCTGGAGGGGCATGACTCTAGCTGGGATGTCTTTTCCTTCCCTGACAAGAGGCCATGATGGCCGTGTGGACATTGATGAAACACCTTCCCCCACAACACACACTTTTTTCTGGACCACCTAGCCCTCTCGCTCACACACAGGCAGATGTCACAAGCACAGACGCTGTCTCGACTCACCGGTGGAAAAGCCCTATGAGGTGTAACTCCAAGCAGAGAAGAAAGCTGCCAGAGTGCTCGGCCTCTGCCCTGACAGGCAACATCCGACCACAGCCACCCCGGGCCAGGGAAATAACTCTGCCAGGTTCTCCTATAGTCGTGACGTGTTGTTAACTCAGGCAGGACCCTAGCAAAGCTCCACCCAAGGACACATATCCAGCTATGTTGGGGCTTGAAATACCAGGCCCTGGTGCCCCCTCTCTGATGAAGGTGAAGCAGATGAATCAAAGGTTTCTCGGGCTACCAGACACAGGTCGTACTCAACCCAGGGCACATCTTGACAGCACTCAGGATGTCACACAGGGATGTCCCCTACCCTGTTGTTTTCACTCTCTGCAGCTCAAATCGTCCAACAGTGGGTGACTGGCCCAGTGACACTTGACCACTTAAATGTACACTCTGTGAGCCTAGCTCGCTCTGGGTCCTGCTCCTAGGACAGAACCCACAGCTACACACACCCAGGGAGAGTCTGAAGGAACCAAAGCAGGAAAACAAAGCTGTTGAGTTGGACTAAGTCCCACTTTTCCTCTTTTTCAAAGAAAGAAATGGCTCAGCAAGTCAGGGCGCCGACTGTAAAGGCCAGTGATCCGAGATCCACAGCTGGTACCCCTGTGGTAGAAGGAAAGAAGGAACTTAAGAAAACTGTCCTCTGATCTCCTCATACGGTGCCATGGTATGCACACATCCATATACATCCCCACATCCCCACACAAACAAATAAATGAGTATAATTTGACAATTGCAATAGGGGGATAGAGGGATGGCTTAGTGTTTAAAAGTGCTTGCTACTCTTCCAAGGGGCCTAGGTTTGGTTCCCAGCACCCACATCAGGCCTCTCACAACCACCTGTGAACTCCAGTTCCAAGAGATGCACTGCTCTCTTGTGGACTGCACAGGTACTGCATGCACGTGGGGCACACAGATAACCTTAGCACACACACATAGGATGTAAAGTACTCTGTTTGCAAATGCTTTACAAGGAGGCTAGTGTGGCACTTTCTCTGTAGAACTGTCTTGAGCATCCCAAAGAAGGTACTAGACTAGTGTCTGGCATGCCGTAGACACTAAAGGGTGACAGGTGACAGTAAAGACTGTGATGAGGATGGAGAGTGAGGGAAGAGAACGGATGTGGCAGTTTTTTGGCTCTACCTCAGACACTGCCACACTAGCTAGCCACTACTACTGTGATTCATCATAGTCACTTATGTGTGAAGCGCTGATATGACGTAGGGTCATAATGCATTTCCTTATTTAGAGGGTTGAAAGGGCCACAATTCCAGAGAATACAAAGGTCCTGGTGGCTCACCTCCCCAGCTCCCGCCACCCTGTGGCAGCTGGGCACCATGGTTACACCAGTAAAAGATACCAATGGAAGGCGAATGAAGGGAGAGGAGGCTAGCGTGGACTGGAGATGTGCTGCGTGTTAGCTCGTCGCCTGCTCTAGACACTGCCCATTGCTGTGAACAAACACTAGCCTGTAGCTGATACACTCTCAGAACCCTAGGCAGTCCAGTTTGCGCTGACCTTCAGAGGCCCCTGCCATGCCCCTGCCGACCCTCTGTCTTCACTCCAGAGGCCTGTCCTGCTCACCACTGTGTTTCTAAGAATCTGTGGCATGAAGCAATGAGGCATAGTGTGTTGTTTAGATGGGGTTAAGCTCAATGGCAGAAAGAGTGTGCTATTAATTTTAGAAAGATTGTAATGGCCTCTCAAAGACACAAAGGAAGAAATGAGACGTTTTCAAAAATGGGTTTTGCAAGGAGGAAAATAAATAGTCCTCGGTCTTAGACAAATGCTCTCAGAACATAATTGTGTCATGTCTGATTTCCCCCCTCTGAATTACAGTTGTTTCATCCATGTTGCAGATGAAGCCATTGTGTCAGCCAATGACTAATTTTAATCCCAAGGTTGATTACACAGTAAGCTCTCCCCGGCTTCTATACCATCCTCTGTGAGACACCCATCTTACCTTTCAGCTACAGATTTACGCCAATGAGAAGGATCTGGCCTCATTCATTAGCCGAGTGTCCTGATGAAAGCTTGGTCACATTTACCCTTCTTCTGTAACAGAGGTCTCAAGGTTGCCATAGTAATGGGCAGTTCAGCCCATGGAGCCTCCTTCTCCTAGAGTGGTCCTCCTGGGCTATTCCATCACAGCACATACTTCCACTCGGGTCAAATCGGAGCTGATTCTGCCATTTGCCATGAAGGTTTGAGCCACGGGTGACATTTGCCAAAGCCCCGTCTGTTCCACTGTCACTCAGACGAATGCAGCAGCTGGGGTATAAATTGGGATTAAGAGGGACAGATTGCTTCCTTGGCAATTTGATGACTTAGAAATTCAAAGACCCAGGGTGCCATCTAATATCAGCTTCAGGACATCCCTGAAAGACTGCTGCTGTCGCGTGGCTTTTCCTGGGGAGACCATGCCTGTTCACCGCAGACAGAGAACAAAAAGTTCTACCGAAGCTTAACTTAGTGAATCAGTGAGGTCATTGGGGTTACTCACAGGGGTAAGGTTACGAGAACTCAAGGACCAAAAGCCCACTCCAGCACGAAAGATGGCTCAAGACAGCTGCTTCCCTGAAGCTCCTTGCAAGGGCTTCTTGGTAGCCTGACAGGCTGGAGACTCTCCTTTCTTCAGCAGCAGCTATTTAAATAACCTCACAGGTTTAAAAAAGAAAAAACAACTGTGAATCTTCTAGGCTTTTAGAACTTCAGAGACTTATAAGTCGTTTACTTCTTGGGCCTTATAAATTTCATTCCCCGGGTCTTTACACAGGATGGAATACTAAATTTCAGAGAAAAATGGTCACAGCTGCCCCTAACCTATTGCTTGAAGCCATCTGAGAATCAAGGTCAGCCGTGGGGGAGCCACTAGGGTTCTTCCTTCAAAGCCAGCCACAAGTGTGTGAACTGCTCACTCACGGTACTCACCATGTCTAAAACAAGCTCCCTGTACTCCCAGGAGCCACAGGAAATGGGAGTGAGGTTACAGAACCCCACTTAGCTCACACAGCCCAGATAATTACCCACGTGGCTCATTAGCCCCCTTCTAGATATGTTTCTCCTGCTGTTTCCTCCCTTCCCTTTCCACCCCTCCCATGTCACCTTTGGGACTTTCTCTGGGTTCTAAGCCTCATGTGTTTAGTCACTACCTAGACCACATTTCTCTCTCACCTTCAGAGAAACATGGCCCTCCTGTGGCTAGCCCGCGTTCTGCGAATACCCTGGCTGAACTTCCTTCCTTTTTTGTATCTTCTTCCTTTCAGCCCTTCCTTCCTTCTTATCAGATCCTTTATGTCTTGCTTTTCTTTCTCTTTCTGTATATTCATCCATCCAACTATCCATCCATCCATCCATCCTCTGACTCATGGTTATTAGTGATACAGAGATGGCTAGTAGTTAAGAGCACTTGTTACTCTTACCAAAGACCCATGTTTGGTTTCTAGCATCCAAGTCAGGCAGCTGCTCACAACTGCCCGTAATTCCATCTCCAGAGGATCCAGGGCATCTGCAGGCATCTGCAGGCATCTGCAGGCATCTTCAGGCATATACACAAACAGGAACCATAATTATAAACAAAATTTTAATGAGTTATCCATAAAGACCTAATAGTACCTGCCCCAGCCCTGTCCTGAGGCTCAAAGCTAGTTTTGAACCACTTTCACTGAGTTACATAGCATTCTGTTGTGGAGAAAGAAAATAAGCCAGACATGGTGGTGTGTGCTCTTAATCCCTTGGGAGGGTGTGTGCACTTGGGAGGATGGGATAGGAGGATCTCTGTGAATCTGAGTCCATCCTAGTCTACAGAGCAAGTTCCAGGACAGCCAAAGCTATGCAGAGAAACCCTCTCTCAAAACAAGAAAAAGAAAAAAGCCCCAGTGAGCCAAATACAGGAGAAACAGATGTTAAATCTTTTGCTTTTCATTTTTAAGATGGGATTGGTTCTTGCTTCCATTCTCCTGTCCTCTTAAGTTCTCAAAGACATAAAGTGACATCAGTGTTCCTGGGACGTCTACCCTTCTATCACGCTCTTTCATCAACCTGCTCCCAAAGTTGATGGCGCCTGATTAGACTGTCTCTCATCTGCCCTTACTCATTGAGATCCCAGACCTTGGTCCCCCAGGTCACCAAAGAGACCTTCCCAATGAGAGAGCCGCTGAGATGAATGCAGAGCTCTGTTTGCCAACCCCCCCGGGGGGGGGGGAGAACCAAGCAGGACCACAGAGAGCTCTCAAAGAAGCATAAAAGATGATTGGAGGCTGAAAATGAGTTTCTGGGGGCTGAGGGGGTCACTCATTTGGTAAAGCGCTTGCCACCAAAGTTTGATCCCAGCACCCACATGTGTAAAAAATATATACCTTATCTTGTTGGCACTGGTGTTGCAGAGGAGGAGACAGCTGGGTCACTGCTGGATAGCCTAGCCTACTCGGTTTGGTGAGTTTCTGACCAGTGAAAGACTTTGTCTCCCAAGACATGGTGGACAGCCTCAAAGAACACCCAAGACAGTTCCCTAGCCCCCCCGTGCAGCCATGTGCACATGCACCCCGACATACACAGGTGTAAACACATCCACCCCTATACTCAGGTGTGTGCCTATGCACCCCTCTATATGCAGGCGTGCTCACATAAAGAAAAGGAAATGCCAGAGGTCAGATGCAGCCATAGCCAAGGAGTCTGAGCAGCCCTAGGAAGGAGCACATGGCAGGTACCACCAGGCAGAACCAGCTCCATGACACCTTGTTTTGTCCTTATAGGCTTGGGTTGTCAAGTTCCCTCCAGAACTACAAAATAATAGATCTGTGCTATCCCAAGCCACTGACATTTGCTAATTTCTGTAGAAAACACAAGACACTTGCCCAGTGTCACAGTTCCCTAGGAAACCAGAGGACACAAATGCTAACCCTGCCCTTGACCCTAACACCTCATGTTGGCTGTACCTGCCTGCAGGCCATCGCCTGCTCCCATCACTACCCACCACCTCTTTCCCAGCCCATCCAGGACCACAGCCCTTGTTCCTCCAGTAGCATTTATAAGCGTATTCCTATGCTGGCTTTGAGGACTCTGGGTCCCCTCACTCAGGATGGTGATGCAAAGGCCTGCACAGGCTACAGCTGACCTCAACCATGGGACCAAGATAGAAACCTCAAAGATGACAGCCTCTGATCTGCCTTGCATTGCAGTTGACACAATCGTATGAGTTTTTAGGGCCCACCTGTGAGCTTTGGTGACCAGGTGCTGACATTTCAATGGTGGGGAAGCAGAGCACTTTGACTGCTTGTATTTATCCTGTGAGGAGGAAAAAACAATGAGTTTTATTATTGGACTTAAATTGGACCTTCTGTGGGGCTGGAAAGGGTTCAGTGACCACAGGACAGCAGGAGGCTGAGGCAACTAACTAACTGCTCTGGGAAATTCACTTTTAGTTTTAAAAACGCTGGGAGCATACGCCCCAAGTTCACTTGACCTCGGTTGCCACATTTTTTTTGTTTTAGCTTCAGTCTTTTTCTGGGTTATTTTTGTGTCTGTTTGTTCATGAATTAGGTTTCTTGATGCTGTCAACTGAGAGAAGAAAATTCTACTTTTTACAAAGATGCTGTGGAGTAGAAAGACCAGGGTTACACTTCCCGATTTATGATGCTCTACTGAGCAATTCTTCTCAGTAAGCCACAGCAATTGGAACCAGCCCACAGAATCTGATTTGGGGCCTCGGCTTATAGAAAGCACGAGAGTTCTTCAAAAATATCTGTTGAGGGGCTGAAGAGGGGGTGCATGATTATGAAGAATGGTTGCCGTGTAAGCTTGAGGATCTGAGTACTCATCCCAGCACCACATAAAAAAATCCGGGTGCAAAGGTGAGGTCTAGACTGGGGATGGAGCCAGAAGGATGGCAGAGGCCTGGTGGCTGCCATCCTCACTCCAGATTCATTGAGACCCTGACTGGAGAATATGGCAGAGCAGCATAGAGCAGGACGGCATGTCCTCCTCCACCCTCCACGTGTGTACATCCACACATGTGTACATAACACACACATACACACACAAATACATACAAATGGAACTCACCGAATAACAAAGAAGTAAGTGCACATGCTGGACAGAGGGTAACACCAGGCATGCGCCAGATCTGCACCCTCCCGTCTTTGGAGAGCACCATCCATGTATCCACTCCTCTGTGTGTTAGAGGTCTGGCTGGCATATCGATTCTTGGTTTTTAGACTTAATTGGTTGTTTCAGCTCTCCCTAGCTTTCCAGCGCGTACCCCACTGTTCTCGGGTAATTTGCTAAAGTAACCATGGCACTAGACCGATCCATTACGTTTATCTTAAATGGCCACTATTAAGGTTGGTTGTTCAGTCACTTTGCTGTAAAGGGTGTGGGCATCTGCTCACAGTGTTTCCTGCCGTGGTTCTCCTCTCTTCTTGGCTTGAAAAAAAAATGATTGCAGAAGGAAGAGGGAGGGAAGCCATCATTTAGAAGACAGTGAGTCTATCTGCTTCTGTTGCAGTCTAGGTCAGCAGTTCTCAATCTGTGGGTCTCAAAGCCCTTTGGGGGGTCATGTATCAGATATTCCAGCGTATCAGATATTTACATTATGATTCATAAAAGCAGCAAAATTACAGTCATGAAGTAGCAATGAAATAATTTTGTGGATGGGGGATCCCCACAACATGAGGAACTATATTAAAGGGCCAGAGTGCTAGGAAGGTTGGGAACCACTAGGTTGCTCTAGGTTGACGTGGCTTGAAGGGAGAGGTTGCTGCAATCTGAATTGACTGTGGCTTCTTAATGTGCCCCCTAGACCAGATGCAGCTCATCCATGGCTTTCTTGTAAAGAACCGACTGTATGTTGGAACCTGCTGTTTTGCCCTAGAATCAGAACTGAGCAGGTCATGTTGACTCCTCTTGGATCAGTGTCAAGCCTGGCAGGATGCTCTCCCAAAGCAAATAGAGTCACAAGCAAACGGAGTCACAAGCAAATAGAGGCACACACAAACACTCTCACACACTCACACCCAGCACTTAAGATTACTGAAAAGAGAAAGCAAAGTGACAGGAGACATCACTATAAAGAATGACCCGGGTTCCTGGCGGACCAGCCAGTGTTCCAGCCTAGCCTGCTGTTTGGAGACTAATAGCCATTCCCTTTACTGAAGACTGACCTCAGGACCTTGCCATTGTGCAGAGGACTTAAAGCTTACCCTCTGCCCCATCTTAACACCCTCCCCCACCCCAGCATAGAGAGAAAGTAGCATAACCTATGACTACCTGACCACAGTTGATGCTCCTCAGTGCCGTTGAGGAAACAGAATGAAATACACAGGTCCCAAGTGCCATGGGTATCAAATACATTCCACACCTCAGTCTCAACTTCCTCATCTTCAGAGTGACGTTACCAAGACTTAGGCTGCTGGCTCCTTAAGACTTGTTGAGTAGGGTTCAGGCAGTCTCTTAAATTAAAAAAAAAAAAAAAAGTGACTAGTCACTCAACCATCAGTCATTACTGAGGAAATACGAAGCTCATGAACACTATGCAATATACAAAAGCAAACACAAGGCCACAGTACTTGTGTGGTCAGCCTGCTTCCTTCACACACCTATTCTTACTAAAGATGCTTGTCTTCACCGCCTATGTCTGAAATAAATCATTCCCTCCCTTTTGTCGTTAGTTCGGAGTTCAAGTGTGCCTTGTCTGTCAAGTCTTTGACCCGAAGTGGCTCCCACTAGAAGATCCACTGGGTTGAGGAGCAAGAAGGAATTAGAGTACAGGGCCTCAGGCACTCACCCAGGCAGGTGGATATCCTTTACCTGTACCTTTGCTCAGCTGCCGTCCTGTCAGAGTGCTTTTGTATGCAGGGATCACATAGCAGATGAGAATGCTAAATGCCTTTTATTACTTCCCATCACAATACTTAGTAATGACTTTCTTCCCTCAGTGCAAAACATACCCTTAATCTAAAACTGCACGTAGCCCGGAGGCCCACCAGGAATTATTTCCTCTGCTTGGCGCTCCAGCTTGTCTCTTGCTGCCATGGCTTTTCCTTCTAGCGAGATGAAGATTCCCAGTGTGACCCAATGGACTTCATCGTACAAGGGCAATGCCTGGAGTGCCGCCCCAGGCTCACTAGTCCATCACAGAGTCGATGGCTCAAAACACCTTGAAGAGGCTCTGACAGCAGCCCTGTGTTCTGAGCAGATCAGCTGAGGTTAACAAGAGTTTTCCAGTGACTAAGCACCCTCTGCCACAGGTCAAGTTGGGCCCGATTAAGCCTGGTTCTTATTGCATCCTAGAAAAACCACAGGCTTGTAATCATCAGGCTTTTGCCATTGCTGAGCTGTGTTTCCTGGCCCTGAAATTGATTCCCACTTGTATGATACACTCTTCTTGTTGCTGTGGCTGTGTATGAGAAGCATCTTAAGGAAGAACTAGATTGTTCTGGTTTACAGTTCAAGGGGATGCAGCCCATCTTGGTGGCATGGTACACATATACACATAATCTAAAATAAAATAAAATCTTTAAGGACAGATGGTAGCAGCCCAGAATGTTCCCCCCAAAGAGCTCAAATGACAGAGAAATAAGAAGCAGACCTTTTTTTTCCCTTGACAAAATCTCAGGATAACCTGAAGAGCTACAATAAACAGAAACAAGGAATGCAAGGTCCAGCCTGCACTAATGGGAAAGGACTCACTGGATGTTACCCTAAAGGACCGTAAACTCAAATTCTTATTTCTTTCGCTGCTTCACAAACTAGTGGTAGAAGCAGCCAACAGCAGCCAAAGTGCGAAGATAAGAAAAGGTCCAGGTGTAAAAGTAATTCCAACCTGGGTGAGGTGGTGTACGCCTGTAATCCCAGCACTCAGGGAAGCAGAGGCAGGGAGAGCTCTGATAGTTTGAGGCCAGCCTGGTCTACAAACAAAGTCCAGGACAGCCAAGGCTACACAAGAGAAACCCTGTCTCAAAAAAAAAAAAAAAAGTAATTCCTGCAACTTCCTCAGACCTTTCCTAGTGTGCTGTCTGTTGCTGTGACACTGACCAAAAGCAATTCGAAAGAGTTTATTTCACCCCACGTACTCACATCCATCATTGAGGAGAGCCAAGGAAGGAACTCAAGTAGGAAGGCCATGGAGGAAGGCTCTTTACCATCTCACTCCCACTGGCTTTCTCAGCTACCTTTCCTAGATAGCCCAGGCCTGCCTGCCGAGGGATGGCATCACTCACAGTACAATGGATGCTCCTACATCAATTAGGAATCAAGAAAATACCCCACAGGCATGGTCACAGGACAATTTGATGGAAGCAATTCCTTAATTAATGTTTCCTCTTCCCAGGTGTATGCAATTGACAAAAAACAAAAACAAAACAAACAAAACAAAAATCTAGCGAGAGCAGGACCACTCAATCTTTCCTTTCATCTGGGGTCAACTTGCTCTGAGTAACTGATGTCTCCTTGCTGGCTCTTCAGAGCTTGTTTCTTCTGTTTTGGGGCTAAGCATGCTATGACATGGGTTCCAATGAACTAGGCACTGCCACCTGTTGGAGGACCCAATCAAAGAGACGAGTGATGGTGAAGGGCAGATAGGAGGACCAATGAGCAGGAAGATGTGAGTAGGTTCAGTGACTTCCACTAGTGAACTAACAGAGACTCTGAGATCTTGTAGGACAGGAAAGCAAAGGGGAGGTTGGTTATACATAGTGGGCAGAGCAGTGAATGGAACCAGGTCAGTGATCCTGTTCTGTACAAAGTTCTGTATATGTCACTTGAGGGGAGCAGTCTGGCTCCCGTGAGATGGCTGCTGTGCTCTGGTTCACGGTGTCTTGGGCGTAACTGACACTGTTTAGGAAGTGATCACATCACAGGTGTCTTGGTCCTGTAGGGCTTGAAGGGAGCTGAGTGTCCATTAGGTGTCTTATCAGAAAAATATTTATGGAAAGATGCTACCAAGGTAACTGCAAAAGAGAATAATTTAAGAGAAAACAAAAGTTAGAGGAAAAGCCAGAGAGGGACAAAATGGCACCAGGCGTTGACTTGTCCTATATCTAGACTATCTAGCAAAGAGGCCGCTATTAACAAGCTACTTTCATCTCATTGTATTTTTGTGGTTTGTGGCTTTGTGGTTTGCACAGTTTTAATTTCATGTATTATCTATAATTTTATGTATGAGAGCAGTCAATATGACAGAGCTAGCCTTATTCTATTGTGTTTATTCTACTCCATGACCATTCTATTTCTTTTTTTTTTTCACTGTTATCTCTTGCTCTTCCTGTTCATTTGACACTTAGGCACATCATAACAGTTATTACATACCTGAACATTGCGGGGGGGGGGGGATTCTCTATTACTGGGTTCTCAGAAGTGCCATAATAACCCATTCCAAGGAGATCTTTGATAGCTGCATTTGTTTTTTTGTTTGTTTGTTTGTTTTGTCTCTTCTCTGTGACCAAATCCCCAACAAGAAGCAACTTCAGAGCAGGTTTACTCTGGCTTCTAGTTTGAGAGGGCAGCGTCCACCATGGTAGAGAAGGCATGGCTTCCAGACAAGCTTCTATCCACGGCAACAGTAGCATGATGAATCCATTCACACTTATCTCAGTGGGTCAGTCAGAGAAAGAGCAAGCCAGAACAGGCCACCTGGAACTCACTGGCCCGACCACTGCAGAAATGTCTATCAACTAGGCTTAGTGTTCATAAAAGAATATTCAAATGCAGATCTACCAGCTGGGAACCCAGTGTTCAAACACGTGAGCCTGTGTGGGACTTTTGTCACTCAAGACAGAACAAGAGCAAATTCCATGGAAGGCTCATGTTGTAGAAGAATGGCTTCCAGTGAGCCAGCCAGCCAGCCATCATCCTGGGTTACCCCCTGCTCTGTCCAAGAGACATCCAACAAGGTCTGGAAGCAGGATTTCTGGCACAAATTAGGGGTGTTCCTGGCATCCAGCGGGGAGGCCCAGAAAGTCTGTACTGCATTGAAAAGGGTGGTCTAAATCCAAATCCAAGGTCTGGATGCCCTGTTCTGGAGATTGCCAATGGGGCTAACGCCAAGCACAGTGTATGAAGAAGGGTGTGGGCTGTGGATCAGGTGAAGTGCTTGCTACACAAACATTGTGACCTCCATCCAGCCCGCAGCACTCACCCACAGAGCCAGGCACTGTGGCTCCCATCTGTTACCCCATTGCTGGAAGAGGCGGAGACAGCAGGATCGCTGGCCAACTGTATAGCCAAATAAGTGAGCTCCTGGTTCAGTGAGAGATCCTGTCTCAAAGTATAAGGTGTAGAGTGATTGAGGAAGACACTTGATGTCACATTCTTGCCTACACACACACACACACAAGCATGCACACAGGCATGCACGCACACACGTATGCACGCATGAATGCAGACATGCAAGCATGCACACGCATCTTTCCTAAAGTCCCACCTCTAGTGGTGACCTCTCGGGACATTTCCGCCGTGTGTTGCTCTGTAGCAAGTTTCTGATGTCAGGTCTTCTTTCTCAGGGAGACGGTTTCTAACGTACCCATCAGACAATGAATAGCAACACACTTGGGCCCTGCTGTTGCCCTCTTGTCCTTGGTTACCTCCAGGGCTTTCTTACGGCTAAGAGAGGCCGTCAAAACCAGTGGCGAATCCATTAGGCTTACCTGGCTTAAGAAAGTTTCATCTCCCTAAAAGAACATGTGGATTTCAGCGAGGATCCTGTGTGTCGTTCCAGACACCTGACAACATAGAGAGGAGGACAGTTGGGAGACACACGCTGACTTCAGTGCGTGTGCCTGGAAGACCTTCCTGACGCTCCTCAAGGTCCACGGTGAATGTATGATTTAGATCACAGCTCCTCCGTTGTGACATTTAATCCATAGAGATAAATCATCGTGAGCCACTGGTAAGGCTCTGTATGGATAAACAGGGTTCAAATAATTAGGTTTAAAACTCCACCAGAGTTTTTATGAGAAAATTGCCACCATTTCTTTTTCCACTAAGAGAGACTAGGAGGATGGGGGCTGGTTCTTTGCTGTAGTACTTGAGACGAAATTAAATCAAAGTCAGATGGCTATCACTCTGTTGCCCTTGGCTGTCCTTGAAGCACACTGGATACCATCCTTCCTTCCATGGCGGCTGGAAGTTGTAGAAATTTGGTTCTGACCTCTGCCTTTAGGAAGAAGACCTGCTGTATGATGGCCAGCAAGCTTCAACTGACATTCCTCTTTCATTATCCGTGTGACCTTAGTCAAGTTACTTGACCCCTCTGTGCCTTGGTCCTCTCCTCTCCCACAGGAGTTGAGGTGATGGCAGTCCCTACCTCATAAGAATGGAATTAATATCAAATTAATGACCATAAAAACATCAAGAACAGGGTCACTTCCACGTCTGATAAAATGAAGGATGCATTTGAAGCCAGGGAGAGCAAAGGGCATCCAGGATGCTCCTCACTGACCGCAGTGCTATGCTCTAAGCTAGTTTGGTCACCATGAGTGAGTGACTGCGGTGTCTGCTGAAAGGAAGGAGTGGAGAATGTGGGTCTGCAAGGCACCGACCGCCTCATCTAGACTCCGAGCTTCCGCCTCCTCCAAGTCCCTTCCCTCTGCTCCACACACCCGCCCACCCCCTCCCAGCTCTTCTTTCTACCATGCCACCCCCCTGCCTGCTACACTCCACAAGTCCTTGCTGCCAAGGTAGTCTCTGGGACGGACTCTGACCAGTTCCTCGCAAGGCCCCGTGACAGTCTGAGGATTATCACATAACCAAGCCATGTTTCCTGGGCTCCCACAGGGCAGCAGCTCCTCCCAAAAGCTGTTCTACAAGCAAGTGAAGCCGGGGGGTGTTTGTCTTTGACATTCGCTGTGCATCCTTAGCCAAGCCCCAAGCTGATTCCCAGCTCTGGAGTCTCCAAATCCCAGGTAGAGAGAGACTGAGCTCCATCTGCCCAGTGCCAGGCCTGCAGTGAGGATAGCATCTCCCTCTCATGGGGTGAGTCAGGCATGGGAGCCCCTGAGAAGATTGCAGGTGCCATGTCACAGTGGACAGCACACAGCCCAGGGCAGGGTCACCTGCTGCCAGTGACAGCCTCTGATGTCAAGAGGCAAATTTATTCTGTTGCCAGCAGCCTGGAGTCCTCATTCCTCAAACAATGGTTAAATTCAACTTCATTTACTGCCCAGGGATTGCTGGCAAGAGGCAGGAGCCATTACCTGAAAAGCAGCAGTTCAGGGTACAGAGAGTTCCCTGGCTGCGGCTGCATTGTACTGAAACCCTCGGGCAACACTTCCTGTTCCCCAAATCCTCCTTTAAAACCTGCTTTCCCCATTCCCTGAAAGTCCCCTCCAAAATGGAAGAATGTTTCCCCTTAAATAGGTTTTTACCTGTATCCTGGGTGGTTCAGATGGTTCCAGAGAGAGGCAGTGACTCCGAAAGACAAAGCAGCCAGCCATCGAGACAGCAAACATCTGGGGGAGGTCATCACCTGGAGCAGTGCCTGGCAGTGCTCTCCCAGGGCTGTGTCCTCCATGCTAGCTCAGAGCCACCCATAGAGTTACTAAGAGCTAAGGAACGCCAAACCCTGTGAGCAAACCACCGAAGCTCGGAGCCAGGAAGGTGTGCTTTCAAGCCGAAGCCTCTCCACCAGGAGCCCCGTGACCTGGAAATGTCTGATTTATGCCTCGGCTTCTTCGTCTTTAAAGCCAGAATGGTAACAGGGACAGCCACATGCCAGCGCTGCTGCACAAGGACTGGCCTCGGCCTCACAGACTCCACGGTGTCTTTTGTTTTAGTTTGTATTTTGGTCTGTGTGTGTGTGCGTGTGTTGTATGTATGTTCCTGTGTGTGTATGTGTGTATATGCATGTGCATGTATACATCTGTGAGTGTGAGTGTATGAAAGTGTGTGTCTCTGTGTGTAGTACATGTATGTTCCTATGTGTTTGTGCGTGTGCATGTGTGTGATGTATGTATGCTCCTGTGTGTGTGTAAGCATGCACACATGTGTACACGTGCAGATAGAGGACAGAGATTGGTATCAAGTGTCATTTTCCACCCAACCCCCCCCCACTGTATTTTTTGAGATGGGGTCTCTTGCTGACCCACGAGCTCCTTGATTCTGCTGAGCTCTCTGGCCAGCCAGTGAACCCCAGGGTTTCAATCGCCTATCTCCCAACCCCAAGCCCAGTGCCTCACCTGGCCATGAGGATCCAGACTCAGGTTCTCATGCTTGTGTGATGGGCACTTTACCTCCCTCGCCCCTAAAAGACTATACTTTAACATATCCAACCCCAGCCTTCCAGAGACACATGTGAAGCCTGCCCACTAGGCAGTATTGCTTGCTGTAACTGCAGTCTGGACCCATGAGGGATTGTGGGTGTCTCAGTGGTAGGGTGTTAGGAGAGGCCTAGATTTGAACTCCCCCTAGCTGCTTGGGAGGTGTCCCTGAGCGTGGCTGTGAGTTAGACGCTGTGGGGAGCAAGGGTGACTGCATCGTATCTCTAAGTTGGGCTGACTGCAGAGAGGTTACAACTGAGGTCAGTGAAGCCACTCACACAGGCCAGGGCAATACTCGTGCCTGCCTGTGTGTGGGAATGGTTATATGCTGGTCTGAATTGTGTCTGTGATGGGTCGACGGGGGCTTCTGTTGGCTGTTGGTTTCTCAGACGTGATTGACAGGCAAGCGCCAGCCTCATAGTTCTGGACCCGGGCCAGCTCTTGGTTATCAGTGGAAACGTTTCTCTTTCTTGTCAAACTTATTCAACACATACTCAGTAAATATTTTCAATTCTGGTGTCCCTTCTTGAATGCTGTACAAATGCCATATCTGTATATTAGAAGTTTGAAGTCAGTAAAGCAGGATAACTGCTACACGTTAAGAGGAAAATAGGACACCGTGGTTTAGTGACTGAGGAGAAGAGTGACTTGAATTGATGTGGACAGTTGTGTCCTCTGTAGAGCTGGTGCTGAAGCCAAGACACCAAGACAAACAGAAACTAGAGAAAGTGTGCCCCTGGCAGAGGGGTGGCAGCTTCGAGGCCGCCTAGCCACAGAAGGTCTTGGGGCTAGTGGACGCCAACATGAGTGACCTTTTGGGGGGCTCTATAGAAAGACCTTTAAGTGTGAATGAGACCCAAGAGAGAGAGAGAGAGAGTATGGAGCTAATAACATGGGCAAGGCAACCATGTGTGCCACGCTTGGGGATCTGGCTATCCTTAGAGATTCTATAAATAAATCATTCTGAGACTCACGCTTGAAAATACGTTCATCCCGGGAGAGTAGATGGTTGGGGCATGGGGGAACAGAGGTGCCTCTTGTATAATGGTGTGAAAATTTGGGGGCACAGAGCTGAAACCTCACAGGCTGGTCGTATGGAGAGAGTCTGGTTATTCACGTGGCTCAGTCACCTCCTTTACATGTAAGTGGTCAGGACAGGCAATGGACAACGTGATTTGCCCACATCTCAAAACTCAGCTGCATGGCTGAAAGATGCATGCAGGGGCTGGAGCCCCAGAAGCCCAGTCCACCGTAGAACCGGGGTGAACCATGTTCTCCAGCTGTGACAGGAAACAGTGAGAAGACATATCTGGGACAAAGAGGCAGTCTGTGACCCTCCTAGCAACGTCACATAACCTTTCCTAATTGTCCACTCAGTGGCATTTGCCAGGGGAAGTGAATATGAGGCCTTGACTGTCACTGCCCTACAGTGTCTGGGCAGAGTGGCATCTGTGGCATGCTGGTGGGAAATCTGCTGATTTCAGCCCTGAAGTAGCGTAGGTTTCCCACAGCAATGGACCCCCAACATTCTAGTCCCAGGTCAGCACAGGGGAAACACTTAGGAACAAGTCATTGCTCTGTAGAGTGTATATAAGGGGTTTTTTTTTTTGCCTCCATGATTTTTACAAGTGGATTCATTTTGTTTTGAGACAGGTACTATATAACCCAGGCTGGGCTTGAACTGGCAGCAATCCTCCTGCCTCAGCTCACCAAGCACTGGAATTTACAGACATGAGCTATCATGCCCAGATTGGTGATACTAAATTAAATGTAGAATTTCATGCTTACCAGCATCCTTATTAAGTGGGGGCTGGTATGGGGCTTCTTTATGAGGAGACAGGAAGGGAGGGGGTTGGGGATGAGCTTGCTGAAGTCACATTAAGGGTGACAGGTCAAACCATAGTGAAAAGATAGCCTTGCTTGTGCTGTTCTTTATGGAGGACACTCAGTCCACTGATGTGACTCAACCCTAGCGCTATCTGTACCCTGGTTCTGTTACCGAGTGGATCTGTGAGCATGTCTCCTTGGTCTCAGTCTCAGGGCCTGGTGAGTGTTTGCTGTGGATGAACGTGATTTCGTGTGAGCGCAGATGGGCCTGCATGTCCTGCCTCCCAGTGTCCCAAGCCATTCCACAGTCACCCATTGGGTGACTAAACTCAGAGGCCCATCCCCAAAGAGCACACAGGAATTCCTCTCCAGTGTCTTTCTGGAAGTTAGGGCTAGGCTTCTGACCTACCTGTCAAAGTGGGAATCCACTATTCGACAAACAGCCTTCACCTCTGTCCTGGAAAACTTTCATGAGGCAAATTTGGGAGGCTTAATGGATTTCTTAGGTTTCTTTCTTTATTGCCGCTTGGTTTTCTTCCTCTCTGCCGATTTCTAAATCAATACTTTAGCTCTTCCATGACCTGAGCCCTGTGTCTTCCTGGACTGGATGTAAGCAGGCCTCCAAAGGATCAGTGACACCCGGCGCTGGAGATGCCTCCTGGCATTGTGCTTTCAAGCCTGGGACTGCACTCAGAATGGTGAGATCCGAATGTCAACTTAACATTCTGCCAGGAACACACAGGGAAGACATTGAGTTTTATAGACAAACATCCAATGGTGTGTGCCTAGTAATTTCATCTAAGATGTAAAGAGAAAGATATTATGAGGGACATTTCTGTTATTTTGTCAAACACTACTCACCAAAAATAAAAATTCAAACTATTTTCTTGACCTTCGGGGACTTATTTTAAAATCAGATGGCTTTTCCTAAACAGCTGAATTATTTAGTGAGATTGAAGTGTCAGGGACTTTAAAATCAAACCCACCAAAATACCAGCCACTTCGCAGCACGGCAGCTGTTCCGGCCTCAATCTGCATATTTCGGCTCAGCACACCGAAGCCTGCAGCTGAAGAATCACTCAGAGAATACATCTCATCTCCTACGCCAAATGCAAAGAGGAATCCGTCCGAAGCTGAGAGGCTGATGTAGTGGACAAGCAGCCCCTGCAGTGGTGCTCAGAATGCCTGATGCAGTTAGCAGCTCTGTCCATCTCAAGCATCACCTTTGGTAAGATAACTGAGCCCCTCCATACAGGGGTGATGTAATTGAGTCGAATAGGCATGAAGCACCACCCCCTAGAAAGGACGGCATCTGTAACTCTGTCCCTGTAGGTAGGACTGGCATCCGTACCTTTTTACTAATACATCTAGAGTGGTCTTGGGAGGGATGAATTTATGCGTCTCTGACCTGAACAGAACAAAATCAAAATTTCTAGTACATAGGGAAATTTTTCCAGTTTACAGCATCTTTGATTTCCCAAAGGACTGAAAACAACCAAGAATTCCAAATAATCACAAATGAGCACTGAGGAGCTGTCTGAAGGAAGCCACAGCCCCTCCCACAGACACAGGGACGGTGTTGATGATGAGGATGGGGAGAGATGATGGTGGAGTAGCCACGGCAACTGTGGTGAGTCAGGATGATGATAATGAGGCTGATGGGAGTAACTCTGATGGCAGTGGTGAAGAAGCTGTTGTCCTCGCGTGCCAATAGTGCTGGGAGCTGCTGCTAACGACGGTGATTACATGGTGGTCATTTCGGTGGAAGTGATGATGGTGGCACCTCGGGGTGTTGTTGCCAATGGTGATGATGGTGATTATCATTATTTTGGCAATGTCGATGGTGATGACAGTGATAGTGATGGTGACTGCAAGCACGGTGACCTCAGGATGGTGGTGGTGATGGTGATGTCAGTGGTATGGAAATTGATGGTGATGTCGTTGATGGTGAGAGTGATGCTGCCGACGATGGAGATGACGGTGGTGATGAAGATGACGGTGCTGAGACTGGCTGACAGTGGCGATGATGATGGCGGGAATAGTAATGAGGATGGTGGTGGTGGTGATGGTAGAAGTTTACATTTATTGGCTCTTCACCGTACACCAAATAGTGTGCCTCCCGCCTGATCCCTGAACCGTCACCACGGTGGGCCTGGGACCCCACCGCCGCCCATGGCACTGGGCATTTTCCCTTGGAAGACTCCAGGGAACTTTCAGGGTCCTCAAATCAGCTGGCACTCCCTCATCCATGCTGTTTTGCATAATAATAAGCAGTGGGCGGTGCTTCCAGTAGAGTGACCCGCCATTGGCTGAGCGGCTTGCTAGAAGCGGTTAAGATCTCTGCCCACCAAACTAATTTCGGTTTCATCCACAACAGTCTGTTCTAAGTTCAGGCTGTGCTCACGGCGATTTTCGCCTGGAGGTGTAAAATTCCAGCTTTTTACTGTCTGTATCTGTTAGAAGCCGAAGTCCCTGGAGACAGAGATGGCAGACACGGTGTGGGGGAACGCGTCCAAGTTCCCAAATCAGTGAAGCTTTCGTCTCTGCGGGAGAGAGAAGTACAAGGATGCCTCCCACAATGCACCACGATGCCCTGTTCGGCAGGTGCACTGGAAGCGGATAGTTTGTGCTTCTGTGAGGCTGGTGGCGTGGGGTTTAAGGGGTGAGTGGGGTTTTCCCAAAGAAGCCCTACTGCAGAGGCGCCCACTCCAGGAATTCTCTCTTGTTTGTTTTAAGTTTTAGGCCATAGGCATTTTTCATTTCTCATTCTGCTAGTAACTTTCAGTTAGTATACAAAGTCATGGATTCATTAGGGCATGCTTATGCCTGTTGGTCATTATAATTTGCTCTTAATCATCCCCGCCCCTCCTCCTATCCTTGCCTACCCCATATACCCTCTCTTCCTGGTCCTCATCCTCCCCTGAAATATTCTTTCCTGCTTTCATGTTTCATCAACTCTTCAACACACACACACACACACACACACACACACGCACACTGCATGCATTCAGATCTCTCCTTTGTAGTCTCCTTCCTTAGTCTTTAGCTCCTACTCAATAGTTCTATCTCCTTGCAGCTCTGACAGATGGGCTTGCAAGCCATGAGAGAAGAACCCAAGGCTACAGTGCTAAGTGACAGATAGGAGGCCAGACCCTCAATGTTACCTGTCCCCAGGAGAGTCGTTTCTGCACAGAAGAGAAAGTCTAAGTTTCCCCTAAGAAAACATTCTGGCCTAGGAAACCATGGCTGAGGTATTTAATCTTGGCCTCAGTTTCCTCATGTGTCTGTGTCGTTTATGGCCAGCTTTGTCACCCAGCTGCATGAAGGATGTCACCAGGACTGGAGGCCGCTAGACCTGGGTAGTCACAAAAAGGGCCAGGCTCCATGATTTGGGTGTTTTTGTTCTTGACCTTAATTCCTCCCCACATATTTTATTTTTATTATTGTTGTTCTTACTAATCTAGTTATTCATTTATTTTTGATGTGTATGCATGTGTGAGCACGTGTGCACGTGCGTGTGTGAGTGTGACCTATGTAGGTGTGCTGAGTGTGCACATGTGAGAAGGTGCGCATGTCTGAGCAGGCCAGAGGAACTAACATGCCCTATGCTATTAATCCCTGCCTTATCCCTTTGAGTTGGGGTCTCCTTTTGAGCCCGAAGCTGTGCTGTGCCCAGTTCCCTAATGTCCCCTGGCTCTCTGCACCACACACCTGGAACATTTGCAGCCACACCCAGCTTTTTTAGTGTGTGCTGGGATCCAGGCTCAGGGCCTCACGCTTGACAGCAATGTTCCCACCCATTGAGCCCCACCCCCAACTCAGACAGGGACACACACACACACACACACACACACACACTCCGTTTTGGTTGGGGATGAAGATAGTCATTCCTTCCTTTTCTTCCCCCCTCCCCACCCCTGCCCCGTTTGGCCTGAGAATTCAGAACAAGGCTCTCCATCGCTCAACTGAGAAATACAAGTGGCTTTCTAAATTTCATTGTTAAGTGTCTCGAGAAGCAGCCACAGCTTTTCATGAAGCGGGGAGAAATACTTAGTGCTGGGACATGACTTGATTGCCTGTCTTCTCTGCAGTGGGGATTGGAGAGGCAGGTGTAGGGCATCAGGGACTTGGACCTGCAGATCAGCCAGACACTAAGCTCAGAGCCACCAGGACCTGGCTATGCAGAACTGCAGTGGCAACAGCACCCAACAGCACTCTCTGCTCCTGGAAACTCTGGGCTCCAAAACCTCAGTGGAACTAAACAGACACACACACACACACACACACACACACACACACACACACACACACCCTGGGAGGCGTGGGTGGCAGTCAGAGCTTTCGAAGGAAGCAGGCTTCCACCAGCAAGCAGCCTTCTCCGCCTCCAGCTTGGTAAAATGTCTTCAGGCATCGCTGGCCTTGGAGAGGAGGAGAAGGGATGGAAACTGAATACAGACGGGTCGCTAGGATCCTCGGAGAAAATGGCAAGCTACAGCCCTATCTCAGTGTGGGGAGGTGTATACCATCTACCCCTGGGGCTGCTTTGTGCCTCTCTCCTCCTCCTTCTTTCCCCCTCCTCTTCCTCTCCCTCCTCCCCTTCTTTCTCCTCCATCCTGTAGGAATCACAGGAATAAGAGTCAAGGATGGAGGACCTTCCCATTATTAACTTAAGCCAAATTCAGTGGACTCCAGTTATTTCATACTCAGAATCAGAAATAGCAGTCACCTTGGATGACCTCAGTGATGATGTCACTAAGGAGCAAAGGTCACATACCCTACCTGGAGTCTGAAAACTATGCTGCTTAAATATTTAACAAATTTGTGTCTTTATACATTAATAAAAGGCGAGGGCCTTGCTTGCCACCTTTAGACACACAAAACAATCTCTGTAGTGATGCTTTACTGCCACCTGGTGGCCACATACCTGCATTGATGGGGTTAGAAAGCCAGGAAACAGGTTGGAAAGCTAATAGGTTAGAAAGCTCAAAACAGGTTCTGTTACCCCCTCAAAAAAAAAAAAAATTGACAATTTATGCCACCATATGTTTGATGATGACGCTGGTGAGTTCACGTGTGCTGTGGACCGTGGGGAAAGCCTGACTGACAATGCCCAAGGAAAGGCCATTGGAAGTGTGTGATCTGGGGACATGCTGAAGGAGTCATGCCAAGTTTCCTTGGAAAGAGTGGCTACCTCCCCCCCCACCGCCGTGAGCCTGGGCAAGCTGACTGGTGTTGCTGTTCTGGTGAGCCCCTCCAGGTCATTGCTATTCTTAGAAAATTAGGATTTGTTGGGCAAGAGGGCAGGAATGAGTGAAGAGGTTCTCTTCCTCCAGAAGCTGGACTGGGATACTGCCTCCATCTTCCCGAGGCAGGGGAGAGTCCAGGGGCCTCAGAAGGAAGGGCTCAGGACAGGGCTACTTAAGGTTCTTGGTGGCCTTGCCAGGAGCATGGGAATATAGTATTCATTGCATGAAATGGATGCCATGGCAGGTTGGGTAGAAGAAAAGAGAGAAAGCACTTCGGGGTACAGAACTTCCACAGCCCAGCAGTTCTGGGCTATAGGGGACTGGGGGCCGCTTAGAGTGTCTGACTGATCACAAGAGCGAACTATGCTGGCAATGACATCCTTGCTAACCTGCAATCACGGAATCCTTACATTCCTCAGATAAAATTGCCTGTCTCCAATGTGATTTGCTAAGGTAATTATAGTACGTTAGAATGTTCTTTTCAACTGAAATGTTTGTCCAGTCCTTGCGGGGCAGGAAGCCTAGATGCTTTTGTGAGGTGAGAGGCTGGTCAGTAGGAGCAGAGGGAGATGGCTCAGTTGGTGAGGTGCTTGCAGCGCAAGCCCGGAAGCCTGACTTCAGTCTCCAGGATTCACAGAAGCTAGGAGCGGTGCTGTGTGCCTGCGATTGCCTACTCTGGGAAGGTGGAAACAGGAGGCTCCCTGGAGCTTTCTGGACAACCAGCATAGCCCAGTTGGTGGGTTCAAGGCTCAGTGACAGACCTTGTCATTCACAGATAAGTAAAGAAGGTGGAAATGGCCAAGGAAGCCATCACGAACTGCTGGCCTCCACACATGTGTACCCCACAAACATACACACACACACACACACACACACACACACACACACACTCAAAGTAAATGACAGCTTACATAAACTTAGGTAAAGATCCAATAACGTGACCAAGAAATCCAGTGTCACTGAAGCACCACCCACTGGGCAAGAAGCTGTGGCTGGTGCATCCCGGGGAAACACTTTGCCAACATCTGAGGTTGGAGTGCATCTCTGACTGGGAGTGGGGATACTGTTGACTTCTGGGTAACATGCTGTCTGTCAGTATCACTCCATACATCAAAGAAAGGTTCGTTCTCTCCTGTAGTCGCCATGAGCCTGGCACCTGATCCTTGTCGTTTCACATCTAATAGATGTTCTTTCCAGGCCCCTACGGTTCCAGGGGCTCAGTGTCCAGTTCTCACACCACCCTCCTTCTATTCAGGGCTCCCCCTGACCACACTGCCGACATGTCTCTGGAGAGTCAGTGATGGGTTCGAAGCCCTCTTACCCTCACTGTACGATCTTGGGTAGGTTGTCCTCCCTGTGCCTTGGTGATCTTACCCACAAAATGGGTTGATGCTGGGAACTACTTCATAGGTCATTTTCAAGAATGAATGAGTTTGTGTAAAAGAAAAGAAGTTCAGACCTGAGCCTGGTGTGTGGAAAGTGGAAAATGTCATTTTCTAAACAAAAAGTTCACTCAGTGTCTGAATCAAGAAAGACGGAGGCAGAGGTGTCATCCTTCATGGTAGATGCCCCGTAACTGTCCCAGAGAAAGCCTTTTGGGAGGGCCAGTAGCCATGGCAGCCCCCTGTGACCCATGTCCTGACTAAAGGATAGAATCACTTATCTTGAGTGCAGCATACTCTCCTGTGAGACCCAGAATCCTGATGTGTTGTCTGGGCTGCTGGGGGTCTTTTCTGTTGACCTCTGTACTGTGGCTGTGGTGTGGAGAATTCCTATAGGTTAAAATTTCATGGGCCCCAGAGTTAGGCTGGCCACAAGCGACTCACCCCCGTCCTCTGAGCTTTCCCATGCTTCTCCGTGATGGGGGAGAGACTGCCTGGTCAGGAAGGGCAGTTCTGCTGCTGTGCATTCCAGACGCAGTTATGTGGCCATATTAGAGTGAACTAATTTAGACGGAAAGAATGTCTCAATTAAAATTGCTAACGAGAGACTGTGTGCTAGAGTAACCTCCCCCAAACTTACAGGTGCCTCAGACTCACCTGGAACCCCATCTCAGGGTCTAGTCTGGGAGCCTACACTTGTATAAGCTCCCTGGTGATGCCAACTCCATTGTACCCTGAGCTCTGAACAAAGGCAAATTACTTTTTCTGATGTACAGTTACTGTATTCCGTGGCAGGCTGCATGAACACGCGTGTGCAAGCAGATCATGTGCTTTGGTTGCAGTCATCCCCACATCCTCTTCTTCCCCCCTGACACTCTCTGCTTCCCACTCGATAGCCCCTCCTTTTCCTCAGGCAATCCCATTTCTACCTACTTGCTATACAAGTTTATGTCAATAGACAGATACTTGCATGGAAAAGGTGACCATACCTAAGAAAAAACATAATATTTGTCTTCTAAGTCCGAGTTCTTTTGCCTAATATAGTAAGATGCGTGAAGAAACAAGGACTTTTAGGAACATGCTCAGAGCCTGGGGAGATGACTGGACCAGTGGAGGGCAATTGAAGAAGACACCTGACCCTCACCTCTGATCTCCATGCACAATAGCACACGGGTGCTCGTGCATTTGGGTGTGCAGTCACAGGAACAGAGACATACACAAAAAAGATTCTGCCCTTAGCACTCAGACACCCTTTGAGCAAAGTAACAAGATGCAAAACCAACTCACCAAAATTTCTGTTGCCTTTACCATAAGCCAACAGTAAACAAAAGTGAACATGCCACACAAGAAAAGCCAGGAAAACAATCCCATTTATGGTAGCTTCAAGGAAAGTACAACACCTTGGAATAAATCCAATAAGCAAGCAATAGACCTCTACAGTGAAAAATTTAAAGCACTGAAAGGGGAAATTGAAGAAGACACTAAAAGACACTCATTTCCTGGTGGTATTTTTCTCCCCTTAGTTTCTGTCTTTCACTTGAAACTGTTTTGAAAGAATGATGGAACTTTGTTTTTCACCGATTTCAAGTCTGGGGAGTTCAAAGTCAAGAGACTCGAAGATCTTGTGTGTGGTAAAGTTCCCCCAAAATGATGGACAGCCCCTGCCTGCCATGTTCACACCATGACCATGATGTTCAACGTTCTTCCAGCCTAGAACATCTTCACACATCTGGGGGGTGTGTGTGTGTGTGTGTGTGTGTGTTGGATGCAGATCAGGGACTTGGTGTTCTGTTTAATTTTTGGCTCATCTCTCAGGACCCAAGAATCGTCAGGGCTGATCTTTCTGATTTCCTTTTTGTGACAAACAGAGGCCCATCTTCCAGCCCAGAGGGCATCAAAGTCATGTGTCCACACCCTTCATCAGGCAGAAGACACATTCCAGTTCCATGTCCTGAGAATCTGATTAGTCCTCAAACCAGAAAAGGAGAAATTATTTGAAATACTCTTTCAGAATAGATGTTTCCAATCCAGCTTTTGGCAGGTAGTAGTATGTCAGTAAATCAGAGACAGCTGTGCTCACAGTTTTATTATACATGTGATTTAACTGACCATAGTTCTGTAAAATCTTACTCCCACACTAGGTTATTCATCTCTTCGTTTATTCACTCATTTTTTTTTACCAACTGTTTGTTATTATCTACTTGATGCCAAGTAGGCTGTGAAAATAGAAATGAATCCTGACCGGGTATGCAGGTGGGGGAAAAAAAAAAACTGTAGAGTGTGTCTGCACTTGTGTGGGGATGCAGGCATTTCTGGGCTGGGCTGCACGTGACAGTTCATTCCTTCAGTTCTGCATCTGGTTGATTTCTGCGTGTGGTTTTATTTCCTACCTGGTAGCCCCTGTAAGGAAATAATACCTAATACCCAGAGGTGGTGCGCTCCCGTGAAAACGAAGAAAGTATTTTTAAAAGCCTGTGGCCAAGGCGAAAAATAAGCATCTAAAATACACAAGCAGAGTCTAGTGGCATGGCCCAGTGGTTAAGAACGCTTGCGCTGCAGTCGTGAGGCCTGGCTCCCAGCACTCGTGTTGCGATCAGCTCAGCCTAGCAAACACCTGTAAGCCCCACTCTCATAGGGGTAGACAGGAGGCTTCACTGACTTCAAACCCAGAGCCCTGGTTTCAGAGAGAAACCCATCTGAAAGAATCAGGAGGAGAGAGATAGAGCAGGACATGTGACACCCTCTTTTGACTTCTGTGCACAAGTTCACATGTGGACACACACACACACACACACACACACACATTAAAAACAAAGATACATGTGAGGAATTGAGGTTTTGAGTGGGGCAATTGATTTATTTCCCTGAGATACACACTAATGCCTTCCTCAGTGTGGCATGCCAGAGCTGGCTTCAGGAAGGGAAATACTATTCTCACACTGAGCATAATATCTGTTCACTTGGCTACAGAAACCAGCCTTCAACCCAACTGAGACAGTCATGCATGGGGCAGAATCCAGGTCCACAAGAAGAAACCCGGCTCAGCTGCTTTCTTCTGCTGTTGCCTTGGCTGAGATCAATTTAATGTTTTGTGCTTCGGTTTTCTTGTCTTAAAAGGAGAACAACGCCATAACCCATTGAAAGAAATGCACAAGATAATACTGAAAGCACTCATCACAGTATCTGACATGGTAGAAGCTCTTTTTTAAATTCACTTTACATCCTGATCATAGCCCCATCCCTCCTTTCCTCCCAGCTCCACCCTTCTTCCCTCTTCCCTCTTCCCCCCTCCCCTACTCCTCAGAAAAGGGGAGCCCCCCACCAACCCACCCCAGCACATCAAGTCACATCAGGACTGAGTGCATCCTCTTCACCTGTGACTTGGTGAGGCAGCCCTACCAGGGTAAAGTGATCAAAAAGCAGGCAACAGAGTCCATGTTAGAGACAGTCCCTGGTCCCCTTACTAGGATACATATATAAAGCCTGAGCTGCCCATCAGCTATATCTGTGTAGGGGGCCTAGGTCCAGTCCAAGCATGGTCCTTGGTTGGTGCTTCAGTCTCTGCAATGGTACAAGCTCTTGATAAAATGATAGTTGCTTGGGCTGGAGAGATGGCTAAGAGGTTAAGAGCATTTGCTGTTCTTGCAGAGGACCCAGGTTTGGTTCTCAGCACCCACAGGGGAAAATTCATGACAGTCTATAGCAACAATTCCAGAAGATCTGGTACCCTCTTCTGGCTTCCACAGGCACCCTCATGCATGTGCTGCACATGAACTCATACAGGTGGCATGCATGCACATATAAAAGCAAATAACTTAACCTGGAAATGTATAATTGCTTTAGTTGCCTTACTATTGAACATCTGATATGTGCCACATGGTCCAAAGCCAGGTCTGGGAAGTTGAGCATATGAGTCTGGCTGATGGGGGGGCCCTCTGAGATACCCACAGATGAAGAACAGTATGAGCAGCCTGGGTGCTTCCTTTCTGCT
Organism: Meriones unguiculatus; assembly: GCF_030254825.1. Lineage (NCBI taxonomy): Eukaryota > Metazoa > Chordata > Mammalia > Rodentia > Muridae > Meriones > Meriones unguiculatus. Next base: position 9,185,743 of record NC_083358.1, on the reverse strand, counting down.
GCAGTAAGTTGGCTGAAAAGGAGACACTTTGTGCATCTGCGGAAACTGGGATTCAGCAAGTGCTGTGTCAGCCTCCCTAAGCCACCTGGCCTTGCTTGGGTGGTTGTATTTGCTGGACTGTGACATTGTGACTCAGGAGAGATGGCTTCCAGTTCAGTGCGGTGCCATGCCATGCCCGCTGCCTTACTAGGCAGTGTGTGTGCACCGCACCCTCTGAAGAGCTGGTGATGGGAAACTTCCCATCTTTATCCTTGCAGCTTTGTCCCTCAGCGTCTCTTAGGGATTTGGGTGTGCTGTGGAGTTCTCATGGGGTGGGGAATCAGTTCCCCCACATACTTTATGAAAACACAAGAGGCCCCACTTGACCAAGGCAAGGATTCAGTACAAACTTGTGAAGGATGACAAGTCACCTGAGGGAAAGACACTTTCAGAAAATGATGAGTTAGAAGGAGCCTTAAGATTACACACTGGGCATAGCTTGTGTGCATGAGAGGGGAGGAAAGAGGAGGGAAGCATGGAGAGGGATAATGAGAGGGAGAGGGAGAGAGAGAGATTCAAGCAAAGGCTCTCTTTGGTGTGCCAAAAGAAGTCTACAGAATCTTCCCAAATAAGTCTACAGAATCTATGCCAACAGAGTAAACTTTTTAAAACTTTCTTTTCAGTGATTTAAAAAATAATGTTTCATTATCCATCTATAACTGTGGGGACGTGCACCTGAGTTCAGGAGACCATGGAGGCCAGAGGAGGGTGTCAGATCCCGAAAGCTGGAGTTATAGGAGGTAGTGAGTCTTCCAATTTAGGTTCTGGAAGCCAAGCTCAGGTCCCCTGTAAGAGCAACAAGTGCTTCTGATGTGTGAGCCATCTCTCCCCCAAGGATTTGCCTTTTCTAGTTTTTAAAAAAAGCCAAAAATATCTGTGCAGCATTGGCAAAGAAAAAGCCCTGTTTGCTCTCTGTGTCATTGCTATTGTCCTGGCTTCTCGCCTGTGTCTGCCTCCACTCTGTTGCATAACATGTTTTACATTTGTTTTGAGACAAGGTCTTGCTCTGAGGCCCTAGTTGGCCTTAAACTCACTAAGTGGAAGGAGCTAGGCTCAAGCTCACTGCGATCCTACCTCTGCCATTTGCTAGGATTATATAGGTATGCACCCCCATGCCGGGCTTCCTTTTCAGTTAATATATCATAAGCATATCCAAGATCTCAGCATGGTCCTTACAATGATGATCTTTAATGACTGCATAATGGCCCGTCAAATAGTCAAGCCTAATTTATTTGGCCATTTTCCTATGGTTAAACATCTAGGCCATTGATTTTTCAGACATTTGTAACTACAGCAACCGTGTTTTAAGAATCCATAGGAAGGACCCAAATATGTTCTATTGATTCTTTGCGAATACTTCAGCCTGTTTGCTTTTCTTAAGTACCCTGTGAAACAGAAGCCATTATTAACCTACTTCCCAATATGATAGTGGTGCCCCGAGTGTTCAAAAATCTGAGATAGAGCCTTTCATACACTGGAATATGAAGCCACGAACCGCCGCAGACCCCAGAGCTCAGATTCTTGGTGAGTGAGTGGCTTAATTTAGACCTCATGGCCTGGGACAAGGAGAGCAACTTGTAATGAGTGACTACAGGGGCTAGAGATGTGATTCAGTGGACAAGAGCTCCCTCTCTAGAAGCCTGAGGACCTGAGTTCAAATCTCCAGCATCCACATAAAAAGCCAGTGTGGATGTACGTACCTGTAAACCCAGTACTGGAGAGCAGAGAAAAACCTCAAGAGCCCTCTGGCCAGCCAGCTTAGCCCAAACCGTGAGCTTCTGGCCTGGTGAGAGGCCCTGTCTCAAGGCCATAAGACTGAGAGCAATGGAGAAAGACACCAGGTGATGTGTTCCTGTGGCCTCGCATGCTGCCCTGAGTTCCCAGCTGCCTCTTCTGAGGAGGCTTCAGGTGCCAACAACCCCAGTGTCACCAAGATCCCCCAGCTTTGCAATTCGTCCTCCTCAGAATCCAATACAGCAAGCCCTGGGCTTTGAGAAGTGAGTAGGACCTAGACAGGCCCTGTGTGAGGTTAGCTTTCCAGTGTCACTGAGAGAGCAGAGGGGAGCAGCACCCCTGCCTCCTGCTGGTGCAGCCTGCCCTACAGACAGACCCCCTGTCCTTCTCCACGGTAGCTGGAAACAAATCCTTAATTGAATTTCACCTTGCAGAGTCTGTGAAATGACAGGCTAGTGCCTCCAATTAACTTCTGAGAATAAGAAGCGTATCGTACCCCGTGAAGACACGAGGGCTGAGGGGTGGAGCCCTCGCACCTCCACCTCAGATCTTAGGTCATTTGCTGTCTTGTGACAGACACAAAACACTACACCTAGATTTATACAGGTGAGGATCTGAGCTCAGGCCCTCATATTTGTGTGGCAAACACTTTGTCTAAGTGAGTAAGCTACCTCCCAGCCCTGGGGGGGGGGGTCTTGTTTGTTTATTTGTTTCACTTCAGTTCTAGCCTTATAGGTCAATTACCCATGTCTCCTTCTTAGGTTTCTGGTTGTTTACATCCCTGAGTCATCTAGAAAGACCCTTCATCTTGTTCCTATCTTTCCTTTCTGCCTCCTTAACTCAATTCCCTGATGGCAAGAATGCTCGTTTCTGACGTTCATTACCTGATCCTGGGCCCAGCAACTGCTATCTCCTTCTCCCACCCAGCCCACGTGTGACGAAATTTCAGCTTCACTGTACCACTGATGAGTACTCATGTGGGGACTGCCCCTGGCTTATGGTCCAGGAACAGCAGTGTTTCCACGCAAAGCAGTATCTTCTCACAGACAAGGGGGTCGCCATCTTCCACGTAGCTTTCCTGTTCATCTGACAGCACATCCGTCAATCTCAACATGCCCACGTGCTTGTCCCTCTGTGCCAGTCTGATTTAAAGATTTGTTTGCATGTTTAACGATGCGTATGCACGTGGGTATGTGCACATGAGTGCAGGTGCCCTCAGAGACCAGAAGAGGGCATCCGATCCCCCTGGGGCAGGAGCTGGAACTCGGGGTTCTCTGGAAGAGAAGTCCTCACCCCTAACTGCGGAGCCCTCTCTCTATCCCTGCAAGACTAATTTACATGCCGAGTGTCACAGCAGCCACTTTTCTTCTTGGTGCTTGGAAATTAAGCAAAATTATGGAGAAAGTGCACATTTTACAAGTTTATAGAAAGAAAGAAAAGTAATAATGCATCTTAATGAAAATAGTAACTCAGAAAGCCCACTGGAATGCCATCTGGCAATGTTGCTTTAGCTCTGGGTTGTGGCCATGCCGTTGATAAGAGACCCATCCTGTCCACTTTCCTTATGAGTAAAAGGCCTTTCTTCTTAGCCTGTACCCCGATGGGAGAGCGGCTGCAGCGAGGGTGATTAAATTATCAGGCAGAAACACAGGACTCTTAAATAACCAACTCTCGTGTTCCATGAGCCTTCGCTCACACCTCACAATCTTTATTTCCTTTATTTCAAAAGTGCGTGTTTACTTTTCCTCCATTAGCTTTAATTAATTTTGCTGTAGGCTCATAAACAGGTGAGAATGGAAACTTTTTTGATTTGCATTCATCCTCAAGTAAGCTAAGTAATTAAATGTTCTGAGTTGGATTTGCTGCACTGTACCAGCGCCCCGGGAAATGGCTGAAAGAGCCTGACTCGCAGTTAGTCTAACAAGAGTGTGGGAGGGGTTATGGACTTGTGACCATTTAGGGTAAATGTTAAAGGTCAAATCTGAATCAGCATTCTTTTTAGGACTGGGAGCATGACACAGTGGGTAAAGTGCTTGCTATGCAAACGTGAGGACCTGAGTTCAAATCCCCAAAAACCCGTGGAAAAGCTGGGCCTGGCGATAAACACTTGTAACTGGCAACCAATCTAGCCAACATGGAAAGACTAATGACCCATCTCAGAATGAAAGATGGAGAAACAATTGAGGAAGAATTCCAACCCCCATGACTGGTCTCCATAGATGTGGCCATGCACATCCTAGCAAATGCACCTGTACATGGAGAGACAGGGTTTGGGGAAGATAGAAAAGAGAGGCAAGAAGGAGAGGAGGAAGAGAACGTGGGAGATGGAGAAAGAGAGACAAAGAAGAGAGGGGAGAGGAGAGAGACAGAGAGAGACAGAGAGAGAGGAGAAAGAGAGAGAAAGAGAGGCACAGAGAGAGGAGACAGGAGACAGGAGGGGAGAGAGAGGAGAGAATCAGAGAGCAAGAAAGGAGAGAGAGAGAGAGAGGAAAAACTTGTTTTTGTTTCAGGAAGCTCAAATTATGCACATGCCAGTGAGCTTCTCATGATTAGAACAGGGAAGTGCAGAATGAGCTAACGTGAAAATGGACCAGGAGCATTGTCATTTCCAGTATTGTCACTTGTCAAGTGGTGGGAAGCCAATGCCAGGACATAGCATACAGATTTTAACCTGATATACTGATACAACAAGTTCATCTGTGAAGTCTTTGCAATGAAGTGAATAAATAAAGACACTGCACTGTTTGTTTGTTTGAACGGTCAACTTGCTACAGCCTGGAATCACCTGGGCCTGAGGTTGGCCTGAGGGCATGTCTGAGGGGGGTGGTCTTGATGGTGTGACTTGGTGGGAACACCCACCATGATTGTGGGTGACATCCTTTCATGGGGTGGGGCCTGAACTGTGCAAGAGGGAAGAAAGCCAGCAGGCAGCATGGCTTCTTTCTTTTCTCTCTGTTCTAGACTGTGGAGGTGATGTGACTAGCTGCTTGAGATCTTGCCTTACTGTCCCCTCAGTGATGGACTGTAACCTGGAACTGCAAACCTTTCCTCCTCTGAGTTGCTTTCCGACAGAGCGTTTTAACCCCAACAACAGAAATGAATCCAGGACAGATAGTTTTTGTTAAGGATGGAAATTCAAGGCACTTTCTTAGAGCTGATATTCCCAGCACATTTATTGATAAAGGACTAGTCATCCCCCTATAAAAAGAACCTTTGGACTTAATCAGAAAAGCAAATGAATTCCATTTAAAAGAGCTGTTGTTTGACAAAATAAACTACATATGACCAGTCAGTGCAGAAAGAGCTCTCCAGCCCACCAACCAGAAAGTCCAAGTGGCATTTATATTGCACATCATTTTTTTGGTCTAGCTAGTTGCTAGATATTAAGCCTAGAAATGCCATGTATCAGCCATGACACAGGAAAACAGTGACCCTCAGTGACGACTGTTGGGATTATAAATTGGAACAACTTAGAAGCTGGATTTGCCATTATCTATCACAGTGAAAGATGGGGAGCCCATCCCAGGAAAACACAAGAATTGTCATCTGTGCACCTGGGCTTTGCTGGGGGGGCAAAAACAGGAGCCAGGTATCCGTGTGCTTGTTGACCAAAGCATGGCTAAGCAAAGGATAGTGCAGCGTGCTGGGACCTGCCCCACAGCACAATGGGTTTCTAGCCCATCCCTGTCACCACAAGCAAAAGCTGTCACCAGGAAGAGCTGGCATTGACAGAAAACCTTTCATGGCAGGCGCCCCCTGTGCTCCCAAAGTCTCTTTGTGCTCAAAAGTTTTGTGGTTCAAAGAAAATCCAAATCTACCCCTCATGTTTTCCTTCTTTGGATACACACACACACACACAGAGAGAGAGAGAGAGAGAGAGAGAGAGAGAGAGACAGAGAGAGAGACAGAGAGAGAGACAGAGAGAGGTAGAGAGAGAGAAAATAGTTTAGAGATAGCCTAGCTTGGGCAGTGCTAGCAGAGTCTGTGAGATCTAGAAGCTGGCTGTCCCGAGTGTGTAAGAATTGATCCTGGAAAGCAGGTACAACATTAGCCAATCCCTAGGACAGGACTGTGGCCTTCAGGGCCATCCTTCCCTGTGCCCATTTTCAGGAAAGCAGGCATCAGCACATTTGCTGCACATTGAGCATTTGTGTTTACTGTTTTGGGGGACCTCTAGTTCCTGCTGCTTGCAGGGACCCCAAGCACTTTTCACTTCCTGGTGGTAGGGTGGTTGGCAGTCAGGGTGTTGGGCAGTCAGTATGGTTGGCAGCAGTTGGGTGTCAGGGTGGTGGGCATTCAGGGTGCTGGATGTCAGGGCACTCGGCTGTCAGCATGGTGGGTAGTCAGGGTGCTGAGGTGAGTGTCGCTCACAAACTAGGGCACATTCCAGCCCCTGCACAGTGTAAATGTGGCCTTTGGAAGAGCCTTTTCAGGAGTGGTAAAGCTAGTGGTCTTGAGATGAAAACACCCTGGATTCTGTAGGTGCACCTCAAATGCTGTCTCAGGGATCTTGGGAAAGAGGTAAAAGGAAAGAGCACAGACTCACAGAAAGGCAGAGACTAGGAAACAGCAGAGGCAGAGAAGCCTGGCCCCCAGGATCACAGTCATGCCAGGCTGAAAGCAACGAGGAAACCCGGCTCTAGAACCTTCTGCAGGACCCCAGCCCTGCCCTATCCCTTAAGGCTGGATTTGAACTTCCAGAGGCAGAAATGAGTACAATTCCATGGTTCTGAATCCCCAGCCCTCTACCCCAGGTTTTGGTGCTCTGTTTTGGCAGCCCCAGGAGCTGTATTTATTTAGCCATTAGCTCCCTAGGAAAGCCAGCAGTGGGAGGCCAGGGACCTGGTCACTTTCCATAGTGCAGCAACTTCTCACTAGTCACTTTCTGGATTTAGATTTTTATCTTTCACAGGCTGCTACCTTCCACCTCTCCCTCTTTCCAGCCTTGATTTAACTATTTAACTGCCTGTGCATTGAAACCCAGTGTTTAGTCTCAAGGTCTCTTTGGAGGCTGGCTTATTCTTCCTCCCTTGCCAACAGGGGAGAGGGCTCTGCCAGCCTCTGCTTGTGCCAGCTGTTAGGTAAGAGGAGTTGTGTAAAACTGGTGATGTCACAGCTCTACAGCTACACTTCTCTGCTGAAGTGGGGCTTTTCAGCTATGCTAGGTCTTGTCTGGTAGAACTCAACAGAAAGTTCCAGAAAAAGAATGCAGTATTGACTGCTGAGTGCCCAGGGCTTTTCAAAGCCACTGTGCTTTTTCAACTTGACTTGTAAATTGGAGCTCAAAGTTCCCAGCTCTTAAAACTCTTTAGTGTGCCTGTCTTCTAGCTGGGGGTGGGGGAGCTTTAGAGAGAGCCAAGGAAGCTGTTTGTCAGGTCTTGCTGCCTCTTTGCACTCAGCAAATGGGCAAGTACTTCTGTTGGAAAAGCAAATGTTTCTACAGCTTAGGTCTAAGTGATAATGGAATACCCTGGGAGTGAGCAGGCCTTTCAAAGCCCTAATGCAAGGGAAAGGAGGTGACGCTCGCCCTACCCTGTATCTCAACTGGGAATCGCTAAACACATTCAGAAAGTGTCACAGGAGCATGTCACCCTACCATACAAGCGTCTTCAGTGACCCCTTGCAGGTGGCAGGTGTGGGGACTGTTGTTTAGTGTACATATCACACTTGCTATGATTCTGTGCTCAAGCACCATCACCTCTTCTAGCAGAACATGAGCAAGAGTGCATGACAGCTTTGTTCTTCTGTGTACATAGTCCAGGGCAGGGTAGCCTCCAAGCAAGCATCCATAGTGAGTAGGGCTGAGCCCATGAACCCAGAAGAATGCTTGCACTACACACCTGGTCAGAATGGATTGCCCTAGAGTCAGAGAGCCATAACAAGGGCACCATCCACTTGAGATGCTGGAGAAACTTAAAATGTATACTGAGTGTGGGTAATAAGGCAACACTGACCAAGGTCTGCCTCCCTTTATTCAGCCTAAAGTTAGCTCTCAAAGTCAGAACCATTTCTCCTTTCTCATGGACATTGTTTTCATCCAAGACATGTTTTCTGCCACTTCACCAAACACAGAGCCTATTGACCTACATCCCTCTCACGTTTGTTGTTTTTAATATGTGTGTATGTGGCGGGAGGGGATGAGGTAGGGTGGGGTGGGGTGGGGTGGGGTGGGGTGGGGTGGGGTGGGGTGGGTGGGAGGGGGTGGTACCTGCAGAAGCTAGAAAAGGAGGGGCATGGACCCAGATCCCCTAGAGCTGGAGTCATAGGCAGTTGTAAGCTACCCGGTGTGGATGCTGGAACTGAGTTCAGGTTGTCCGGAGGGGCAGCAAGTGCTCTTCCCCACTAGCTGTCTCTCCAGCTCCACCCCTCCCCTCTTTTGATGGCAATGATATTTCCTGAGAATGGACGTCTTGGCTGATAATTATTAATTCGGGCATGAAGTAACTTAACGCACACTGTGGCCTAATTATCATAAAAAGAAAAACTCAGACTCAGGGTTGTCCAAGACCGTCCAGCAATTACGTGTCAGAGCAGAGACCATAACCCAGGACCCTCAGCCTGTGGACACTCCCTCAACCCCGCTGTCCATGCCCGGTGTGCCGGAAAGCTGGTGAGTGTTGGCATGAGATGGCACCCCATGGTTGCTCGTGATAAAAAGCCAGCCTCTTCTTCCACAGAGGATGGGTTGGGGGGACCACTGAGCCCTCTCTGGCTCAGTGACTAGACTAAGCTTGAGAACCAAACTCGAACAAGCCTCATGCAGGCACTCATGGTTTCAGGGACAAGGAACAGAGGTCATCAGCTTGTATCAGGTGTCTGTCAGCCCTCTGCAGTGGGGAGCAGCCCCATCAGTCTGTCCCCTGCCATATTGTTTCCAAAAGACGAGCATTTATCTAAGCTAACAGAAGTCTCAGAAGGTAGAGGAGCTGAAGGTCATTCAAAACCCCAAATGAAATGAGATCCACGAATACCACAAACTAATGGAGCTCTCCTTCTGCCCTTAACTCAGCACTTATTGAACACCTACTGTGTGCCTGACCCTGTTCCATTCAGTGGGGAACAAAGGGGAATCAAATACATTAATCAAATGTGCATTACATTCTATACGTCTGGGTTAGTCACTGAATAGCATCTTGATGGGCTGGACGAAGGAAAGCAGTTTTCCAAAGTGACATTCACAGTGCACAGAAATGAATCACGGTGAGTGGAAATGACTCCACATGACATGGAGGGCCAAGGAGAAGATGTTGCCCTTTTCCAGGCACTGAGCCCAAAGGTCCAGAATACACCCCCTCCGCTTTCAGTCTCAGCGTGTTTAATTTCAGATTTGTGTGGTCCTGATGGAGCTACTTCATCAAGTTTTATTCTTCATAAAAGATCCATTTCCCTAGACTCGAAATGTGCCTTCTTCTAATTCACTGTTATTTTATAAATTCTTTCATAGCTTGCATCAATCACAGCTGACTTCCAAGCCATAAACTGACAGCTTTGCGGCAGCACCGTGCTAGCCAGTATGTATTTACTTATCCAGTTCAAGAATCCGTTTGCAAAATCAGCAACATCACTTCTCTCTCGGCAAAGTGCCTTCCTTTCTTCCCACCGAACCAGAGTCTTAGATGGACTGAATTGCAGCATCCTAACACCTTAGCGTCTTGTCACTATGGTAACCACCCCAGCCCCACCTTAAGTGCAAGGTTCCGGGCCTGTTCTTTAACAGGACAAGCCTTCAGTGGGCTGAGGTTGAGTGAGAAACCACGCCCCTGGGCTAAGCCTGTGCAGTCTGGGTTGGTGGGGTGCCGCTCAGCCTCCTGAAGTTGGTTTTAAAGGGGCACCAGTGCTGATCTCTGCCATTAAGAGAGATAAGGGGGTGTCAGCATATTGTCCACAATAAATCAATGAAAGGCAGGAGCCATCTCTACTTACCTTCCCTACCCAACATTCATTGCTGCCTTAAGATGTGATTGAGGCTTCAGAGATGACTCAGAGTGTAAGGTGCCTGAGTTCAGTCCCTGGAGCCCACAGGAAGGTCAAAGGAAGACGCCACAGAGTTGCCCTCTGACCTCCATGTGCAAACTACAGTACCTGTGCTGTACTGTTACAGATCATGCACACACATGCACGCAAATAAATAAATATAAAACATTCAAGATGGAGAGACTCAATAAGCAAAGAGCACCCTCTTGCAGAAGACCTGGGCTTGGTTCCAAGTGCCCCAGAGGGTCTGGCTGACCCAGTCACCCCTATGCACACAGCATACATGTACACACAGACAGAGACACACATCCACATAAATAAAAATAAATGTTTAAGAAGCATCTTACAGTTAGAAGAGAGATGGTCTTAAAACTCTTCCCTCTCTCTCTCTCACTTTCTATTGATTCTCGTTCCAATTCTGTTAGTACTAAGGCCCTGCTGGTCTGTCTTGAGAATTTTTCTGCTCCCTTGATGATGGCATCCCGAGCCTCTGCCAACCGGGTGCCAATGTCTCATCTTGTGACCAGCAAAATCGTCTACAGACATTGCCAAATGCCCCCCAGTGGTAAAATCACACTGTACTAAGGAAGTCCAGACTTGCTTTGTAAAGCCCTTTCAACTTCTTAAAGGGCCAGCACAGACGAAGCATCTTTTGGTAGTTCTGTGGTGTTATGGAGCTGCATCTTCATATCTGAGAACTGCAGCTGCTTCATGCTGCCCTGATATTCAGATTTTTCTTTATTGGGGTGGACAACTAGGGATTGTGTCTCCACTCACACTTGCTTCTTTAGGGCGTTTCAGGCATGGTCAAATAATCCAGCATGGAGCATCCCTCTGTCCTTCATTTAAAAAAATGGACTGCTGGCAAAAATAGAGAGAGAGAATGCTTTAATAGGTTTGAGGAAAATATCACCTTCAAGAGGAAGGAGCGAGGGGCACGGCAGAGTTGGGACAGTGCCCGCCTCACAAGCACAGGGCCTGAGTCTGGTCCCCAGCGCTCCGGTTTTAAACAGCACAGCATGGCGGTGCGTGCTTTAAACCTAGTGCCAGGAGACAGCACCAGCGGGAAAGATTGCTGGGAAGCCAGTCTCCCTGAAAGGGGGAGCCCAGGCCAGTGGGAGACCCTGTCCCCGCTTAAAATAATAAGATGGATGGGTCCTAAGGAACCAGACCTGTCCTCTGTCTCTCTGTCTCCTGAAGAAGCATAGGCACCCACATATGCATATGAAGCACACACACATGTGCTCACACACATGCACAGATACACACTTGCCTGTACACATGTACATATACACACACATGCACATAAACACATGCCCACAATACATATACACACAGATGCATATTGCACACACACACACTCCCATGCATGCATACAGATATACATGCATGCACATACAGACACCCATATACACCAACATGCACACACACACACACACACACATACACATACATGCAAGCACACACAGGTGCACACACACACACACACACACACGCATGGATCCCAGCTGGACAGCAACAGAGTGACTGCTGATAGACGGGATCTCAGTTTGAATTGTTTGTTACTTCAGATCCCAGAAACAAATATTTTTTTCCTGAAGCCTGGCCCACCCCGGCTTAATTAAAAAGTGACTCCCTAGATAAATAAGGCACAGACAATCTTTAGGTGTGTCTGTCTCTACCACTCCTTTATTCACATCAAAATAAACAAGCTTTGGAAGCCGGTGGGAGACAGCCATTGCGCAACTTGTCATAACTTATTACATATTTGACTGCCAATTTGTACTTAAAAAACCAACTAGCTCCAGGGAAGGAGAGAAAATTGGAGAGGCAAAGTCTATTGCATTTCAAATCAAGTCCGTGGTAATCGCAGCCGCCCCGGAGACACTTAGGGGCTGCAATTAAATGGAGTTAGCAACTGCCTCGAAATTGAAGGCACGCTCATGTTGAAGAGCGGTGTGTGCTCCTGGTTGGCTCTACTTACTCAACACAGATCGGCAACCAGAGGGTAGACTCCGTGGGAGATTAATTTTGTCTTGTTCTGGAAATGAAAGTCCAAGTGCACCTAGCAACCAAAACAGCCAGCACCAACACATGGATTTGCTTAGCTTGGCTTTGGCGGTGGCGTCATTGGTGGCTCCCAAAACCCAACTGTGAAAAGCTGACACTTGGCAAGTATGTTGCAGTTTGTTCTCAGCATTTTTTTTTCTTTTCTGCACCTGTTTCTTTGTATTTTTAGTCTAACTCTTAAACCTGCTGAGTTATCTATTTAAAATGGAAAAGTCCCACATTGATACTAAAGTCTCTGTTGAATTATGTATCATTTCCTGACTTGTGTGTACTGAGTCATTAATTTACGTGCCTTTACCAGCTGTCTCTTGCCACACTTGAACTCTATGCCTCAAAACAGCAGCCATGTATTTGCTCATGATTTGCAAGCTGGGAAGGGCTCCGCTGGGTGGATCTTCATCTCGGCTCACCTAAGACTTCCCTGCCTAGGCTGATCTGAGCTGGAGGCTGGCTGGTACAAGATGGCCTCAACCTTCAATGTCTGATAGTCAGTGAACCGAGTCAACCCAGGAAAGAGGGGTTTCTCCTGTGAATCTCTCTCTCTCTCTCTCTCTCTCTCTCTCTCTCTCTCTCTCTCTCTTCCTCGATGTGTTTCTTTCTGTGTGTGTCTATGTAGTGTGTGTTATGTGTGAATGTATTCCTACTGTTTCATGACATACGCAAGGACTTCACTTGGTGACATCTCCTGGCCCTGCTCATATGTCTTAATGTTGCACACCCCCCGGTAAGGCCTGCAGCTGCCCTCACCACACTGCTGGAAATACAGCGCACAGACCTAAACATCTGTGGTATATAATTCACTTGTAGGAATGACGGTTTTCTAAGGAGGAGGCTGACCCTTGGCGGCCAAACACAGGGCAATGTTTTCGAACAGAGTCCGAAACACTTTCGCGATTGTGCTGAGAATTAAGTGAGTGTTGAGTGCTCAGCCTTCAGTGGGACATCTCTATCAACCTCCCTCCCCAGGGCTCTGGGAACATCATGAAAAAAGTGGGTAGGAGCCAGAGATGGTGGGAGAGCTCTGATAGTCCATCTTCGGGATACGACGTGGTTGTTGCGTTTGGGAACTCACTGCAGTTACAATGACCAGCACAAGAACAGCCCAACAAGATCTGTCAAGAGCCAGCAGGCAGCACGTTGTCCTCACCACGAAAAGGGAGAGAACATGATGGGGAGAAGGGTGCTAGGAGTTATCCATGGATAATGGGGGAAAGTCTAGGCATAGATGGGGCCCATGTACACGTGGATGAGATTGCCAAACAATAGATAAAAGAGTAAAAGGAAGGAGGCCAGCTGGGAAGAGTCCACCGCTGGCAAGGGCACGTAGGCTCAGTCACAGGAAGACGAGCTTTGGATGTTCTCATTCTGTGGGCAGACACCAGAAACCAGCCTTTGGATGGCTCCATCAGAAACCCACAGTGGAGAGGAAGGGGCTCCCTGCCCAAGACGGGGTCACTGCCATTGTTCTCAGCCTGGCAGGTTGGCAGTTTTATTCTTCTATCACAAAAAAAAAAAAAAAAGTGATTGGCTAACTGGAGACTCTCAGCCACCAACCTGCAATTCTTTCATTTTTGTCTGGAGGGCTACTGCTGGCTCGTCTGGCTCTGGGAGTGACAGGGTGATTATCGCTTATTTTGACACTCCGAATATTGTGACAGGAGGAGATAGGGAGGTATTGTGCAGAGGGCCCAACGCGTGTCTATCATGTAATTATCCTTTTCCCGCCACCCAGAAACACGCGTGGTGTAAGACAAGCATGGCAGGAGGCTGTCAGGCTGATGGGGAAGGGCTAATTCTTCTCAGAGGCCAGGACACATGAGCTAGGGCAGGACTGAAGCCAAGATATCTCCACAGACAGTGGGAACATAGACACAGATGCACCTTTTGGCCTTGGAGTGTGTCTATGGCCACTGGGCTCAGTTCATGAAGGAATATAAAACCAGGAACTGAGGCAGGCTGGTGATGGGTAAATAGTTATGAAAACTGCCAAGGAAAGTTGAGCAGGAGGCCAGCCACTGTCCTCTACAGACAGGACTACAGCTCTGGTCAGCTGAATCCAAACAAAGCCTAGTACAAGCAAGCGCATGGTTCAACAGACTGCACACTGGTGGGTGAGGAACTGAGAAGATGTGTAAGATGAATTGCCTCATCACAGAACTCAAACATACATCCATAGGGCTTCACACATAAAAGTGTGTGTGTGTGTGTCTGTCTATCTGTCTGTCTAAGGTCATTGTATTAGTCACTTTTCTCATTGTCATGACCAAGCATCTGACCAGAAGCAACTGAAAGGGTTGGGGTTTACCTTGGCTCGTGGTTCCCCACTGTGATGGACTCATATACCAAATTTTATCACCAACGGTCCTCTTTCTCCTACAAGGCTCCACCTCCCAAAACAGTGCCACCAGCTGTGAACCCATGAGCCTGTAAGCAACATTTCACAGTAAAACCACAACAGTTCTGTTCTGCTGTGTTGCATGAAGTAGAATTAGAAACGGAATTTACTAGGAAGAAAAGCCAGTACCTACCCACCTCTGGGTGAAGACGAAGGCTGGGGTTTAAACCAGTCTTACTTCCCGGAAATTTTTTAAAGTGAAGGCATTTTTTGTGTACCTGTGGGGTCATCTCAGGGGTAAACCTGCCTCTGTCAGCTGATGAGCTCTTTGAGAACAAAAGAAGATGAGCTTTCTGGAGCACGGTGCTTCACCCTGAGTCTCTCCCGCCTCCTCTGATCATCCAAAAGCTTATGTTGAGTCTTGGGCCTTGATGACTTCGTTTTTCTACTTTCTTTTTCTCCTTCAGCTATGACTTCAATTAAATGCAGATTAGTGAACAGTTTCAATCAATTAGGCATTCAGCAGACACTGGCCAAGGGAGACACATCGTGTCAAGTGTACTTAACCCGAGATTTTTGTGTAGAATTGATGAGGGCAAGGTTCCTTCTCTGCCTTCAGCCAGAGTTCGCATGTTCCCAGATGAGACGTTGGGCTTGAAATCCACCCCTGACTTCTGCAGAGAGTCTTGGGCGGCCCTCTCTCCCTAGGTTAGGAAGGAACCAGGTCAATGGGCTGAGAGGAAACGCACAGAACCACTGGGTAGGAAACTGATTTCATTCACAGTGTGGCCTAGAGGGTAATAGCATGCATAGTCTACACTGTCTTCCAACATCTGGGGCCTGGGTAAGGGTTTGCTTCTGCCAAGAATGTTCCTTACTTATATTGGACACTATATTTTCTCTACAACATTTCAAGGCAGAGAAACAAGATGTGTCATGGATGCCCCTTGCAGCACACAGCTAATGGCAATGAACACCTCCATCCAACCTTTAGGGTGACTAAATTTCCTCGTTAACCTGACCACTCAGACCTAATGGTTAAAAATGTGATTCTAATTAATTGGGGGGAAGGAAATCAGGGTTGTAGCTTTGATGATAGGAAGGGCATGTAAGCTAAAAGAAAGGAATTCTGGGATACTGGGTAACTCAGTAAACTCAATGTTTCCTTTAAGTTTCTAGATTTGTGTGTGTGTGTGTGTGTGTGTGTGTGTGTGTGTGTGTGTGTAGTTTCTCACTGGAAACTATAGCTCTCCTGCCAGTTATGTCACCTCCGTTAAGAGTTCTGGCTAGGCACATCACCCTGAGCCAAACTCAGTACTCACTAAATCATCAGGACTAGTGGCCATATTATCTGATTGGATTCTAGACGGTGCTATCAGCGTTCACAATCACACACCATTTCTAAAGTTAAATTTGAGCTGCAGAGTCATTCCATCATCTGTGAGGCTAACCAGAACATGAAAGATTAGGCGTTCCCTCATGACCACCCCACCCACAAACCACTCCCCCACCCCGGTCCGCAGATTTAACCAGCCTGACCAGCGGGGCAGGGGGTGGGGGGACTCACTGTTGAAAGCCTTCCATGCTGCACAGGCACAAATAGTACCTGCCCCGTCATGTTGTGTTTTATTTACTCAGTGAAGCTCAGTTATCCTTGTAATTCAATATCCTGGTTTCCCCTCCATGTTGCTTGTGTGTGAGTAAAACCTTTACAAAAGATGACAAACTACCGACCCCAGCCATTACCAAGCAGCCGGTGTTTCTTCATGGAAGTAGGTCCTACGTGTCTCTTCCTTGTCTCGGCAAGGTCACACCATGTCACCCTCATCCCTGCCTCTGAAGTGCCTGAGAGGGGATGGCCACCACCTGACAGGCGCTCATTTAAGTCACCTCATGGTCTCCTTTCCTGGAGTAGATTTTCCCTTCAAGGTCCTCACTCCTCCATCTTGCTCAGACCTCCTCACCCCATGAGTGTCTGCATCAGGGACCTTCTCTGAGCCTGCGCTAGAGGAAGCTGCCCTTTGCCCCCTCCGTGCCCTGTTAATGCTGTCTGCCTCTTTACGTCTGTCTCTCTGCGTCAGGACGCCCTGATATTGACCCCCTTTGTTCTTCTATTTCCCCGGCACCTGTGCCAGGCACAGGCAGGCATCCCATAAGAGTTTTTTAAATGAAAGCTCTTGTCACAAAGCCATCTCCGAAATGGAAGCCCGTAAAAATAAATCGCACATCAGCAGAAGGAAAAATTAAGCTGTCACTCCGCCGAGCAACGGAGCTTTCTTTTCTGTATTTTGGGTCCTTTAATGTGATGGAGCAGGCAGGGAAAGCAGAGCTTGGGAAATGATTTGTCTTTTTAATTCAGAGAGTGATTGGCAGGCTATTCCCTTGCCGTTGCCCTTGGGGGAGAGGCCCTGACCATCCTGCCCTTTTGATAACCATCTCCCCACTTTGGTCCTGCCCCTCCCCCCCCCAGGGACCACAGTGATGCGGATGACAGCGTTTGATGCAGATGACCCGGCCACTGACAATGCCCTCCTGCGGTACAATATCCGTCAGCAGACGCCTGACAAGCCGTCTCCCAACATGTTCTACATCGATCCTGAGAAAGGAGACATTGTCACCGTGGTGTCACCCGCGCTGCTGGACCGGGAGGTGAGCTGAAAGGATTACGTTTTCTCCTTCACGAGAACGGAGCGCCGCTCCCCTAGAAGGAAACATGTGGGAGTCAAGGGCCCTCGAGACTGCAAAGGCAGAAACAAGATGTTTACACACGGCTAGGTGGCCAAATCTTCAAGGGCGGATGAACTGGGATGTGACCCTGGCAAGCCCTCTGCAGGCCTGGGAGGCCCTGGGTATTTCTAGTCTCCACCAACTCCTCAGACTCATGAGTTCCGGACCCTGTAGAAGGGAAGGAAGGGTCACATGACAGAGGGGAAAAGAGGGGAACATAGCTCTCCCCAAGCTTACCCAGGCCGTTCCTTGTACAGCCAGGCAGCACTCTTGTCCCCTATCTCTCCCTGCCATCTTTGCCTTTTCCCCATAGGCTCTCTGTGAAATCACCCATCCGCCAGGTCACATGTAAGGCAGAGATGCCCTGAGCCGAAATTGGACCCCATGTTGGCTTTGTGCTTGCTTTGTGTTTTTAAAGTTTTAGAATTAGTGGCCCTAACAAAATATTTCAATTTAATATTTCTTTGGGTTTTTTGTTTGTTTGTTTGTTTGTTTTGTTTTGTTTTAAATTCCTATTTTAAGCTCTTCTAAAAAATGAGAAATTCGGGAAGCCTTTGGTCTAACTCCCATTCACACCACTAGTCTCCTGAGATGTGGTGGTCAGACAAAGCCAGTGTCAGCTGACCCATTTGAACTGAGCCTGTGCCTAGCCCTTGCTCATATTTTAGTTTAAATGCGCTCTCCCCCGCACCATGTCCTTTCCTGAGTTCCAGGTCGAGCCGGTAGTGAAGATACACACATCACACAGAAGCTGGCTGCGGACTCCCATCCATCCCTCACCCTCCTTCTACCTGAGGTCTGATCCTGTAATGCAGCCCTTGTTTCAGACACCAGGATCTAGGCTTGGCCCTCGATGGAATCATGTGACTGCCAGGCTCCGTGTTATCTGTCTTTCCTTCCCAACAAAGCCATGCAGGGCTTAGGATGTCTTCCCGCTTCCATTTTCTCTACTTTTCCTTGTGTCTCATAAGAGTCTGGATTAGATCAGCCCTCCCTAAAACTCTACCCCATCCCCTCAGTCTAGTTCATTCCCCAGTCTCAGACACCCGCCATCCCGAGCCAGGGTACCTCTTTCCCTGCCTCATTAAAGCATCGATCTTCTACTGGCTGTATCGTTCAATAAGAGATCACTGGTTAAAATCAGGTTTATCTTATGGTTATCTCAATCTTATATTAATTGCACTGAAGCTGTCAAAAGCAGTTTCCAGGTCACACTCACTCCTACTGGGGCTTAGTGGTCACACGTGGCTGATGGAAGCTGATGGAGTATGCAGCAACAGCCTGGAATATCACCTCGTTCCAGAGAGTTCTGTTGGCCTAGAAATCAAAGACTGTGGTCTGTGACTGTTTGCGCCTTCGCTGCCAGGTGCAGACTGTGCACTGTGACAGTCCCAATCATGTTTACTGACAGAGGAAGAAAGGTGAGTTCAGCTGAACCGGTCTCGAGATTTACTCTTGCAGCCAAAGGAACGGAAAGTTAGTGTGGGAAATAACTGGAAGGGTGAGAAAAAAGAGAAACCTGTGTCAAATTGTGGTTGCCACTTAAAAAAAAAAAAAGTGTGTAATTATTTCTGGTTTAAAAGCAAATCGGAAAGTAGAAAATCTTGAGTCCTTTCTTTGATTTCATGTCCCCTTCTCTTCCTAACCCTTCCTGTTTTCTGTGACTACTGTATTGTATGTGCGTAGGTAGGTGTGCACACACATGCGTGCACAGTGCGAGGCGGTCAGAGGTCAACATCAGATGTCGGTGTCTTCCTCTACTACTTGCTTTCGTTAGAGATGGGGTCTCTCTCAGAACCAGAGCTTACCTCACAGTTTGAGCCAGGCCTGACTGGCCAGTGAGGCCCGCCATCCTCCTGTCCCTGCTTTCCCAGCGCTGGGATTATAGACAAGTACCAAAACGCATCTGGCTTTTACATGGCTGTAGGGATCAGAACTCAGGGCCTAAGCTTATACAGCACGCACAGCTTTTCCTGCTGAACCATCATCCAGGCTGTTATCCCCTTTTTCCTTGAAGATGCTTTATGTCCTCTCTTACCATTGTGGTCCTTACTGTTCATCCAACAGTCCTGTATTCACACACACATCACACACACACACACACACACTCACACACACATCATACATCATACACACAGCACTCCAAAGGTCCTTAGCATTTCTTCTCAGGGAGGCAGCAGCACCAAATACTGTGATTCTGCCAGCTCAGCAGCAAATGCTTTTAAAGCAAAAATGCTTTAAAACAAAGCATCCTGGGAATCGACTTATAGAGCAGAGGACCATATCCAACATTCCTAAAGTTGATGTGGGGACACACAGAGGATCCAAAGCCCTGACCCCCTTCTGGCCCTTATCCAGCGGCAACAAGTATGTCGTTACAGAGCTGAATTACGTATTCCAAACCATAATACATAAACAGCCCCAAAAAGGAGAAATTCAATTTCACTGAAATTGGAAAATCAATGACAATGAATGACAAGTGTCACTTCTGTGGGGGCTTCCAGAGTTCAGTGCTGGGCCAGGCAATCTGTAGGAAGGAAATATCCACCACTTGGGGCGTTGCGCTCAGCTGATGAGTCTGTGAGGCTCCAGCCTTGCGTCTTTAAAGGGACAGGAACTGGCCATGGTGTTCAGATTCACTGCTTGCAGTATCTTAATCTCACGGGGCTCAGCTACTCTCCCAAGATTCACAAGGGGGTGTCGGAACCCTTCAGCCAGAGAATAGACTTTCATGTCAGTCTTATTTCCAGAGAGCTGCTGAGAAGCCTTGCTAGTCTGCCCATGTTTGCCTGACTTCAACATAGCGCTTGCCACGTTCTCTTTTGAGAAAATGCTTCGGTGCCTGAGAGGGCAGCTCAGTGGGTGAAGCGCTTACCTGGAAAGCATGAGGACCAGGGTTCGATCCCTAGAACACACATTTGAAAGAGAGAAAAAAAAAAAGCAGCATACGGTAGCTTATATTTGTAACACCAGCCCTGGGGAGACAGAGACAGGAGGATCCCTGGGCCTTGTTGGCAAATCTAGCCTAGTTGGTGAACTTCAGGCCACTGACAGAGTTTGTCTCAAAGGAATTACTTGGGGTTTCCAAAGTTGTCCTGCAGCCTTCACAGATATGCACACACGAGGGTGTACATACATACCCACACTCGTTCTTTTTTTTTTTTTTTAATAATGGAGGCTCTGAAGAGATGGCTCGCAGTTAAAAGAACTGGCTGCTCTTGTAAAAGACGTGGGTTTAATTCCCAGCACCTACCTGGTGGCTCACAACCACTACGAACATCAGTTCCAGCATTTCTACCATCGTCTTCCGACCTCCTCAGGCACCAGACACACACAGCGCCACAGACATACTTGCAAGCAAAACATCCGTAAACATAAAATAATTTTTAAAATAGGAAAAGAAATTTTTTCATGTGAGACCTCTGAACTTTGGTATAAATTGAGCCTGACTTCTCTCACGGCATCTAAGTGTGCACGCTCGTACGCATGTGTGCATGTGTGTGTGTCCATGTGTATTTCTGTGTGTTGGCAATGACAAGTGTGGGCAAAGCAGGACTCCTCTGAGGGCAACAGCTCTCCCACTGCTCCCATCTCTAGCTTGTCTGGGGCAGGACTCCAAACCTCTGGTTCCTCTGAGCTCAGTTGTTAGCAATGTCATGTTGATTTTCCATGTGGTCTGTTTCCTCCCTAGGAGGACCCAGCAGGAAGCATTTGCTCTGGGGAGAGACAGATGATGTGGCATCTGGGAGAAGGTGACACATGCTAAGCAAGGACTTTGAACTGCCTGTTTGTCCTCCCTGTTCTCATGGTTGACTTTTTCACTGAGCAGGCCATGAGGACAGGGAGGCACAGCAGTGAGGAGGTGGCCTTTAATCCACTGCATGTGGCCTGTCATCCTTTCTTCTCTACTTCCTCCTCACTCCCTGGGGCACCTCAACAAGTCTAAATGAAGCGGGTGGCCATGTCTTCCTGCTCTGAGGAAGAAGAGGATATGTGTCTGCCTGTTCCCTGACATCTCCAGCTCCAAAAGAGGAGCCTCAGGAGCCTAGCCCATGACAGAAACAATGATGGGAAGGGCACGGCTGTTACAATTGTGAGGTCATTGATTACTAGTCCATATTGGAAACTCAATAGACCACAGATTGTCCTTGAGTATCTGATGCAGTTTCCATTACAAGCTTGATCACATGCTTTCTCTGATATTCTACCAAAGTGATTCTAAAACGAGGATCCTTAGATCTCTGGCCCATCTACATATCTTCATTGTCTAATAGAGTCAGGATTTGTTCAGTGGAAGGATTGATGGGTGGTTGGGTGGATGGATGGATAGATGAGTATGTATGTATATATGTATGAAGGTAGGTAGCGATGGATATATAGATGATAATATATGGATGGATGGTTGGAGGGATGGATAGATAGATGGATGGACTGATGGATGAGTAGGTACACTTATGTAGGTAGGTAGTGATATATGGATGGATGATGTGTAGATGGATGTACATGTATGTATGTATGTATGTATGCATTCATGTAGGTAGGTAGGGATGGATGGATGGATGGATGGATGGATGGATGGAGAGTTGGTGACTGGGTAAGTGGACAGTAGATATATAAATGACCTGTATTGCTTAAGTTTTGATTACCTCAGAACATACTACCAGATCCTCATTCTTGCATGGTTATGTAAACAGACAAAATTATTTTACTTAAGCTGTCAGCTTAGTCCTACCTCTGTGCCATCATCCCGCAATGTAGTTAATGTGTTTGATGCCTGCCTGGTACCAAGAGCTGAGACAAGTCCATTGATCCGCACAGTGAATGGCAGGCCTATGGGGATCTATGCCTCCAGCTCAAATATGCAGGGAAATGTTTGCAGGAAATAAGGACCATATATCCTACTCAATGAAATTGGGTTCATCTGGGGCACTGCTTTCTTCTTTTCTATGGTCATACTCAGCCCGCTCCATTCAAACGGCTCCATCTGTGTTTTTAAACTATGTCTGGCTACACCACAAAATAAAATCAGATAAAGGTCTTGAGGTTGATAAATGGTCTATTTAGCTGATCATCTTGGCTGCTAGATTGGAATTCATCAGCTGGAATCTGCCAGCTTTTCTGAACACGACTACAATTTGTAACTACTCAGAACACCTAATGGTCAGGGATTTTTTTTTTTTTTTAAATAGAAACAGTTTCCGAAAGAGGCTCTTAAGAAGAGAGCCTCAAGCCTGTTCTGCAGAGGAGAGGGCCCTTGGTCTTCTCAAGGGGCTCGAGCCGAGCATTTCCCCATCTTTGTTTGAACTTGCCGGCCTTATTATACATCATCTTGCAGATAATCTAGGCAGGTAATCGCCTGCCTATAAAATATGCACATACTAAAACAGACCATGGGGCCAGGAATGTCTTGATTTTCTATTTTCAGCTGCTAAGGGATTCCCTAAAACTTCAATGCCCGAAGTTTTAGGCCAAATGTGAAAATTAGGAGATTTCTCTTCTTTCCTCCAATGGTGAATAGTTTATTTTTAGCTTTATTTGCATTTATCTGCTGTGAGGTAGTTGGATAGTTCTAGAATGTGTCAGAAATGAAAACAGAGAATTCTAGGGAAATATCTTCATATATATTTCTCTGTGTGTGTTTGTGTGTGAGAGAGAGAGTCTTAAGTGTCTGTGTGTGCTACATATGTGCAGTTTCCTGAGAGGCCAGCAAAAGACCTCAGATTCCCCAGAGCTGGAGTTACCTGACATGGGTGTTAGGAACCAAACAATGGTTCTCTGGCAGAGCAGTAGGCACTTTTAACTGCTAGCCCATCTCTCCAGACCCCCACTGAATTATTTTATGCAAATATTTTATGCAAAGTGAATGCAAACCCTGAAATGCAAAGAGAATCGTGTGCCTGGTCAAAATGACCCATGTTATCTTGTTGCCTTGTAGCTGCATTCTAGAAACACATGAAGGAAATTGTGAAAAAGATAATATCAGATCAAGCTGCCTGAAAAAAACAAAAAAACAAGAGATAGCATCTCCTCTATTCCAAGACTAAAAATTAGAAGCAGTAGTCATATTCTTAGGGAAATAAATGTTTTGAGGCCGTTCTAATCTATGCTAATACTTTTCTCGTTACCATCATGTTTAAAAGATTGGTGATAATTGCATACAATTCAATCATGCTGCCAGGAGCACCGTCTTTGTTTGCTTTGATGGGCGGGACCAGAATTAGATAGTCACAGCCGAACCATCTCTATAAGCTATTTACTCATAAATATTTTTGTTTGGATAATTTTCTCCATTTTTTTTATCACTTGCTGCTGAGCAAATAAAGGAAGAAAAAGCAGATGTAAATAAATTGTCTTATTATTTTTAAAATAACACATTATCCTTGCAAATGCTACACAGATGGTGAATTGCACTGTGGGATTACACTCATTCTACATGCCAGCAAAGACAATGGGACGGGACGCTTTTGAGGCGGGATGCCAAGCTCCGGGGTCTGACATGGAGTTGTAGCAACATTGGACTCCCACAGATGACGTTTGTAGTAGAACCAAGAGATAGCTGGACCTTAGGCTGTGTGATCCTCTCTTTCCTCCCTCTCAGCAAATTCCAGAGACCTGAGTTTGTCTAAAAGCCTCCTCATCATGCCCACTGCTTCTCCACAGCTGCATGTTGGCTGAGTTAAAGCTACAGTTCTGTCTAGCTGCCCAGCATGACCTTAGCTCAACTGAAATGTGATCAGAGAAGCAGGAGCCACAGGCAAGATACTGTCTTCACACTCCGGGTTTTAGGTCAACATAAAAACACAGCTCTCGTGTCAAAGGGAATAACAGAGGGTTTATTATAGAGACAAGCAAGAGTGGCCGTGGCCCAGGAATACAGATTCAAGTTACCCCAAATACCATGTTCCAACGTGGTGACAGTTTTATAAAGTTCCTACAGTAAATAAAATTATGAATCAAGGTACTTTTCAAATACATTTCTAGAAACACCAAGTAGGCAGCTCACAGAAAAGTAGGGACGTCTCTGCTATAGGTCTCGGGTGACATTCTTGAGCTTCATTTTTGTGAATTTACCAGAGTTACAGGGTATTAGGAGGAGGATGTTAGGTCACTCACAGTGCTGGGCAGTAATGACTATTAAAGGGGATAATGATGGCCCAAAATGACTTTGTTCCTATCCTATGACCTGTGCTTCCCAGCCACAGGAACTCTAACCAGTCAGCCTTATGGGATGGTTAGAACTGGTTTGTCTCTTTTTTTTTTTTTTTTCCCTGAGACCATTAACTCATTCAGCTTCCCTGGGCCTGTTTCTTAATCTGCCACAAAGAGGACATCCACCATCCTTTTCTCAGAGGCTGACGGGGAAGACTGAGAGAGATAAGCATCGTCCTGATGCCTGACTTGCCCCAAAGCACTCCATAAATATAAGTTGAGATAAGTTACTTCTGTGACTGACAGTGGGAGTGGAGATGCAGGAAGCCAACAGATTTCCCATGATCCATAAGAAGTCAGCCTAGACCCTGTCTGTGCAACAGGGAATATGGCAGACTCTTTATGTTCTGTGAAAACCCAAAGTCACCAAGTTCCCAAAGCTGGGAGACCAATGTTAATGAGATTAGCCAGCACCTTCAAACAGATGCTGAACTTGCAGCATGTGGTGGCCCGTGTGGACTCCCTGGCAGGGAAGCAGCAGTGTGACAGCTAACACAGAGAATGACACTTCTGGTGCTGAGCCAAGTAGAGGAGCAGCAGCTAGAGCCTGGAAGTGGGGAGAGCAGCTGAGAAAATCTGGGGAAGGAGAAGGGTGAAGGTGTGGCACGGAGATACCGCATAAGATAGGAAGCTGGCACAGGAGCTCAGAGGGCTTCTGATGCCTTTCTGAGGATATCTTCCAGCTGCAAATGGGAAGCTACGAGACGTCATTTAGTGGTTAGATCCAGCCCTGTTCATCATGGTGTTTGCCGGGTTAGACTTGGAGGGATGGCTCCTTACCGGAATGGAGAGATGATGAAGGCCAGGGAAGAGGCACCATGGAGAAAGACATGGGGTGTTCCGTGACCACCAAATGGATGCTCAGTCCCCCCACTAAGCAAGGAGAATGATGGGGACTCAGCCTTGAATCTGAAGTCTACAGCAAGTTTTCTCCTAATAAGCAGCCTATTTTGAGTCTCCTTTTCCTGCTCCCGCGTGTCTTAGAGCACTAAGTAGTCAGCAATCACGTGGCGTATGTTGAATGAAGACACAAGATTGCCATTAAGAGAGCTTCATCTTCGGGCCTTTGACAAATGTTTTGATTCTCAGAATTTTCTCTTCACTCCATTTTGTTTTCTTTTTGGTCTTCATACAGTAAAAAGAGCTTCAGCTGTGGGGTGGTGGTGAGACTGGAGGCCTCTTCTGTCATCTTAGACCTCTTTATCTCATTTTATGTGGAGTTGCCTAAAAAAACATAATGAAGAAATAATCTCTTTGAGAGGGTTTTTTCTCCCTTTCTCATATCAGCCAAGAACTGATTATGTGTTATTGCAGATTTTCTTCATGAACAGATCTTCCACTTACTGAACATAAATGACAGCCTTATGAACTCCCTCCCATTAATGGAGGAGTGGCCTCTGATTTAAGACACAGTTCTGGCTGCCTTCTGGTATAAAGTGGTAGAGAGAAATGGGACAAAACTGTGCCCCTGCTAGAGTGACAAGCCAGACAGCTCAAGACAAGCTGCCTGGGAGACTCTGAATGCAACTACTTCAGACTTGCCATTAGTGAATGTGGTCTCCACCTAGACAAGGATTGCTGAAAAGCTGTGGTCGGTCACCACCATAAAGCAGTTTGGGAAACGGTGACAAAAGCGGCCACCTCAGATTACCATGAACTAGTAACACTGGGAATTCTATACACAATTCTCCAAGTACCTGAGGTTGGGGCCCCCTCCCCACTGACACTTTCCTCAGATGCTGTGACTCAGTCTGCTGCTTTAATTTTAGACTCCTTCAGGACACCTGGGGCCGTGGTGTTGTACTCAACAGCCAGTGGGGCTGCAAGTTTTAGACCTTCTGTCAGGTCTGAGATGAACAAACTCTTTCATTAACACCCAGACAATAAATCTCTCTGGACTTAACGACTCATGAGAAACCTGGGGGCTCCGTGGTTAGAAACATGTGCTGCTCTTGCCGGAGACCCAGGTTCAATTCTCAGCACCCGCACTCACAACCTCATACAACTCCAGCTCCAGAGAATTCTGATTCCTCCATCCTCCATGGTCACCTCCGCTCAAGTTCACCTACCCACACACACATGATTAAAAGTAATAAAAATAAATATGTTAAACTTTTCAAAAATATGAAAACTGGTTGATAAAGCTCTCACATAGTACTCTCATGATTAATGGGACCATTCAGAATGCAAAGGGGTGTGTATTTTCAACTTGTGAGCAATCAAAAACGAGACAGTGGGCTGGCTTTGACCCACAGGCCATAGCTGGCAGACACTGGCCTTAATGATCACTGGTCAAGATGGCTGAAAAGCGCCTGGCTTCACATATTGATTCTCACTTATCTTCACATGTCTGTAGCTGAGGGCTACTCCATGTACTGAATCACAGTTATTTATTACCCCCTGAAGAGCAGTTATCTGGACAGAAGGGAAGCCATGGATGGTACATCTGCCTTCATTCTTTTGACAGCAAAGTCCATTTCCCTCATTATTAAGAAATAGATTAACTTTGGGTAATTAAATCTTGACTCAACATCAGATTGCAATAATTAAAACAATGAGTTCAACCTAAGAGTAATTAAATGGACAGTGCTGGACCTGTGGGCAGCACTGTGAATACTACATACGAACTTAGATGGTTAAAATGACCGTGGAAAATGTTTTTAATACTTTTTAGCTTATCTGCTTTAAGGAATGTCAAAATCGGGGGTGAGGCCGGCTGGGAAGGACTGTTTCTGTCAGGGCAGAGCCCACAGTGATGACTAGTTCTCTGAGCAGCACTTTGAAGCTGGTGGAATTCCCAGCAGCACCATGGGCGGGGAGCAGGAAGTGGGGACATGTGCATAGTTCCACATCCTTAGACTCAACAGGGCTCCCAGGTTGGGGTGAGGAGAAAACTACGTGTTTTCCAGAATCACCTAAAGACAGAAAGGGGCGTCCTTTGCTCGTCCCCTGACTAGCTCATAACTTATCTTGCCAATTTATTCTATTCTATGTGTGCCACATGGCTACTTACACCTCCTCGTTTCATGTGTCCACCTTTCTAAGAGTCTGGGGCGAATCTCCCCTCTGAGCCTATCCCAGAATGCATTTCTCTCTACCAGAACTCCCACCTCCTGTTTCCTGCCTCAGCTGATAGGCCATCAGGCTTTTATTGACAGGTGCTGCTTCCAGACAGTATTCAAGAGATTCTGTCTACAGTTAAGGTCACTAAAATTTGAACCCATGTCATCTCACCTCCTTAGCCCATGGGTGTTTCCCTGTTTGATCAAAGTCAGTCACCACTATTCCTCTGGGTGTTGATCTCCCAGAGGAAGCAGGTTGTGGTCCAGCTTTCCACACAGGAAAGCAAAATGCAGCGAAGCTTGAGTGAAGTATTTGTTCTGGTCTAGCTGCGGGCTTCGATTATCACCATCATAAGGATGGGAGCGCTAACAGTCCATGTGTTTAGGGATGACCGCTTAAGACTGGATAACCTATCAGTGAGCAGGTTTCTGGAGAAGACTGATTCTCCCTCTCTCGGCACCTGTTCATTGCCTGAAGCTCTTCATCTAAAAGCGGGGTTTTGTGAGATTCCCTCATCCACACTTGGATGTTATCATCCTGCAGGTTTCCGTTAGGTGACCATACAGCTAAGACTTCATGGGTGTAGTTGTCCGGCCATATACATGAGACACTAGCTCATAGGACCAACACTACGTGGACTCACTGGTTATAGTGTGTGTGTGTGTGTGTGTGTGTTGTGTGTGTGTGTGTGAGAGAGAGAGAGAGAGAGAGAGAGAATAATAATTAAAGAAGAGGCCATGAAGTTGAGAAGGAGTGAAACAGACATGGGAATAGTAGAAGGAGGTGAATATAAGGCTGAAATGATGTAACTACAATATTCAAGTGTGAAAATTTCAAAAATAATAAAATTAATATTAGGTTACTAAATAAACAACCAGGCAGGCAAACAAACAAATAAATGAAGCAGGTGGCCTTCCTCCAGGTCACTGAGCCTCTGGTGATCCCTGTTCCTGTAGCCATCTGGGTCTGAGGCAGCTGTGGGCAGAGGGCTTGCTCTTGAGTTAGCAGAGAGATAAATCACAGCACAAGAGGAATCAGCTAGGAACAGGGAGGGTGGCAGAGGGTAAGGGAGGTTGGCCCAGCCCTGACAGCATGAGAGTGTTCTCCTGCCCCACCTGGTAGAAAGAGCAAACTGATATCCACAAGTTGACCTCTGACCTCCTATATCACGGTGTATAGGCACACACACTCAGTGGGATGGATGGGTAGGTAGGTAGTAGGTGGGTTGGGGATGGATAGATGGATGGGTGGGTGGGTGAGGGTGGATGGATGGATAGAATGGAATAGGGAGGAGAGCATAGCTATGCATGTACACTGGTTTCAACCCTACCCAGTTGATTTATTGGCAAGACAGTAGGAGTCATGCCAGGCATGGGGCCTGTGCCGGGATGTGAGGATATGAGCACTTCAGATATGAGGAGAGGGTGTCTGTGAGGTCACCACATCCATCACTCTAGAGTCTCTAAGTGGCATAGACTGTCAGCAGATTTGTGTGGCTAGATGTGGTGGTCATGAACTCACTGGCTGCTTGCCTCCCCATCCCACCCTCCGTCCCCACCCCCACCAGATCCCAGCAGGTGGTGAGCAGACCAAGTTGCGTGTGTCTGCATTTTCAAGATAGGCATGAGGAATCATTTGATTTGACCTTTGCAAAGAACAGATATAGAAATGACTGGGAGATTCGGTGAGTGGCATCTCTATTTATGGATGTCTAAACTGGGAAGTGGGAGTCAACTCCGTTTGCTGTATTCTCTCCAGTGTCTTCTGAATTGTTTCCCATAGAAGAGCCCTTGGCATCTAAACTCCAGTTTCCTGTCTCCTTGAGCTCTGGCATTCTGGGACAGGCATGAATTAGAAGACTTCTCTATCCTTGTCTTGTTATATCTTGTGTTTGACCATCTCTATGTATGAGAGGGCATGTCACCTTGGCACCAGACAACCACCCCTTTAAATCCCTCCCTCTGTCTCTCTCTCTCACATCTCCAGATTGTTAGTAATACAATGTCCTCAGGACTCAAAGGAAGTTCTAAAAAGCTAAAAATAATCTATCTGTTAGGATTTGGAGTTTGGTAAATCCCAATATAATATAATATAATACCCAATACAATACCCAAGGGGTACCCTGCTTTGCCAGAGTCATAAGGAAGACACTGAAGAGCTGGACTTGATCCCCCCAAACCTCTGCTGTATCTACTTTCCCATGCTGCTGAGGAAAGACCTGGGCCATGTTCCTGGAGAATCTTAGTAAGTGTCTATAAGGGCAACCTTGAGCTTTACAAGACTCATTTCAGGAACTTCTGTGAGTTTTGTTCTGAGACTTCAGTGTGGTAAGCTTGACTCAGTTTTCCCAGTCCTTCCATTAGACACCCACATAGTGGTGGGGGCTGGACTGTAAGCTTAATGCTGCTGCAAGTATTTAGTGCGTAGTGCTGGTGCTGCTGGCAGTACGTCACAGGCGTGTTCCAAACAGAGGTGAAATTCCCTAAGATGGATGGTCGTGTTGATTGTTTGGTTCAGGAATCACTAGGAGATTGGTAAGGCATGATTCTGGAGTTCCAGAGAAGATTGTGTTGTGAGTTTTCTGACCTGAGGAATGGCTGATCCCTTGGTGGATTCATAATATGATGGCATTGCTAAGAAGTTGTAAAAGAAGAAATGTAACTTAGCTGGAAAAAATAAGGTAGTGGGGACATGCCCTTGTCACTGCTCTGCTTCCTATCCATCCTGAGGTGAGCTGTCCTGCCACCCCCTCCCCACCAACAATAGACTGACCATGAGCTAGGTTAAATCTTCTCCTTAATTCATTTCTGTCAACCATAGTGATGGAAAGCTAACTATAACCCCCTTGACCAGATTTCTAGAAGGCACATTCACTAAAGGCCCAGGCTACCCCAGAAGGTTAGATGGTTCTCATATAACCAGTACATCCACCGCCACAGAATGGAAGAAGCATAAAGATGCCTCTCATAGTGGCCTTTCTTCTGCTCTAGGTAGGGCACAGAGGGGCCCACTGGATCCTGCCTCAGTGTCTACAGAGGTATGGCGGGTCTTTGCCACCTGTGGGGTTATACTAGTGTGGTGTAGAGATTTAAGCTGTGTTGAGGATGATCCTAGCCTAGGCTAAGCAACTGACACCAAGCAAGGCTTTCATTCATCCTTGTAACTGTAGGGCTGAATTAAATGCTGATGAATCCCATCCTTTATTATACTTCCAAATTAGAAACCCCCATACACCAGTTG
The DNA here is from genome assembly GCF_030254825.1 of Meriones unguiculatus. Lineage (NCBI taxonomy): Eukaryota > Metazoa > Chordata > Mammalia > Rodentia > Muridae > Meriones > Meriones unguiculatus. Next base: position 9,155,352 of record NC_083358.1, on the reverse strand, counting down.
ACTGGAAACCAAGCCATCACCAGTGGAGATGATTGACAAGTGTTGAGTCTGTAGCAAGATAAACTTGCTAATGCTTTACACTGTAGTTAGAGTGACTGCCCTGCCCAGACTCAGGTAGGGAAATGGTGGACCACATTCACCCAAGCAGTGACAGGCCCAGAAACCTTTGACCCAGTGGGAAGGGGTCGGGGGAGGAAGGAAAGAGAGGAAGAAAAGGAAAAGTGAAGGAAATGAGAGAAAGAGACACAGAGAAAATACACATGCTAGGAACCCATCAAGCGCTCTGCCCCTCTTCCAAAGTGGAGGTGAACTTCTCTGCAGAAGTCCCCTGGCTCTAGTCCAATGTATTTTTACATGGTGGAAAGAGACCTGTCTTCATAACAGGTATTTTTATGGCATAAGTATGGTTTGGTAGGTGATGTGAGCTGGCTTTCCATTCCCATTTGACCCGTTTCTGGAGAAGAGCCTGGATGTAAGAAAACCCAAGCCTGTCCACTCAGCAGTCTGAGCCTGTGTCATGGGCCATCCTAACAGACCTCTCCTTCTCTACCAATGACCTGCTGTACATTGCAGAGATTTCCTGAGTCTAGAAGACCTCAAGCTTCCTGCTGAGTATGAGAAGAATTTAATTGCTGTCAGAAAGTCTTGGCCTGCCCAGTGTCCCTCCTGAGAGACATTAGGGAGCGAGAAGTTCCCGATAATGACTTCCTTGGTTGGGGAAGGCAGCAAACGAGGTGGAAACTTGTCATCTGAGCGTAGCATCCTGAGCTCTACCAAGACCTTGGGAGAGAGCAGCTTCATTCTGCCCACCAGGTGCCCAGACAGAGCAGTCCCAGACCTAGCAGCAGCAGGTGTTAGAGCAGATAATGAGGTTGCCTGGTGTCTGCCGGGTGACAGGAGCAGTGGCTTCAAAGGATGTACGTTTGAAAGAGCATTTGTTTGTGGTGCTTTAAAAAAAATAGGAAATATATTCATACAAGAGAGCAATTAGTGTCCTGCCAACGAGTTGCACAGTGGCATGTGGATGTAATTTTTAAAAAGAAAAACACTGTCTGGAATGAGACATCCAGATTCCTCACTTTGGCTTCTCTATTCTCTGTGAAAGCCTAGTGAGGGAGGAGACAGGACAGATGTGCAGTATTGGGAGCCAGGGCAGGATTTTAGCCACCCAGGGCTGGCACCACCCTGTCATCACCTCTCATGTTCATACAAAAGGCTAATGGTACAGAGGCATGATGAGTCTTTGCCTATACACAACCCTAAAGTCTGGGGCAGGGAATGGGGAAGATGGCTCAGCAGGTGAAGGTAATCATTACCAAGCCTGAGGACTGACTTGAATTAGAGCCCTGAAATTCACATAGTAAAATAATAATAATAATAATAATAATAATAATAATAATAATAAACTGAACCCTCCAAGTTGCTCTCTAATGAGCATGCCTGTATACCCACCCAATAAATAATAAATAAACAAAATGTGATACCTTGTAATTTGGCACTTTAACTGGGCACCACTGTCTCTGGGATGCTCAGACAGATCTTCCCTGGATCTCGGAAGCTTTCTGAAGCAATGGCTCCTTTCCTTCCAGTTGCCTATACACACTAGTGAGAGTTAGCCCACAGCAGAAGACACTTCCAACCACCTTTACCATAGTGGCCTCGGGGCAGCATTGTGGCTCCTGACTTCAGAGGCTGGGAGAAGCCCTCACCCACAGGGAATCCTCTCCTAGCACCCTCTCAGCTTCCTGGAGCCAGTGTGCGAGCTGCAGAGGAAACATTTGGTAAATTCTGCAAGAAGACAGCAGTCCCTGTTGGACAGCTTGGCTGTCTTCTCCTCCTGGCACAATGGCAACTGGGAAGCTAAAGCTTCGAGTGAGATGTCCACAGAGGTTGCCTCTGTACCGGACATTGCAAATGCATCCCCGATGGTGGTTCTCGAACATACTTTGCTATGGCATCATTCCCATCTGACACAGAGGGAAGATGAATGCTAGAAAGGACATCGACAGGTCCATTATCGTGAACTGGGTCAGGGAAAGTGGAATCCAGGTCAGTGAGAGCACAAAGAAGCTGTTGTAGCAGACAGGATCTGGTATTGTTTCAGATCAGAGCAAGGCAGGTCACCAGGCTGTACAGACTAGAAGCTAAAAGCCACCATTTTGGGGAGTTCTGGATAAGGAGCCCAGCTGGTCAGAGCAGGGAAGCCAAGTTCTCCTGGGCCCTCTAAAAGGTGACCAGTCATGTGACACTTTGGGGAGGACAATTTGTCGATGCCGAGTCCCACATCTGCACTTTTCTGTCATTCTCTACCATGCTGCATACCCCAAAAGGGGTGACTTCTGAAGCTGGTAGCAGACAGTAGCAACTGTGCTGTGTGAACCTTCAGCCTGCATTATCTGTCTACATTCTATGCTAAAGCAGCATTATAGAGCACTCCATATGGTAGGGAAACGAGGTCTCTGACCAATAGCCAACACTCTTCCCCAGGAATACAAGCTGAGTTGGATGCAGATTGCCTGGCCCAAAGTAAAACTAAGATAACACCAGCTCAAGAATGTCCAGTCTGCTCACTCACAAAAAACTAAGAACCAGAAATACACACCTCAGCAACTTCTAAGTCACTAATCTGTAAGTCCCATATACTGTTTGCAATTGTAACTGTATATTCTTGCTTTAAAGCACCAAGTTTGGGCTGCCCTCTTACACAGCAATAGGAAACAATTACACATACGCTACTCTCTATACTAAAAGCTCGCTTGTGCCTCTGGCCCTTCCAGGACTGGCTGGAATCCTCCCTACCTCAGAGCAGCCTTCCCAGCCTCCCACGGCTGGATGGAGCCCTCCCTCTTCATTGTCCCACCAGTATCCTTTATTGTCCTGCTAAGTAACTGCCACCAGGAAGCAGAAAGCAGTGTTTCCCTTCCAGTCTTCCGCCCTCAGCTGAGAAAGCCCGTGATGTATTCAACGTTAATGCACTTTCAGGATGAAGTGGCTATGTCAGAAGGTTAAGCAGCCTGCCTGTAAAGCCGAGGCTGTTTCGAGGCAGATCTGACTGGGAAACTAAGATCTGAAAAAGGAATTAGAGGCAGCTTCGACCACAGCATAGTCTTAATCTCACTCTCTAGGTTGAAGACTGAGAACTGGGGGCTTCTTGGGAAGAGAATCTTAAGAATTAAGGAACAATTCCAAAGATAATCAGGAGGCTTGAATGGGTTAGACTATATGTCTAACGCCAAATGCCTGCATTTATAACCCCTAGATGGCCTGATTTTGTCTAAGCGTACATACATAGGTGCTCCTACCTTAAAACTTGGTCACCACAAGCCTTATCATCTAACTATGCATGTGTATTATGTGTGTGCGCAGATATGTGTGTATGCAGGTTCGTGTGTGTATGCAAGTAATATATGTGGCTCCACATATGTGTACATTTGTGTAAGCACCTGAGGTCTCAACTCGTGGATTGGATACCCTGCATATCAAATATTTACATTGTAATTCATAACAGTACCAAAATTACAGTTATGAAGTAGCAATGAAATAATTTTACAGTTGGGGTCACCTTAACAGGAGGAACTTTATGACCAGGGTCACAGCATTAGGAAGGTTAAGAGCTACTACTGTAAGGTGTCTCCACTTGTTCTGTGACATGGTCTCTCATTGAATCCGGGGCTCATCTGTTCACTTAAACTAGCCAGTGAAGTCGGTACATCTGCCTGTCTCCTGCCTCATCCCCTCTACACCCAGCACTGAGGTTAAAATGCACACACACACACACACACACACACACACACACACACACAGATATACAGAGAAAGAGATACATACATACACCACAGAAACACACACACATACATACACACTGAGCATGCTTATGCACTATTTCACAGCATAGGCCCTCTCTCGAGATGGAGGGTAAGATATCTCCACTACCACATGGCCAATCTTGTAGAAGTTTCTGCTCACACACAGACAAAGGTCTCTAAGACTAGGCTGCTCTGTGTCCTCTTCTGAGCACAAGAGAGTCTCTGTGTACACAGGGAACCAAAGCTCAACCTTTGAGAGCCAAAGTTTCTAGATAAATTTGGATTCTCCTCCCATGTAGAGGACAACTGTGAGAAGCATTTGGCTGTGACTCCTAGAGGGCAGGGGGTACCTCCCACATAAGACACTCGCTCCCAGATCTTTGCCTTAGAAGAATAAAATGAAAGAATAGGAGGGCAGCTGCATCTGTCCCCCTACCTCTAAGGTGTCTGACAACCCCAGACCCGAAATACCATGAAGAGGCGACATGTGCACCCAGCAGATGCTCATGCTTTACCAAGATATAAGAGGGTGTGTGAAGTCGAGCCCTGAGGAAGTATGTAGACATCACGGCAACTCTATGCACACACCTGGACATTTGCTTATCTCCATGGGTGGGCAGAGGCTCTGCCCTCCCTTCTCCTGTCTTGATTTTAAAACCAAGAACCCAGACTTCCCAGTTCCCCCTTCTCCTGCCTCAGAAGAGCCATCTGTCCCCACCCTGGAGTCAGACATAACAGCAGACACCCCATTCACAGTGTAGCAGGAAGGCTGATGTGGAAATGACTGTGTACAGCAGAGTCACACGTGGGACCAGGGCCACAAAGTAAGTGACTCAGAGAGCTGGGAGGTTGCCAGGCCTGGGATGGTTTGAGCTGAAGATTTAAGCCAGTGATCCTCAAAGTCTGTTTGAAAGGAGCCAGTACCTGAGTAGTACCCACTTTGTGCTTTGTGCTTGGTGGCCCGTAGTCTCTCTGTGCCGACTCTCTAGTGTTGCCACTATGACATAAAAGCTGAATATGCGTGGCTGTGTCTCCATAAGACATCACTTATGAAAATGAGTAGTGGACCAGCTTTGGCCCTTTGGTTAAACTTTGCTGACTGTGGCTTGGGGGGGGGGGGGAAGAAGGCTTAAGGAAAGAAAGAAACATATGAATTCCAGGACCCAGAAATCAGAATGTAGCCAACATGGGGCTGGAGAGATGGTTCAGTAAGGAAAGTGCTTGCTGTACACGCATGAGGACCTGAGTTCGAGGCCCAGAACCCATAGATCCAGGCACAGAGGTGCCTGCCTATAAGCCAAGCACTGGAAGGCAGAGTCAGGATGATCTCCAGGATTTAACCTGGCCGCTGGCCAAGCTAATGAGCCCCAGGTACAGTGAGAGACCCTGCCTCAAAAACTGATAAGGTGGGGAGTCACATAGAAAGACACTAGGCATCCACCCTGCCCTCTGCGTATGCATCCACAGGCTCATGTAAACCACACAAGAAAATGGAAATAAAAATATAGCCAACTTGGTGCATTGGGTAATTATTTTTCCAGAATTTCGGTGGTATATGACTATACTCTCAGCACTCTGGAAATGGGGGCAGGAGGATTATGAATTAGAAGTCAGTCTGGAGGACCATGAGTTAGAGGTCAGCCTGGGCTACAAAGTAAGGGCATGTCTCAAAAAAAGTCTTTGGCCATGCCAATAAATCTTCTCCATCATCATCATCACAATCATCATTATCATCATTATAAAATAGCTTCTAATGAAGATTTACTGTAAGCCAGGCATTGAGCTAAACATTTTCCATGGATTACCACTCAGTTCCTACCCAGAGTTTCAGGGACCCTGTTTTCTTCTTGCTACACACAAGAAGACAAGCTGGGAGAGGGAGAGAGAAGAGAAGTTGGTCAGGGTTGCGCTGCTGGAAGGTGGACAGCAGGTAGAGCCTGGGCCAGATGGGAGCCCAGCCAGCAGAGCATCCCCATGAGGCCTGTCACGAACTTCTTGGAACACATGCTGTCTTTGTTTCACAGGTGGGATTTGATTCCTTGGCTCATGGTAGGAGCTGGGTGGATGGATGACAGAGAGGTGTCTGATGGGCTTCTCCTGGGGCTGTTCTGTAAGAAACAAAAGAGAAAGAGCGAGATATTTAAATTCTTCAGGGATATTGGTTTAGAGCAGATAAAGTAGAGAGCTGTTTTTATTCACATTAGAGGGGATAGTTGGCTGTATGTAATTGTTTGCTCTCTGAGATGGAGAAAGAACACGGCACCAATCTTACAATGTGAAAAATGAATTTAGATGACATTTTGAAGAAACTGATAAACACACTGTTCCGAGATTGGACTTAACCTGTCTCTGAAAATCCTTCTGTGGCCCATAAATGATACAGTATGGTTTAAAATTACAGAGATAAGTGAGCCAAATCTAATGGAATATTAAAAATACACAACACGACGGGGAAAAAATTTCCTTCTACAAAAGTTTTCATTTCTCAAAATGCTATCAGGAAATTGGAAGCAACTTGACAGCTAACAGAAGCCTAGGAAGAGAGAAAGGTTAGCGGGATGATGGAGCAGTGATTGTGGGTTTCTTCATCCACGGACTGAAGAGACCTAGGAGGACCAAAGACTGGGGGCCTCAGTCTCTCACTTGTGAGAGATACTCACCCCAAATCACCCATTTTCTTCTATCTACCCATACAGATAATGACTAGTTTGAAAAAGTGTGTGTGCACGTGCATTTGTGTATACATATTTCTTTCTGTGTGTGCACATTTGTGGATGTCCACTTATGTGTACATATTTGTATGTGTGAACATTTGTGTGTGTGTGTGTGTGTGTGTGTGTGTGTGTGTGTGTGTGTATACTGATTTTGGAATGAGGGTTTTAAACAAGACAAATCTAAAAGCAGAAATAACAATATTTATATACATTTAATGTATGTGTCAGTGTTGCCAGAGACAAAATTTCATGCAAGATTCTCCATTGAGAATTTCAGGACCTTGGAAGACTAGAACATTTTTGTCATGTTAAATAAGGGTGTTTGCAAAAGACCCACCGGCACTGCTACTGTCCTACCTTCTCCTGAGAAAAAGGACTATTCATGCTCTCACGTGTACACACACACAGTCACATAGAAGCAGACACGACAGAATGTCTGAGTGAACAAAACTGAGCAAGCGTATTCGCATAGACAAGTTCATTGTGTTTGTCTCATTAGGGAGCAGCAGAAATCTCAATCCACAGCAATGCCAGGCCTGCTCAGGTAGAGACATTGGTAAAGGACCACTGCTGGTAAGGAAGACCTAATGAAGAAGCCAAGGAAAAGAAAAGTGAGAGTGGAGTAGGAAAAGTAATGGTTAGCTTTAGGATGTTCAATAAGAAATAAGCCCCTGCAGAAAGACACACAGGGCATGTACTGATTTGTAAGTGGATTCTAGCCGTACAGTACAGGATAATCATATTACCACTCACAGACCCAGAGAAGATAAGTAACAAGGAGGACTCAAGAGAGGATGCTTAGCTCCCACTCAGAAGTAGAAATAGAATATACAGGGGAAGTGGTTGAGGAGAGGGAACAAGATAAGAGAGAGAGCATGGAGAGAAATGAGGGCTGATATCAGCCCTGAGGAGAGCGGGGGTGGGAAGGCAAAGGACGTGCAAAGAGAAGAGAAACCTTGGACAAAGATTTCTCTGTGACAAGCTGGAGACCTATGACAGGGTAAGCTCATGGGAGAATATGCAGGTGACTCTAGCTAAGACTCCTAGTAACAGGGGTCATGGAGACTGAAGAGGCCACCCTCTAACTAGACACGAAGAAGAGAACACCAATCCACCCACAAAAACTTTAGCCCAAAATTTACCCTGCCTACAAGATGTGCAGGCACAAAAATAGAGCAAAGATTGAGGGAATGCCCAACCAAATGATTGACCCAACCTGAGACTCACCCCGTGAGAGACAGCCAACCCCTGACATGATTAACAATACTCTGCAATGCTTATAAATGGGAGCCTAGCATAGCTGTCTTCTGAGTTGCTCCATCCAGCAGCTGATGGAAACAGATATAGAGACCCCCAACCAATCATTGGGTGGACCACAGGGAGCCTTGTAGAAGAGTGGGGGGAAGGACAGTAGGACCCAGAGGGGACAAGAGCTCCATAAGAAGACCAACAGAGCCAAATAACCAGAGCCCAGGGGAACCTGTGGAGATTGAATCACTGACCAAGGACCATGGGTGGACTGGACCTTGGCCACCTACACAGATGTAGCCAATGGGCAGGTCAATCCTCATATGGGTTCCCTAGTAAGGGAAATGGGGCCTGACTCTGACATGGACTCTGTTGCCTGATTTTTTATCACTTTCCCCTGGTGGGGCTACCTCCCCAGGCCACAGGGGAAGAGGATGCTCTCAGTCCTGATGCAAAGGAGAGCAGGGAGCTCTCCTTTTCTAAGGAGTAGGGGAGAGGGAACAGGGGAAACAGGGAGAGAGGGTGGGACCCAGAGGAGAGGAGAGGGGGGCTATGGCTGGGATGTAAAATAAATAAATAGAAATTAGAAAGAGAGAGAGAGAAAGTGAAAGAAAGAAAGAAAGAAAGAAAGAAAGAAAGAAAGAAAGAAAGAAAGAAAGAAAGAGAGAGAGAGAGAGAGAGAAAGAAAGAGAGAGAGAGGGAGGGAGGGTGGGAGGAAGGAAGGAAGGAAGGAAGGAAGGAAGGAAGGAAGGAAGGAAGGAAGGAAGGAAGGAAAAGTAAGCCCCAGGGCTGGAGAGATGGCTCTGTGGTTTAAAGCACTGGCTGCTCTTGCAGAGGACCTAGGTTCAATTCCCAACACCCACATGGCAGCTCACAACCACCCATGACTCCAGTTCCATAGATTCTGATGCCCTCTTCTGACAACCAAACCACAAGCACCCAGGCACACAAGAGATACACAGACACGTATACAAGCAAAATACCCATGCATATAAAATAAACAACTCTAAAAATATGGCCAACACTCAGGCTCTGATCCATCACTGACCCGAATCATGGTCCAGATAAGCTGTGTAGCCTTTTAGACCTTCCAAGATGGCTCATAACCCAATTACTGCATGAATCCATTTCCTGGCAAGTAGTGTGTGGTAGCCCTTAGTAAGCGTTGACTATGAACACTGGAAACTTACAACACAGAGGCTGGGGATGGAGCTCAGCAGTTAAGAGCATTTGCTGCTCCTGCGAAGGAGTTCAGTGCCTGGCACCCACACAGTGGATCACAGCTATCTGTACCTGCAGCTCGGGAAGATCTGACACCCTTTTTTGGCTCCCACCAGCACCTGTAGGCATATACCCACACACAGACACGTGCATATAAATTAAAATAAACAAATAGATAAATAACAAAGACAGTGCTTGAGGAAAGAGTGTGTGCCTTAGGAACGTTCCTAGGGGTTTGGATCTAGACCAGGGGGTTCCCAGAGGCAGCTGCTTCGCCCTGAAGCCTGTTACAAAGCAAACTCTCAGGCGCCACTCATTCTGAGTCAGGGCCTTACGAGCCAAGTCCTCCGGGGCTGCTTTCAGCTCGCGCCTAGGGAATGCCTACCCATGCAGTAGAATGTAAAACTCTTCTTTAAAAAGGAATTTAAGTTTATGGTCCTGCTCAGTACCCAGCTCCCTGCTTGGAGTCATGGAGATCAGACAAGATAAAATATAGGTGTGAAGCTTAGACAAGTCAGCTGTGCTCTGTGTCTGGGAGATTTCTCTTCTCTCTCTCTCTCTCTCTCTCTCTCTCTCTCTCTCTTCCTCTCTCTCTCCTCCTTTTCTCTCCCATCTCTCCCTCTAGCTCTCCCTCCCCTCATTCAACACATCCCATCATGTTTCATACAAATGCTGTCACTCTTGTTCCTTGACTTCAGCTATTCCTCTTGATGAACCTCCTCTCGGGATTTTAAAGGAAAGCCGTTTTCCCTCAAAGACCCCCACATGCTGCCTCCAACAAATACACTGTCTTCAGTATTAATTTTCTCCCTCAAGGCTCTACCATGCCATGGCCCCCGAACCCACCCTCTGTGGTCACAATCTCTCTTTTCTAGGGTCTCTGGTCTCAGTCTCCTTCATCGTGAACCTACTGAACCTGCCCCTTTTTTTGTCCTAAACAGTGAATTTATTGTTTTTTAATACGTCCTTGCGTTGTACAAAGACACAAACATGTGTATGTTTCTGACATAGCGTGTGGACAACACCCCCTATTGGTTAACCATCTGCTTCCTACATACTCTCACATCTCCCAGGATCACTTACAGCAGGGCTTGGAGGCAGGTGAGGGTAACAGCTGTAATCCAGGTGAGGACCCCGTGAGGCGCCTCCCCTCCCCTTCTGTCAGGGGAGTCAATAGCTCCACTGACCACCGTTACCACACATTATTGCATTCGGCTGCCGACTTTGTTGCCATGGATACCACTGGGCTAAGATCGTCTCAACTTCAAGATGATGATAAGGTGATCGTGTTACAAGCCTCCCCCCCCAAAAAAAAAATCTCAGGTAGGGGATCTCAACACAGATACAGTGTCAACATGTGAGGACGAGGCCCTCAAAGATGGGGAAAGAAGAACTCTCTCCTCCCAAAGCCACAGACTTCAACTGAAATAAATTGAGATTGGGAAAAAAAAAAAAAAAGAACACCCAGGAAAGCCTTCCTATTGTTGTGAAGTTCTTTGTAATGCTGGCCCATGTACTCAAGAGCAGCAAAAGCTTCCCTGCATGTGCTTATAAGGAAACAGACAAAATAGAGAGGGGAAGGGAACGAGAAGCCGTGTCTGGGTGAAACGGCATCTCGGAACCCTTGTTCTGCACAGCAGACAAGCCTCTTCCATTTCCGCTTCAGCCCGGAAAGTTAATTCGGAACTCGTGCCTGATGGTTTAGTCAGAACGTGCTTGAGTGTGTCTCTGCTCAGGAGCATGAGGTGGCTTCTTGACTTTGGCCGTGAAGGTTGTGACGAGCCAACTCAGAGAGATGCGCAGGAAGTCCCCTCTACGAAGCTCACACTCTCCGAAGGCTTTCTTGGAAGCGGCCCAGAGCAGAAAGCCGGGAAGGATGGGCTCAGAGCCTGCACTCTGCTCCATGCTGAGGCCGTGTTCTCCTTCTAGTCCCTGAACCAAGTCAGCATTCTATTTGGGGACTACTGCACTAGTTTCAAGCCTGGGAGAGTAGTGACATTGGGGCTGGGGAAGGATTCAGTCAGCAAAGAGCCTGCTGTACAAGTGTGAGGGTCTAAGTTCTGGTCCCCAGAACCCACGGAGGTCAAGCATGGACAGCATGTGTCTTTAATCTCAGCGCAGGGGAGTGAAGGGCGATGAGAGGTCCCTGAAGTTTACAGGTCAGCCAGTGTTACCTACTCGGTAACATCTTTTGAGTCTCAAAAGATAAGGTGACGGACAAATGAGAAAGGCATCATACATCAACCTGTGGCCTCCATACACACAAATATACACACGGAGAGAAAGAGAGCAGTGCTGTAGGGGAGGAGTGTGGGAAAATGGTGTCTTCTGGATACGGCAGGGCCATTGCACTCAGGAATTCACAGCAAGTGTGGTTGCCTGGAGGAGACCAAACCCGCCAAGATTCCAGCATGGAAAAGGGAGGGGCTCGTAGGCATACTCCCAACTGAGGAGCTGTTGGCCTGTGAGGGCTGCTGGCAGAGTCAGTTTTCATCTGGGGCGTGGTCCCAAGTGAATGGCTCTATACCCATGCAGGCAGCACTCACTGGACTCAGAAGACAGAAGGAGGAGAAGGAGTTGGAATGGGGAAGTGGGGTTGGATGTGATCAAATTAAGTTGTGCAGTACAGGAAATTCTCAAAGAATACAATCTTTAAAAAACAATAGTGCCATTTTACAGCAAGCTAATACATATGGAAAACCCGAGAAGCCAAGGAGATTATATTATTTTGCTTTTTGAAACAAAATAAACCTGCAAAGAGGAGCTGTGGAAAACAACCTCACAGTGTAAGCTATGGACTGTCTCAGAGGAGAGGCAGCTCCTCGCACTAGTCTGTGCTCCTCTGGGAGCACTCCTTTACCTGTGCTAAAGAGAGTGACTCTGGGGGAGGATGTCCCTCATAGGCTCCTGTGTTTCTACATTTGGTCACCAGATAGTGGCACTGTGTTGGGAAGCTGTGGGACCTGTAAAGGGGAGGGGCTTAGCAGGAAGACGTGGATCACAGAGAGGGCCTTGCCGTTCCTATTCCACCCCTGCTTCCAGACCTTACTCTGTTCCTACCCTTTCCCTGCCTCCTGGTCCGCCCACGAGCAAGCTCCCACCACCACAGCTGCAACCCCCCACTGCCGCCTTCCCGTCCCCGAGCCAGGATGGTTTGTATCCCCCTGAACTGTGAGCCAGAACAGGTCTTTCTGTCCCCCCGCCCCCCCCCCCCGACAGCTTCAGTCAGGTGTTTCATCACAGCAACGAGAAAAATGACTAATGCAGAAGCTGTCGGAATTGTTCTCTCTCTCATTTATGAAAGCATCAATCAGAAGAAAGCTGTTAAGCGTCTATTCCCTCCTGGGCATGGCATTTGAAAATGAGGGTACGATGGTAAATAAGCCAGCTGTATCTGTCACTGTGGGATTCATACCTTCTCAGAGAAGACAGTAAGAAAGATTGCATGAGTCACTCCCATTACCTTGGGCAAGTCTGGATGGGGATGAGAGAAGATGGATGCTAGTTGGGTGGAATCAAAATAGCCTTCCTGGAGGAGATGACATTTACCTTGGGTCTTGGAGATGGTTTGTCTGGAGTGGAGATGAAGGGGAGCTAGCCAGACCAAGAACCGTGTCTGGGTGAGTGTAAGGAGTCCCCTGAAAGATGTGGAGAACGTGGAGGTAGAGGGGACAGGAAGAATATAGGAGCCAAGGAAAGGGTGGGGAGTTGTGAAATACTGCCTTCTAGGCATGACATGGTTGTCACACACATCAATTCACAATTGCACAGCATCAAGCCAGTTGAAAGTCCAGCCTGGAGGGGGCGCCCCGCCGGGTTTCCACCCCTGGCCGAGGAATTATTGCCAACCGATGCCAGGGAGGAAGAGTCACTTTTCTTTGTAGGGGTGGCCATTGGCAGGTTTCTCATACTCAGTGAGTGGACCCAAGCCCATGTGCAGATGAGCATCGCCAACTGGATTCAGGTTGAAACACATAGCAAACAAAATTAGAAAAATTTTAAAGTGGACATAAAATTGGGAGGGGCTGAAAGAAGAGTTGCAAGGAGAGAGCTGGAGATGGACGTGATCAAGATACGCATATGAAAATTTTAAAGGATATTTTGAATGTAGAAGGAATTTTGAATTTTTAATTTTTATTTAATATTTTATTTGATTTGTATGAGTGCCTATGCCATATGCATGCCCAGTGTTCACAGAAGTCAGAAAAGAACATCAGAGACCCTGAAACTGGAATTAATGGACAGTTGTGAGCTGCCGTGTGGGTTCTGGAACTCTAACCCAGATCCTCTGCAAGAACAACAAATGTTCTCAACTGCAAAGCCAGCTCTCCAGCCCTAAAATATTTTTTTTTAAAGAAGCTACTGGCATACGTAAAGAACCCCAGAAGTCTTGACGTATCTACTAGTATACGTTACTGGATGGGGGCCCCGTAATTCTGGGAAAGAGAAAACAAAGTGAATGCCCCCGGTCTCTGGCTAACTCTAAAAGCTCCCACAGGATGTCGGTTGTGCTAAAATCTTTCCCTCCACACAGCCAGCTTGAGCACAGTGCTGTGGATCCTGAGAGGGTCCAGGGGTAGGGAAGGAAGTAGGCTTGAGAGTCCTCACAGAATAGATGAGGAATATGGATGAGCTAAAACCAGAGCAGAGCAGAACGAAAGTGTTCTTAGATTACTGGTCTAAACAGGGTTGATGTTATTAGTCAGGATCAGGCATGCTGTGATAACAAGTTAATTCTAACAGACACAAAACATTTCTTAAAAAAAAAAAATCCTTGTGAATGTGTGTGTATATGTGTGTGTGTGTGTGTGTGTGTGTGTGTGTGTGTAAAATATGTGTATATGTAAGCTTGTGAGTACAAACATATGTGTCATGGTGCACATGTATGATGGTGGAGGTCAGAGGATAACTTTGGGTGTCTGTTCTAGCCCTCTCCCTTGTTTGAGTCAGGGTGTATTATTCACTGCTGTATGTCTGGCTAGCTGGCCCCTAAGCTTTCCAGGAGTTTCCTGTGACCTTCCATATCGCTGTATGGTCACAAGATTACAGAAGGGTCTGGGGATCCAAACTCAGGTCCTCACACTTTCACAAACAGCTATTCCCAGAGTCCTCGGAGTTTCCTTCTTGATGGTGTTGTAAGTATAACCCAGTCTCCTGGGAAGCTCACTGTCATTAAGGGATCCAGGCCGGCAGATCTTCTGCTGCCAGTTTGTATCATGTGTTAAGCACAAGGACCCCACATGTTTGTGGTGGAGGAAGAAAGAACTAAGATGTGTGGCTGAAATGTGTAAATGCTTGGCTCTAAAGGCTGTGCTTCCCATTGGCCAGAACTGGTCATGTGGTCCCAAGCTAGGTGAAAGGAGAAGGAGAAAGGTGGAGGCGCGCACACACACAGATGTTTCCAGGTTGTGTCTGTCTGGCGAACCAGTTGAAAGGCTTAATGATGCATCTGAAGGCCAAAAGCTCAAAAGGAGAGGCTTGCTGAGCCTCAATAACATGGCTGAGAATAAAGCAAGATGCAGGTTCAGGAACTAGGCAGTGCACTTTGTCCCTGCCCCTCAGCCACGGCCTGGAAGTCAGCCTCGGGAGGGACCATGGCTTAGTTACTTATTTATTGCTGTGATAAAACATCATGACCAAGGCGACTTATAAAAGGAAGCATTTTATTCGGGGCCTATGGTTCCAGAGGGCTAGAGTCCATGACCATCACGGCAAGGAGCATGGCAGCAGGCACGCAGGCTTGTCTCCACCCGGCAGGTGGTGAAAAGTAATGTGGTCAGAGATGTGGGTTCCCTCCGTGTAGTGAGAACGCAAGCCTGTGATAACCCGGGCCTTTGAAAAGCAAGTTGCAGGCAAATCTAAAACAGCCTCGGCTTGGTGCCCACAGGAGGATGGCTGAGTGGCCTCAGTTACACACCAAACACAGAGAAAGTGCTAATCCTTCAGAAAACAAACGAGTGCACGTGAAAGGGTTTCATATCACACTTTTGCATTCATCATTTGAAGGAGTCCGGGAAGCTAACAGGGAAAGAATTAGCCACTTTAGCTGTAATACCTTGGATAATAGACTAATCCAGTTAAAAGTTTATAGGCCCTTTGATCAGAAGCCAGAGAAGTTGCCTAGGAAATGAATCAGAGCTGTTTCTAAAATGTCCAAAAAAATAGTCATTTAAAAGAAACCTTTTTTCTCGTACCTGAAATATTCCAGGAGAGAGATGAAGGCTGACCTGGGGCTCTGGTCAATTTATTGTGCCACAAGTAACACTGCAAACATCCAGTCCTCCAACCCTGAGGGAAAGGGAAAAATAAAAGTACCTTTAAAAGATGCATGGAATATGGACTCTAGTTTTTAGGGAATTTGAACCAAGAACAGGGGAAGGATTGCAGGTTGTCTAATGGAGATAGGAAGTCCTCTGTCACCAATGCTAAGTCAGAAAATATGTGAAAAGAACTCACATAAGAGCAAGATGTGTCTATCACAGCTAAAAATAAAAGGTAGACAATAATAAGAGTTGGCAAGGATGTGGAGCAACTGAGACTTACATCTGGCTGATCGGCGTGTAGAGTGAGTCTCTTTGGAAGGATCTACTAAGATCCACAAGTCACACGTCCTGACACGGCAGTTCAACTTCTCTGTATTTACTCCAGACAACTGTTCCAGTTCACTGCAGCTGTCATCTTGACATGGCCGAGGGTCACCTGAGAAGGGAGTCTCAGTAGAGGGGTTGTCCATATCAGAGGGCCTGTGGGCATATTTGGGGAACTATCATGATGATTAATTGATGTAGAGGGGCCCAGCCCACTGCTTGCAGCACCATCCCCATATAGTGGTCC
Organism: Meriones unguiculatus; assembly: GCF_030254825.1. Lineage (NCBI taxonomy): Eukaryota > Metazoa > Chordata > Mammalia > Rodentia > Muridae > Meriones > Meriones unguiculatus. The sequence continues at coordinate 9,139,529 of NC_083358.1, read as the reverse complement.
CCATATAGGTGGTCCCATATAGGAAAGCTAGCTAAACACAGGGCTGTGATTGACCCAGCAAGCAGCAGGCCCTCGTGGTTTCTGCTTCAAGTTCCTTCTTGAGTTTCTGCCCTAACTTGCACAGTGTACTTTGACCAGGAAGTGTAAGCCAAGTAAACTCTTTCTTCTCCTAGGTTGCTTTTTGTTTTGGTCAGAGTGTTTTAAGGCACAGCAACAGACAGGAAACTAGGACAGCAACCAAATACGTATGCCTAAAGATGCACACGTAGATATCTTCTCAATGGTGTCTCTTCTCACAATAAGTCCAAACTGAAAATAATGTGTCTAGAATGGTAGAATAAATGGATAAACTAAGGCAGACACTGATAAGCTAAGACTGTGATGAGAAAGAACGCACTATTGTTACAGGATAAGAAACAGCCCCAGGCTCCACGTTGGCCACAAGTGTCAGTTTGTCATTCCCTCCTTATCAAGTTCCACGCCAAGTTCCTTGGATACAGGGCAGTGTGGTGACTGCCTGGAAGGGACAGAATTGTAGCTTATGTTCGAGAGCGCCCTGGGGTATGGGGAGGTCCAGTATCTTAAGTACAATCAGCTCTTCATGTCTGAGTCCCACATCCGCAGGTGCAGCCACACCCTTGTCGAAAGTATTTAGGGGAAAAAATTACATGTATACTGTATGCACAAAGGCTTCTTCCTGCCCTTATTCCCTAAACATCACAGCAGACCCATCATTTGCATCACATTTGCATAGCATTAGGTGTTGTAAGTGATCTGGAGCTAGTTGGAAGTGTAACAGAGGGCGTGTGTGGCTAATAAACTGGTACCACAGCGTGCCACTGAAGGATACAAGCATCTGCTGCCTTTATCCTCCTGGCATCCATGAACCAGCACACTCATCCCGAGGAAGGCACTTATGTTTGGATACCATGAATAATACATTCACAATGATACGTTCACAATGTGCATCCTAGGACTGGAGAAATGGCTCAGTGGTTGCGAGCGCATACTGCTCTCTCAGAGGACCGAGTTCTGTAGCCAGCACCCACCCCAGGAGGGTCACCACCTCCTTTAACTCCAGCGCTAAAGGAGCCGGTGCTTTCTCTGGCCTCCAGATGCTCTTGTGTGCACAGCGCTGCACACAGACACAAACATACACATAACTAAAAATAAAAGAGCGTCTTTAGCAATAATAAATAATCTTTATGTAGATTACATAAATTACAAGTATCTATGGCTGGTGTAAGAGCCAGGCTCTCATTTGCATGTTTTTCAAATGTTCGTGGTTTCTATTCAGTTAACGATTTTAAGTATAGCTTCCCGTCTTACAAGGGTTTTAAGGGTCCCTTGCCTGAACACAGCAGCATGGCTGTTAGAACCAGGCTGAGGCTTGGCTAGCTTAGCAGTGGACCTGATCAGTTTTAGGAAAACACTAAGGACCATCAGCCAGGGGCAGGCACGGGACCTGCCATGCAGCTCTGGCCTCAGCCTTGCCCAGCTCAAAGGCTTTCTCCAGATCAAATGAATCTCTCAAAGGAAGAAATGAGGGTACAGGCAATGATTTAGTCCCTAAACGGCTTGCCTTGAAAGTGTGGGGACCTGAGCCTGATCCCCAGTAGCTACATAAAAAGGCAGCCACAGTGCCAGGCACGAGGAATCCCAGCACTGGAAAGTGCACACAGGAAGACTCCCATCTAGCCTAAACGGTGAGCTTTAGGCCAAAGAGAGACTTGTCTCAATCCGAGGTGGACAGTGTTCCTGAGAGATGACCCCTGAGGCTGTCATCAGGTCTCACAAGCACACACACACACATACACAGGTGCACACGCGCACACATGCATTCGTCGTGAAAGGAGAAAGGGAAACATTGAGTGTCCCAGCAAGGAGAAATTTCATGGAACGTGTCTCTCTTTGGGCTTCAGCCATCATCCCCCTAGCACGGTGTTTTATAAACTTCTCTCTCGTATTTTCTCTACCATATGCAGTGCCTGTTCAAATAGGTCACACGATTCTCCGAAGGTCATGGTGGCTTTACTTCACTCATCCTATTTCAGAATCTCCACGTTCCCATTCAGCCACCATGAATGGGGTCACATCTTGCTGCCGTGTATTAACTTTATATTGTGGAGTCCGCCGCCTCGTATCGTCCTTTCAGTAATTGTTTCAGTAATTTCTCATCCTCACAGTTTTGTCCTGCTTTGAAGCTTTTGGGATTTAAATTATAAAGTAACAAGATGTCTCTGTGACTTGGGGTTTTTCCAGGACAGAGCCCTCCCCCACTTTCCTCTTTGAAGTTGGGGGGGAGGGGTGGGTCCATAAAAGAATAGGTTTGTGGTGGGAAAAGCTCCCAGAGTTCCTGTGCCAATGTTAGCAGTCAGAGAGAGTCAGCTGACCATCACTATTGTCTCGGCACAAACCTGCTGTTAATGGCAACAATAAAATACAGGGTAAGGACAGCTTAGCCTGTGGTCTGCTGGGAGAATTGGATGGCAATATTATCCATGTCCCTCGCGAGGCGTAAAGAGATGTAAACAGCTTATAAATATTGATGCAGCCTTCCGCTGCTGCAGCTGAATGCTGTAGAAATCGATCTAAATTGCGTGTGGCACCCAGCCACCTGCAGAAAAGAATGTAAATGGGAAATTCTTGGAGTTATTTGTTTTTCCACAGGACTCCAAGCTGGGTGGGTGAGAGGGAGCAGTACTAGATCCAGGGTGAAAAGGGCCTTGTCTGGGCTGATTCTCCCACTGACCCCAGGCTGAACCCTCTTGAGAAAGAAACGTCACCACTTGGATCTTCATAAGGCCATAGCCCAAGGTCTAAGCCCCATGCTCTGAATCTGGCATAGCATGCATTTGAAGTATGGCAGTTTTCCAAAAGGCTCTCTGGGAGCAAGGTGGTCTGTGTGGGTGATGCACAGACAAATCCTTCAGCCCTCACATCCCTGCGTATAGTTGCTAGGACATCTTCCTGTTACCCTCACTGTAGAGACCACTGGTCCAGCTCCCTTCTTCTGGGAACCACCAGTAGAGCGGTCAGTCCACCAGGCCCTTGTGCCTTTACATCTTCATTAGATCTTTCTGAAAAACCCCATCGTGGATGCCTCAGATCAATGGGTCCCCACCCCAAGAACGTCCTAGCAGCTTTCTAAAATACATGTCATTATTGACTCAACAGAACACACACATCCATCTTGTGCCAACTGATGCTATGGACTGTCAAGAGTTAAGATGAGGATCTCTAATGAAGCAGATGGAGGCAACAAAACTACAGTTTCTAATTTAAAAAATTTAAAGCATGCCAGGGAAACCTGGCCTCAGTTATAACCTTGGGGTGTGTGGTGCTTCTCACATTTGTAAACATAATCATTTATTGTTCTCAGAAATGTATACACACACACACAAGAGTCTATGCCCAATAACCATCTGACTTTAGCCAGTTGCACACAGGAACGTTGTAATGATGCATTGTAAAAATACAAGGGTAGCAGTGTGTTCTGGGTTGCTAGCTCCTTGTACAGTGGCTTGTTGTCACCAGGTGGCTGAGCTCATCACTGCTGGACTCTGTCCCTGTCTCACCTCCTCCAAATTCAGGTAGTGACAAAAGGCACCAGGCTGGCCTGGGTTCCAGCCTCCTCAGACTGCTCATCCTTTCAGGGCTTGCTAGGAGAGACTCCCACCTGAAGGAAAGTCCACCCCAACAGCTTGAATGGTGTCCTCTCCACCCTTTAGAGCTCACGTTCCAAACTCCCATACAGCGGCCATTCCTGGAATGTTCTACCTTTACCGAGCTGAGGGAAACTCAGCTCCCAAATTCTAGCTAAAATGTGACTTCCTCCAGAAAGCCCTTCCCACCTCCCACCCCCCATGGCACCTGCTTTGATGTTCTGCGCTCAGCAGGAACTTCTTCCTGTGTACCCGTCACTGCAGTTAGAAATGAAGATGTGACGTCAGGCCCCCCTTCAACATGCACTAAGTTCGGGATGTATGTCGGTTGTGCTCTACCGCCAACCAGTGGGCTAACCTGCCCATAGCAGGCACTCCGATACTTATCTGGCTGAGGGTGGGTCAGAGGGGGTCAAGGCTGGCTTTTGGTGGCATCCGTTACCCTGAGCAGTTACTCTTTGACCATAAGAGCTGAACCTCTCTTTAAGTTTCCTAAACCCCGGCCCCAGTCTGATCCTGTCCCCTGCTCCCTCCATTTTCCTTCAGTGGAGACCTGGCCTCTCCCCCACAAACCAGCACTCTCCCCATGTTCGGGCTGCAACGCCCTTCCCATGCCACATTCCTTCAGTCTCCCAGATTTCATGTTGGACTTCTGGGGTCCTTCACTCAGTGAACCCAGGCAAAGTTCTGGCTGCAGCTACCCTGGCAGCTGGCTTGGATTCCCCCTAGCTCTCAAGTCCCACCTCTGTGACCACATCTGGTGGTGCATCCAAGACTCTAGCTGTTTGTTTCACTCTGTGGAATTGCTGTAAGGCACACCCCAAACCAGAGAGTGAGACAAGACTGAGAACCATGGGCTGTAGCAATGGCTCAGCAGTTAAGGGCATTTCCACCTCCTTCAGTGGAACCCAGCACCCAGGTCAGAAGGCTCGCTACCTCCAGCTTCAAGGGCCCCGATGTTCTCTTCTGGCCTCAGTGGGCACTGAGCTCACATACACACACACACACACACACACACATGCATATATATGTATTATGTATTTGTATTTATCTGCATATATATATACACACAGAGAGATATATTTTTAAGAGAACAACTGTGTTCCCAATACTCCAGTCCTGTCTTATGGTTCCTAGAACCACCACTACTTCTGTCAAAGAAGACAAAACAGCC